>NC_140988.1:215316309-215618809 GCF_052327205.1 Somniosus microcephalus
GGTGTATGGACGGTCCTCCGGCCTAATGGGGAGCTGGTGGTATGCCGATTTTAGGTCGATGGTGGAAAACACCCGGTATTGCGCAATTTGGTTAACCATATCCGCTATGCGGGGCAGAGGGTAGGCGTCTAGCTGGGTGTATAGATTAACCGTCTGGCTATAATCTATCACCATCCGCTTCTTTTCGCTACCCTTAACTACTACTACCTGGGCGCGCCACGGGCTGGTACTGCATTCGATGATACCCTCCCGCTTGAGTCTTTCTATTTCCGACGCAATGAACCGTCTATCCTCCCAGCTGTACCGCCTACTCTTGGTCGCTATGGGTCAACAGTTGGGTGCGAGGTTGGCGAACAGAGAGGGCGGCTTGACCTTCAGGGTAGCCAGACCGCACACTGTGAGGGGCGGCTGGGACCCACCGTAGGTAAGCATGATACTTTGGTGGTGGCACTGGAAGTCCAGACCCAAGATCACGCTCACACAGAGATCTGGCATTATCAATAGTTTAAAATCTCTGTAATCAGTGCCTTTTACCGACAACATAACCGCGCAGAAACCTGTAATTTTTGAGGTATGAGTCTTATCAGCCATGGCGATTTTGCCCTGTGTGGGGACTATCGTTAGTGAAAGTCGTTTTACCAGGCTAGGATGAATAAAGCTTTCGGTGCTCCCGCAGTCAATCAAGCATTTAACCTTGTTCCCGTTTACCTCTATGTCCATCATCGATTTAGACAACGGATGCGGCCTGGATTGATCCACTGTGATCGAGGCCACCAGTAGGTCCTGGAGGTCCGTGTAGTCGGGGCAAGACGGTGGACTCCATGAGGGTGGACAAGATGGCATCCAAGATGGCCACCCCCACGGCGCGCACGCGGCGGTGGTGGAGTTGGAGGCGGGGTTCCCTCTGCAGACTTTGCTGAAATGTCCTTTCTTCCCGCATTTAAAACAAGTGGTGCCCTTCGCTGGGCACAGATGCCTGGAGTGTTTGTCCTGGCCGCAGAAGTAGCATTTCGGGCCCCGATGCATCGCGGCAGTAGTGGGGCTCCTGGGTGGGGGCTGGGGCTCCGATGGTGCTGGGCTGGCCTGAGACCTGGGAGGTGAAGATGGCTTCCAAGATGGCGGCGCGCACGAGGCGGAGTGGGCCGCGTGGCCTGAGGAACAGGATTCAGAGTTCCTCTGGGCCATATCCAGCGATCGCGCTATGCCCATGGCCTGTTTTAAGTCCAGTCCCTCCTTTTCAAACAGTTTCTGCCGAATGTAATTTGAACTGAGGCCCGCAATAAAGGAGTCTCGGATCAGCTCCTCCGTGTACACGATGGCAGACATGGCCTTACAGTTACAGTCTCTGCCCAGTACTTTTAGGCTTAGCATGAAGTCCTCTAGTGACTCACCATGCCGCTGCGTGCGGGTAGTCAGAAGATGCCTGGCGTACACCTCGTTTATTGGCCGCACGTAGTGGGCCTTCAGAATGGTGCAGGCATCCCCGTAGCTGGTGGCATCTTGGATGAGAGGGGAGACCCGATGGCTCACCCAGTTTCGCAGGATTCCCAGTTTCACGTCTCCGGTGGCGGTTGCGGCTGCTATGGCGGTGGATAAGTTTGCGATGAAAAATTCGAAGCATTGGAACCAGTGTCCGAACTGTGTGGCTGCGTCTGAGGCATGGGGGTCCAGATCCAAGCGCTCTGGTTTCAGGAGTCGATCCATCTTGGTGTTTTAGTGATTAAAATTGATGTGCCATCAATAACTCAAAGACAAGGGCCTAGAAATTCAGTGCCCTTAGCACCGATTTTGCGGCGCTAGAGGGCCTAGCGCTGCAATTGGCGCCGGTTCCTAAATTGCCTGGGGCCCTTCCGCGGCGGTAGACCGGTAGCGCTGCGCCGGCACCGATGACGTCATCGGTGTGCGCAGCGTCCCGGTTGCCGTGGTAACCCGGCCCCAAGCCGAAATTCAGTTGCGGCCGCCTCGCCAGTGGCAGCCGCAACTAAGACTCCGGCAAACGAGTGTTGCCGGAGTCTGCGCCGGCGCTTTAAGGAGGCGCGGCGGCCGGCCGCTTTCCTGCCGGCCGCCTGCCCGCAGCTCCCTCCCCGGACTTCTTCCCCTACCCCCCCCCCGGAACAGATGCAAGCCCGGCACTTGTCCGAGGTGCCGGGCTCATTTTTGCAGAGATTTTCGCGGGCCGCAGCCGGGTGCAGGCAGCTCCTCCTTAACGGAAGGAGGAGGCCTGCACTTCCCGAGCCTGCCGCACCGCATCGGGCGCCGCAGCGCCGGAATAGCGCCGCAATGCGGCGCGTAGCGCCAGTTTTCAGGCGCAAACAGCCTTCAGTAGCGCCGGCAGCCGTTTGGGCGCGGCGCTACTGAATTTTTGGCGCGCACAGTGCGACTTAGCACCGGCGCTAAATTTCCGGCGTTAAGCCCCGGCGCAGCGCAACCTCAATTTCTAGGCCAAGGAGTTTAAAGGATTCAACTGAAGGCTTTTAATCACTAAGAACATTGCAGGTCTTTCCACATCGGGTTCGTCTGATAGAATGACTCATACAGCTCTTGAGACCTTTATATGACAAAAGACAGGGGCGTAGCCAATACACACAATTGGAAAAAGGGGGCGGTACACACAATACAAAGCAGGTAAAACACAGGGGCTGATGAAGGCATATATTTCATCACAAACATCTCAACACGCCGACTGGTTCACAGGAATGAGTCAGCTGAAGCTCGGGAGGCTTTCACCAGTATTAAGCAGGACATTGAAAGGGCTGCAGTGTGTGCAGTGGACGAATGCATTCCCTTTCAAGTCGAAAGCGATGCGTCAGACTTTGCCTTAGCTGCGACCCTCAATCAGGCTGGGAGACCTGTGGCCTTCTTCTCCCGAACCCTTCAGGGACCTGAAATCAGGCACTCTTCTGTCGAGAAGGAGGCACAGGCTATAGTGGAGGCAGTGCGGCACTGGAGACACTACCTAGCCGGCAAACGTTTCACCCTGCTCACCGACCAGCTGTCGGTGGCTTTCATGTTTAATAACAAACAAAGGGGGAAAATCAAGAATGACAAAATACTCAGGTGGAGGATCGAACTATCCTTGTTCGATTATGATATTATGTACAGGCCGGGAGCCCTTAATGAACCCCCAGACGCCCTATCGCGGGGAATGTATGCCAGCATTCATACGGACAAATTACAGGGTCTCCACAACGACCTCTGTCACCCAGGGGTCACCCGACTATACCATTTTATAAAGTCCCGCAATCTGCCCCACTCCATCGAGGAGGTCAGGGCAATGACCAGAGCCTGCCACATCTGTGCGGAATGCAAGCCTCGTTTCTACAGGCCTGACCGTGCACACCTTATCAAAGCCACATGGCCATTCGAGCGCCTAAGTCTGGACTTCAAGGGACCCCTTCCCTCTGCCGACCGTAAAGTATACTTCCTCAATATCATTGATGAATATTCCCGCTTCCCCTTCGCCATTCCCTGCCCAGACATGACCAGTGCCACGGTCATCAAATGTCTCTGTAATCTATTCTGCATGTTTAGCATGCCGAACTACATACACAGCGATAGGGGGACGTCATTCATGAGTGACGAGCTGCGCCAGTTCTTGCTCTCGAAGGGGATAGCCACTAGCAGAACCACTAGCTACAACCCCCGGGGTAATGGGCAAGTGGAAAGGGAGAATGCTACTGTTTGGAAGGCTGTCACGTTAGCCTTCCGACCTCCCGCTGGCAGGAAGTCCTCCCAGACGTGCTCCACTCCATAAGGTCTCTGTTATGTACTGCCACTAACGCTACCCCTCACGAAAAGATGTTCGTTTTCCCCCGAAAATCCACCTCGGGCATATCTCTACCCGCGTGGCTGGTGTCTCCGGGGACAGTACTATTGCGGAAGCACGTGAGAGGCCATAAAACGGACCCCCTTGTGGAAAAGGTACAGCTCCTCCATGCAAACCCTCAGTACGCCTATATCGAATACTCTGACGGGCGAGAGGACACTGTTTCCATAAAAGACCTCGCTCCCTCGGGGAGCGGAGAGAACGATGGGAGACTACCCGATGAAGACCTACACTACAAAGAGACAGGATGCCCAGAGGTATCAATACCCAACTTTGACCTACACTACAAAGAGACAGGATGCCCAGAGGTATCAATACCCAACTTTAACCTGGAGGACACTGCAGATAACCTGGAAGACACTGCGGAGGCCCGGACAGCGGAGAAACCAGAATCCACTCCCCTAGAGGCACCCCAACCGGCTTTGCGCCGATCACTGAGAACTGCAAAACCTCCTGACAGACTCACTTATACCAACTTTTAAGAAACATCACCCCGATGGACTAAATCTATAGAAGGGGTGAATGTAATGAAATCTGTTTGTCTTGATCCTGTATTCGTTTTGCACTCATGTATATTACCCTCCCCCACTGTGTATAGTTTCACTTCCTCTTTCCCGACTAACCTGGGAGGTTCCAGGTCTTGGCTCTTGGCTCCGCCCCTGACTTCTCTTACATAAAGATCCCAGGATCTGTATGACTCATTCCTGTGAACCAATCGGCGTGTTGAGATGTTAGCTCTGATCTTAGTGATTAAAAGCCAACTTGTTTAAGTCTATAACTTCTAGTTTTGTGGTTATTGAAGGCCCATCAAAGGGATAAAGGGAAAATGGAAGGAATTTAAAGACAGGGGCCTAGAAATTCATGTGCGCCACAAAAGTTGTCACCGGCAACTGGAGTTAACGGCTGCTGAAAATGGCCGCAACGCTAAGGTGAATAAGATCATCTGGGGGGCTGGAGATTGGTGGCACAGCGCTAACATTCCATGCAACACCCTCCTGCTGGTGTTAGTGGAGACCTCCGAGGCGAAGTTCCCGTCATGAAGTGGCATTCGAGTTTCGCACAGCTTCTGGGAGTGAGGCTGTGGAGCGCGCACGAAATTCTGGGCAATTAAAAGGGCTATGAATTAAAGGGGCAACACATTCAGAACTAATACAAATTAAAATGCAGTGAAAAATGCAGTTTTCAGTCCTTACTGCCTTTCAAAAAACAATTACATTAAAAAGCAATCCCAAATGAGAGTTTTCAGCTCTTAAAGTTCAATTCTCTTCCGAACCTCAAAAATGGGAAAAGTGCTCCAGCACTAACACAAATGGCTCAGCAATCCAGGGAACGGGCACTCAGGGTCTCACACACAGCACTCCAGCTTTGCGGAGGGGGGTCAGCATTACAAGAGAGGTGCTCTACCCACAGGGGCCAGGAGGCCCTCCAGAAAGAAGGATGTGAGACTACATCACCGAGCCCGTCACTGCCAGCAGTGTCGCCCCTCCCACGACCTGGCTCCAGTGCCCAAAGAAACTACATGACCTCAAACCACTGGTCAAGGTCAGTGAATGCATCTTCAAACGCCATCTCCAACCAACTGCACCACTAGCCTCACACACTCTTCAATGCACGACTCCCCCACACCAATCACTCACCTACCAACAATCTGTACCAATCATGAGGCACATATCCCATTCCTAGCCTCACCTCATCCCCTTGGAGGAGCCATTCTTGGCAGGGGCATAGCTGAGCCCTTGACCGGCGACGGGGCTGAAAGGATACAAGATGCTGGTATCCTCCTACATTAACGTCCTTCTCACATGCACCTCTTGCTTTCCCGCCCTCCCTTCACCACAACTCCACCCTTGTGCCTTCCTCATTTCACACACCCAAGAAATCCAGCCTGCCCAGCCAGTGGGTGACCAAGAAGAGGGAGAGGAGAGTGAAGAAGAACAAGGACAGAAGAAGATTGATTTCACAATCCCAGCCATCAGCTCCTCGTGGTCAACCAGCAAGGCCATCTGCAGTGTCCCCTACTGAAAGTCAGCAGCCTTCCACCAGCCATATTGCAGCCACTGGGGTAGCACTGCATGACATCAGTAGGATAGGCAAAGGCACACACAAGACAGTCACTCAGGGAATGCATAAGGGTGATGAGCTGATTTCTTGATGTCATATTGGATGGATAGATATATAAAGTTGGATTGGAAAGTTTGCTTTGTGGTGGCTTTTATTTCAGCATCATGACCAAGAGAGTGCTGTGATGGTCAGTAACAGAGGGATGGTAAGGTGTGGGACAAATGTTGAAAGGGTAATTGGGGTTGTGGCCACTGGGACAGCAGGCGGATGATTCCATCCTGGATATCCCAGCCAGAAAGGGGCTGTCTGGGTTGCATCCTTCCTTCTGCTTCCTCCTCTTCTGCTTCTTCGTCTTCCCTCTGTGAGCAGATGCTGTAAATCTGAAATAAAGCATAAAATGCCGGAAATGCTCAGCAGGTCAGGCAGCACCTCGACCTGAGATGTGAACTCTGTTTCTCTCTCCACAGATGTTGCCTGACCTGCTGAGTATTTCCAGCATTTTCTGTCTTCTCAGAGGCCCTCCTTCACCATCTGAGGCCTCGCAAGCGTCCAGCAGGACTCCCTGCACACTTAAAAAACTTTTAACATGTATTGTACCAAGCCACTACTTCAATAAAATAAAACAATCCAGTCCAAAAGCTTAAATGCAAACTTACCTCAAAGATACGTGTGTCCCTTTAAGAAGTGCTGACGGCATCTCTGTCAGTCTGCTGAATGCTGGGTTTTCATGGCATGCTTAGGACCCAGCGCTGAACTCAGCGCTAAGGTCCAACTTTGCTGAGGTGATGTTAAGTCGGCGTGCACACGTCACCCTCTCTTAATTTACATTTTCAGGACCTGCGTTGCTATCAGCAGCACTGAGGCCCTCACCAAAATGGCGGCCAGTGAGTCCCGCGCCAGAGTAGGAAGCTATAGTGGCAGCTGTCATTTTTAGACCAGATCGAGGTGAAAACTCGTGGCGGTAAGTCTTCTTCTTAGGCCGTCCCTTGGAACCGAAGATGACTTGCTTCCACATTAAAAATGAGTTCTCAGGTGACTGATAAGTCCAATGCGGGACCTACAGGCTCTGTCACAGGTGGGGCAGACGGTGGTTGAAGGGGCAGGTGGGTGGGGTGCTTGGGTTGACGTGCGCTCCTTCCGCTGTTTGTGCTTGGATTCCGCTTGCTCCCGGCGAAGCGACTCGAGGTATTTGGCGCCTTCCCGGATACTTCTCCTCCACTTTGTACGGTCTTGGGCCAAGGATTCCCAGGTGTCGGTGGGGATGTTGCACTTTTTCAAGGAGGCTTTGAGGGTGTCCTTGAAGCGTTTCCTCTGCCCACCTGGGACTCTCTTGCCGTGTTAGAGCTCCAAGTAGAGCGCTTGTTTTGGGAGTCTCGTATCGGGCATGCGGACGATGTGACCCGTCCATCGGAGCTGATTGAAGCATACGAGAGCATGGGCCTTACACTAAACATCCGTAAGACAAAGGTCCTCTTCCAACCTGCCCCCGCCACACAGTACTGCCCCCCGATTATCAAAATCCATGACAAGGCCTTCGACAACGTGGACCACTTTCCATACCTCGGGAGCCTACTGTCAACAAGGGCAAACGTCGACGACGAAGTCTAAAACACTGCCTTCAGTGTGCCAGTGCAGCCTTCAGTCGCCTGAGGAAGAGAGTGTTTGAAGACCAGGACCTCAAACCTAGCACCAAGCTCATGGTCTACAGAGCAGTAATAATACCCGCCCTCCTGTATGCCTCAGAGACATGGACCATGTACAGCAGGCACCTCAAAGCACCGGAGAGGTACCACCAACGCTGCCTCCGCAAGATCCTGCAAATCCATTGGCAGGATAGGCACACCAATGTCAGTGTTCTCACACAGGCCAACATCCCCAGCATCGAAGCTTTGACCACGCTCGATCAGCGGTAAGTACGTAAATGTCTGATCACCCAAGTTGGACAGAAAACTGCTACACCGGAGTAGCAATTGCTTTGGGGTCAATACAGAAGGCAGAGAGGTAAAGATGGGTGTCACTTGCATACATGTCCAAATTGATGTTTGACATCTTGATGATATTGCTAAGGGGTAGCAGATAAATAATGAATAGGAAGGGACCAAGGATAGAGTTCTGGGGTACACTAGAGGTGACTGAACAAAACAATAAAAGGGATGTCTTTGTTAGAGGAAAATTGTTAGAGGAGACCATAGAGTCATAGAGTTATACAGCACAGAAAGAGGCCCTTCGGCCCATCGCGTCCGCGCCGGCCATCAAGCCCTGTCTAATCTAATCCCATTTTCCAGCATTTAGTCAATCGCCTTGTATGCTATGGCCTTTCAAGTGCTCATCCAAATGCTTCTTGAATGTTGTGAGGGCTCCTGCCTCTACCACCCTTTCAGGCAGTGAGTTCCAGATGCCAACCACCCTCTGGGTGAAAAAGTTTTTCCTCAAATCCCCTCTAAATCTCCTGCCCCTTACCTTGAATCTATGCCCCCTTGTTATTGACCCCTCTACTAAGGGGAAAAGTTCCTTCCTATCTACCCTATCTATGCCCCTCATAATTTTGTACACCTCAATCAGGTCCCCCCTCAGCCTTCTCTGCTCCAAGGAAAACAACCTCAGCCTGACCAGTCTTTCTTCATCGCTGAAGCGCTCCAGCCCAGGTAACATCCTGGTGAATCTTCTCTGCACCCTCTCCAAAGCAATCACATCCTTCCTATAGTGTGGTGACCAGAATTGCACACAGTACTCCAACTGCGGCCTTACCAGCGTTTTGTACAGCTCCATCATAACCTCCCTGCTCTTATATTATATGCCTCGGCTAATGAAGGCAAGTATCCCATATGCCTTTTTAACCACCTTATCCACCTGTTCTGCTGCCTTCAGGGATCTATGTACATGCACACCAAGGTCCCTCTGATCCTCTGTCTTTCCTAGGGTCTTACCATTCATTGTGTATTCCCTTGCCTTGTTAGTCCGTCCAAAATGCATCACCTCACACTTTTCAGGGTTAAATTCCATTTGCCACTGTTCCGCCTATCTGACCAACCCATCGACATCGTCCTGTAGCCTGAGGCTTCCCTCCTCGCTATTTACCACCCCACCAATTTTTGTGTCATCTGCGAACTTACTGATCATACCTTTTACATTCACATCCAAATCATTAATGTAGACCACAAACAGCAAGGGACCCAGCACCGATCCCTGCGGTACCCCACTGGACACAGGCTTCCAGTCACAAAAACAACCTTCCACCATCACCCTCTGCCTTCTGCCACTAAGCCAGTTTTGGATCCAATGTGCCAAGGCACCCTGGATCCCATGGGCTCTTACCTTCCTGACCAGTCTCCTATGTGGGACTTTATCAAAAGCCTTACTGAAATCCATGTAAACCACATCCGCTGCACTACCCTCATCCACACACCTATTCACCCCCTCGAAAAATTCAACCAAATTGGTCGGACATGATCTTCCCTTGACAAAGCCATGCTGGCTATCCCTAATTAATCCTTGCCTCTCCAAGTGGAGACTAATTCTGTCCCTCAGAATTTTTTCCAATAATTTCCCTACCACTGATGTTAGGCTCACTGGCCTGCAATTCCCTGGTTTATCCCTACTACCCTTCTTGAATAATGGCACTACGTTAGCTGTTCTCCAGTCCACTGGCACATCCCCTGTGGCCAGAGAGGTTCTGAAAATTTGTGTCAGAGCCCCTGCAATCTCCTCCTTTGCCTCACATAGTAGCCTGGGATACATCTCGTCCAGGCCTGGGGATTTATCCACTTTTAAGCCTGCTAAAACCGCTAGTACCTCCTCCCTCTCGATGCTAATATGTTCAAGTATATCACAGTCCCCCTGCCCGATTTCTATATCCACATCGTCCTTCTCCATAGTGAACACAGATGCAAAAAATACATTTAAAACCCCACCTACATCCTCTGGCTCTACACACAACTTGCCACTTTGGTCCCTAATGGGCCCTACTCTTTCCCCAGTTATCCTCTTGCCCTTAATATACTTATAAAACACCTTAGGATTTTCCTTTATTTTGCTCGCCAGTGTTATTTCATGGCCCCTCCTCGCTCTCCTAATTTCTTTTTTAAGTATCCCCCTGCACTTTTTATACTCCTCTAGGGCTTCCTCTCTTTAGTCCTTTGTATCTGCCAAAAGCCCTCCTTTTTTCCTAATCCATTCTCATATATCCCTTGACATCCAAGGTTCCCTGGGCTTGTTGGTCCCACCCTTGACCTTTACGGGAACATGTTGCCATTGTACTCTCTCAATTTCCTTTCTGAAAGACTCCCATTGCTCCGTTGTGGATTTTCCTTCAAGTAGCTGATCCCAGTCCACATTGGCCAGATCCTGCCTTATCATATTAAAATCGGCCTTCCCCTAATTTAGAATCTTTATTTCCGGTCCATCCGTGTCCTTTTCCATGACTACGTTAAATCTCACAGAATTTTGGTCACTGTCACCAAAGTGCTCACCTACTAACACTTCCACCACTTGCCCGGCCACATTCCCTAGAATTAGGTCCAGTACCGCCCCCTCTCTTGCAGGACTTTCTACATGCTGGCTCAAAAAGCTCTCCTGGATGCACTTTAAGAACTCTGCACCCTCTAAGCCTTTTACACTCTGAGTATCCCAGTTAATATTGGGGAAGTTGAAATCCCCCACTATTATTACCCTATTATTTGCACACTTCTCTGAGATTTGCCTTCATACCTGTTCCTCTATCTCCCCCTGACTGTTTGGGGGCCTATAGTACACTCCCAGCAAAGTGCTTGCCCCCTTTTTGTTTTTAAGTTCTACCCATATGGCCTCATTAGAGGAACCTGTTCATATATCATCCCTCCTTACAACAGTAATTGACTCCTTAATTAATATTGCGACACCCCTTCCTCTTTTACCCCCCCCCCTCTGTCTCGCCTGAAGATTCTATACCCCGGAATATTGAGCTGCCAGTCTTGCCCCTCCCTCAACCATGTCTCCGTGATAGCAACAATATCATACTCCCATGTGTTCATCAACAACTTCAGTTCATCCACCTTATTCGCAAGACTCCTTGCATTAAAATAAATGCCATTCAGCCTTGCCCTACTCCCTTGTGCCGTTATATATTTGCTCTGCCTTCCAGTCTGACTTGTTCTTCCCTCTATATTTGGCTGTACATCACCCCCTATTATAGCTCCACTCTGTATCCCATCCCACTGCCAAGTTAGTTTAAACCCCCCCGAACAGTGCTAGCAAACCTCCCCGCAAGGATATTTGCCCCGTTCTGGTTCAGGTGCAACCTGTCCGACTTGTACAAGTCCCACCTTCCCCAGAAGCAGACCCAATGATCCAGGAAACTAAAGCCCTCCCTCCTGCACTAACTCTTTAGCCACGCATTCATCTGCTCTATCCTCCTATTCCTATACTCACTAGCACGTGGCACCGGGAGTAATCCAGAGATTACAACCTTTGAGGTCCTGCTCTTTAATCTGCTACCTAGCTCCCTAAATTCTTGCTGCAGGACCTCATCCCTCTTCCTACCCATGTCGTTGGTCCCAATGTGAACCACGACCTCTGGCTGTTCACCCTCCCCCTTCAGAATGCTCTGCAGCCGTTCAGTGACATCCTTGACCCTGGCACAAGGGAGGCAACAAACCATCCTGGAGTCACGTCTACAGCCACAGAAACGCCTATCTGTTCCCCTTACGATAGAATCCCCTACCACTATTGCTCTCCCACTCTTTATCCTCCCTTCCTGAGCAGCAGAAGCACCTGCTGTATATGTTTGTTGCAACACGAACAAGTGGGCCCGGCAGAGCAATGCCATAGAGATGGACTGCAGAGCAGGACAGAAAACCTAAAGGTATCAAAGACAGTGGAGAGGTTGAAGCAGATAAAGAGAGACAGTAAGCTACGATTGCAGTGACACAGGATGTCATTTGTGAGTTTGACCAGTGCAGTCTGGGTTTTGTGGTTGATATACCTTAAATGGCTACAGAGACTGGTAGTTATAACTCAAACAGTTGGCTTTTAATAGCTTAGAACTGGACAGAACAGAACACACATGTTAGCCTTCTGACCAGCTTCTCAGAAGTGAACTAGGAGGCGGAGCCAGGGGCGAAGTAACAGATCAGGACAATCAATGGCACAGCAGAGTGGTATACAGTACATCAGCATTCCTGGCCAACCAAGAAAACAGCAGGGTTACAATAGATTACAATAGGAAACTATACACAGGTAGAATAAGGTATATACTTATAAGACTTATTTCACCACATTCACCCCTCCTATAAGTTAAGTCTGACCGGGGGTTTTACAGTTCGTAGTGAGCGACGTAGCGTCGGCCGAAGAACCTCTTGGGGGACTTGCTCAGGTTCCTCCGCCGTCCCGGCGTCTGCTGGGTTTTCCAAAACGACGTTTTGTACGTCTTGTACCTCCCGGCATCCCACAGGCGGCGCATCACGGCGCTCCACACCCGCATTTTCGCTAGCAGCATCGCTCTCTCTCTCTTCTCCTGCCGGAGCCAGGTCCTTTATTGAAACAGTATCCTCACGTCCACCAGGGTATTGAATATATGCGTACTGAGGATTGGCGTGGAGGAGCTGTACTTCCTCCACTAGGGGATCAGTCTTATGACCTCTCACATGTTTTTGTAGCAGTACAGTGCCCGGGGACATCAACCACCCGGGTAGTGAAATACCTGAGGAAGATTTCCTGGGGAAACCGAACATCCTCTCATGAGGAGTAGCATTTGTTGCGGTGCACAGCAGAGACCTTATGGAATGCAGTACATCGGGAAGAACTTCCTGCCAGCGAGAGGTCGGTAGGCCTTTCGATTTTAAAGACAGAACGACTGCCTTCCACACTGTCGCATTCTCCCTCTCAACCTGCCCATTGCCCCGGGGGTTGTAGCTAGTGGTTCTACTAGTAGCAATCCCTTTTGATAGTAAGAACCGGCGTAACTCATCACTCATAAACGACGTCCCTCTGTCGCTATGGATATAGTTGGGCATACCGAACAGACAGAATAAGTTGCAGAGGCTTTTGATTACCGTAGCACTGGTCATGTCCGGGCAGGGAATGGCAAAGGGGAAACGAGAGTATTCGTCTATAACGTTGAGGAAATAGACATTACGATCAACCGATGGGAGAGGACCTTTGAAATCAAGGCTCAGGCGCTCGAATAGTCGAGTTGCCTTGATGAGGTGAGCTTGTTCGGGCCTGTAGAAGCGGGGTTTGCATTCCGCACAAACGCGGCAGGCTCTGGTCATTGTTCGGACCTCCTCAATGGAGTAGGGTAAGTTGCGAGACTTGATGAAGTGATTCAATCGGGTGATTCCTGAGTGGCAGAGTGCGTCGTGGAGACTTTGGAGCTTGTCAGTACTAAGGCTGGCACATACCCCTCGAGATAGGGCATCGGGTGGCTCGTTGAGTGCTCCTGGCCTGTACATAATATCATTGTCGTAAGTGGACAGTTCTATCCGCCATCTTAGGATCTTGTCATTTTTTATCTTGCCTCTCTGTTTCGTGTTAAACATGAAGGCCACAGACCGCTGGTCAGTGAGGAGTGTGAAACGTCTGCCGGCGAGATAATGTCTCCAATGTCTGACCGCCTCGATAATTGCTTGTGCTTCCTTCTCAACGGAAGAATGCCTGACTTCAGGACCCTGTAGTGTACGGGAAAAGAAGGCTACCGGTCTCCCGGCCTGGTTGAGGGTTGCAGCCAACGCGAAATCAGAAGCATCGCTCTCTACCTGGAAGGGTATCCTCTCATCTACAGCACATACCATGGCCTTTTCAATGTCCCATTTGATGTTGGTGAATGCCTCCTGCGCTTCTACTGATAGAGGGAAGGACGTCGATTTGATAAGGGCTCGGGCTTTGTCCGAATAGTTGGCCACCCACTGAGCATAATAAGAGAAGAATCCCAGACACTTTCTTAAGGCCTTAGGGTTATGTGGCAATGGTAGTTCTTTAAGCGGGCGTAATCGTTCAGGGTCTGGCCCGATTACCCCATTCTCTACCACACAGCCGAGAATACACAGACGAGTAGTGTTGAAAGTACATTTGTGCTCGTTATAGGTCAGGTTTAGCTTTTGGGCAGTCTCTAGAAATTTAGCGAGATTCCGGTCATGCTCCTGTTGGTCGCGTCCACAGATAGTAACATTGTCCAGGTATGGAAATGTTGCCTCCAACGCATTCTCATCTACCATACGGTCCATTTCCCGTTGGAAAACGGAAACTCCATTCGTGACCCCGAAGGGTACCCTAAGGAATTGGTACAGGCGCCCATTTGCTTCAAAAGCCGTATAAGGACGGTCATCTGCTTTTATGGGGAGCTGGTGATAGGCAGACTTTAAGTCAATAGTGGAAAACACACGATACTGGGCAATCTGGTTCACCATCTCGGAGATGCGAGGCAAGGGATAAGCGTCTAGTTGCGTATATATGTTGATGGTCTGGCTGTAGTCGACCACGAGCCGTTTCTTTTCGTTAGTTTTAACCACCACTACCTGAGCACGCCACGGGCTATTACTATTTTCGATGATACCCTCCCGCTGTAGCCTTCCGACTTCTTCTTTTGTAAATTTTTTATCTTCCGAACTGTACCGTCGACTTTTGGTCGCGATAGGTCTACAGTTTGGGGCGAGGTTCACAAACAGGGATGGCGGGCTTATCTTTAAAGTGGAGAGGCCGCAAACTGTGAGCGGGGGCTGGGATCCGCCATATGCAAGTGTGACGCTCTCGTGGTGGCACTGGAAGTCTAGGCCTAGAATTAGTTTCACGCAGAGCTGCGGCAACACAAGGGCCTAGAATTTCAGTATAGCCAGTTTTGGGGCGCTAACGTTAGCGCCCGCCCGAAGTTAGCGCCCGCCCCAAAGTTGCACCCCCTTGCCGGAAATTCAGTCGCTTCGCCCTAAGAGGTTGCTGGAGCGCTAAAAGAGGCATTCCACTACTATCTTTAGGCGCTAAGCCGGCGGTGCAGAGGGATAGCGCCGAGGCGGGGCGCAGCGCGGGTGCGGTCATTTTTTGATTGACAGCAGACCCCGTGGCGCCGACCAGCTCTTAAAGGGGGAAGGGACGATTTGGTCTGCTGCCACGCCCTGCACACTGCAGCTTTGCTAATAGGCCTCAACACTGCTGCTCAGCCCCAGGGAGTCATGGCAACGCCAGAGAAGCCCTGTGAGCGTGCCCTGCGCTTCTCAGAGCGTGATCTGGGAATAATGGTGACAGCTGTGGAGAAGAGGCGCAGGATCTTGTTCCCAGAGACTGGGAGGAATCCGACCCACCAAGAATACACCAGAGCCTGGAAGCAGATCGCCAACAGGGTGACGTTCACCGGCGATGCCCCCAGGACCTACACCCAATGTCGGAAAAAATACAACGACCTGACCAGGATTGTCAGGGTGAGTACCCTTTCCAGTCTCCTCCTCATTCTTGCATGTACACCTGGCATGATGGGCAAAGGGAGCTGAAAGGCCTAATGGCCAGCCCTCAGCCAGCAGCTTTGGGACAGTCATGAGCATCAATTGCCCATTCTGCACTCTACACCCTGGCCAAGCTATTCCACCATGGGAGGCAGTGCACAGTACATCAGGGCTACACTCTGGCCAAGCTATTCCACCATGGGAGGCAGTGCACAGTACATCAGGGCTACACTCTGGCCAAGCTATTCCACCATGGGAGGCAGTGCACAGTACATCAGGGCTACACTCTGGCCAAGCTATTCCACCATGGGAGGCAGTGCACAGTACATCAGGGCTACACTCTGGCCAAGCTATTCCTCCATGGGAGGCAGTGCACAGTACATCAGGGCTACACTCTGGCCAAGCTATTCCACCATGGGAGGCAGTGCACAGTACATCAGGGCTACACTCTGGCCAAGCTATTCCACCATGGGAGGCAGTGCACAGTACATCAGGGCTACACTCTGGCCAAGCTATTCCACCATGGGAGGCAGTGCACACTACATCAGGGCTACACTCCATACTTACAGCCCGTCCTTTCTCTTGCAGGCTAAAGTTGCCTATAATCGCCAGGCCCGTGCCAGGACCAGGGGAGGCCGCGCCAAGCTGCAGAAGCTCACTCCCCTGGAGGAGCGCGTGAGTGGGCTCATGGGAGCCCGGCTGATCGTGCCCACAGCGTGCCGAGTAGCCGACCCTCCACTGCCCGGCAATGGTAAGGACCTCGCCTTTTGGCCCTCTCGCGTCGCACTTGCGCATCCGAGCTACCTCCTTTGCCACTGTCCCACCAATGCGCTGAATGCCACCAGTCCTGACTCCCTCGCTGACGCCGTCTCCTCACTCTGAAGCTACTCTTATGCATTCCTGCTTTCAGCTGGTGACGACCAGGTCCCTGAAGCTGCCAGTGACAGCCCCTCCGAGCAGGAGGAGGAGGAGGAGGAGGAGGAGGAGGAGCAAGAGCAAGCCGGACCATCAGGGGAACACTCAGGTCCCGCAGGAGAGGACGAAATGATTGACACGTCCTCACTGGACGAGTGCCTGGACCAACTGTCGCAGGGGATTGCAGCTGCTGGGACCAGTGGCGTCCAGCCACCCAGGAGCCCTGCGCGTGGGCCGCGGCCTTCCCCCCAAAGGGGGGAAGGATCAGAGGGGAGTGCAGTTGATCGGGACACTCGCCGCCACCAACGTGGCAAGGTTCCCCTAGTTCGGTCCCCTGCTCCCCAGCGGGAGAGTCCCGACTCCAGTCCAGACACCTTCACCTCGGAGGAGGCGCGGAAGCTGGACAAGATGGCCGAGGATTCGGACCGGCGCCACACGGAGCTCATGCGCGTGGTGGGGCGCATGCCTGAGGCCATCGAGTCGCTGGCGACCAGTGTGCGCGAGTTCGGGGCATCAACTGCCGCGAGTGGCCGCATGCTCACTGATGCCGTCAAGTCCCTGGCAGGTGTGATGCGGGTGCACACCAGGACAACAGGGGCACTCACTGCTGCCACACGCGCTGTCTCAGGCAGGCATCGCCAGGGCACCCGCCGCGCTGCAGCATCCCAGCGAGCCGCCCCTCGGCTGATTGGTGCGGATCCTCCAGTGCGGGCCCGGCCGAGTGCCAGCGCGCCACAGCACCAGCCAGCGCATCCCAGACGCCAGCTTGCCCACATTGCGCCATCCGTCGCCGCCACTCCCCCACTGGGGCGTCAAGGGCAAGCGGCTGGAGCTGATGGTGGCCAGGCTCAGGTGCGCCACTCAGCAGCCGGCACCTCGAGGCCCAAAGGCCGTGTAGGCCGCCCCCCAAGGGCATCTGGCGGAAGGACATCTGAGCCTCAGGCGCCTTCCCCCAGCCTCGCAGCAGCCACTGGGCAGAGCTTGCGAAGGAGCAGCAGGCCGGGCAGGGGAGGCAAAAGGCTGGACAAGGTCTCGCCCTCGCGGGCCACTCAGTAGAGGGTGTGGCCAGCTTTCGTTTTATATGGCGGTGGCCATCTTTCTTTTGCCCATGGTTGTTTGGTTCGTGGGCTTATTTTTTGCGTTAAGGCCGAGGTTGAGGCCAGGTTTGTACAAATGTGGAGTTACTCCTCCCCAGTTTGTGGGAGTGAGTCGTTTGTTGGGCTTTTTGTGGGGCCCGTTGATTGTTTTTGGGGATTCATGTGGGAAGGGGTTTTCATTTTTGTGTAATAAATAATTATCTTTATTCATAGAGTCTCCATGGTTGTTCTTGTTAGTGTTTGTTGGCTTCGCCGGCTGAGGGCTTGCGGAGCGGCTGCATTCATCTTCCCTCATGGCCACAAGGCATTCCCTGACAGGGGGCTTAGAAGTAACGTGTAATAAGGTGGCGTCGTGCGGCCCTTGGCCCTGGTCGCTCCCTCCTGGGAACGTACTCCTGCTCCTCCTCCTCCTCCTCCTGCTCCTCCTGCTCCTCCTCCTGAGGTGCTGGTCCAACGTCAGGTGGCAGTGCCTGAGTCCTGCGGATAGCCAGGTTGTGTAGCATGCAGCAAACTACCACAAATTGGGAGACCCGGTCCGGCGAATACTGCAGAGATCCTCCGGAGCGATCAAGGCAGCGGAACCGCTGCTTGAGGACCCCAATAGTTTGCTTGATGATGTTGCGGGTGGTTTGATGGCTCTCGTTGTATGCCTCTTCAGCAGCGGTCCTGGGCGCGCAGAGCGGGGTCATGAGCCAGGTACACAAAGGATAGCCTTTGTCCCCGAGTAGCCATCCTCTTGGGGGAGGCTGTGCCTCGAACATGCCATGCATAGTACTCTGCCGCAGGATAAACGCATCGTGGCTGCTGCCTGGAAAGCTGGCATTGACAGCCATGATGCGCTGCTTGTGGTCACACACCAGCTGCACATTCAGAGAATGGTAGCCCTTCCTGTTGCGAAACTGCTCGCCATGCTCCAGAGGGGCCCGCAAAGCCACATGCGTACAGTCAATGGCGCCCTGCACCAAGGGGAAGTCCGCGAGTCTTGCAAATCCCAATGCGCGCTGATGCTGGCTCTCCAGGGCCATGGGGAAGGAGATGAATTGGCATCTCCTTCTGAACAGTGCTTTGGTCACCTGGCGGATGCAGCGATGCACGCCGTACTGGGAGATGTTAGCTATGTCCCCAGCAGCGGATTGGAAGGAGCCGGTGGCATAGAAGTTCAATGCCACCGTCACCTTCACTTCCACCGACAGAGACGTCCTGCACCTGAGCTTTGGACGCAGATCTCTGCGAAGCAGGTGGCAGAACTCTGCAACCACCTCCTTTCGGAATCGGAGCCTTCTAACACATCTTGCACCTGTCATGTTGAGGTAGGAGCGCTGCTGGCGGTATAGCCTGACTGGGTAAGGCCTACGTGGCCGACGCCTGTTGCCCCCTCTGCCTCTAGCCAGGGCTGCCCCTCTCACAATGCGTCTGCGAGCCCTACGGACATGGCGCTGCAGCTCCGCGTTGGCACCCCATGCAACCCCCATCAAATCCTGGCAAACAGTCAAATTTCCAAAAGGCCACTTGCGGCGCTCTGGCCTGAGTCCAAAAATACCTGAGCTGTTGCTGCTTGAAACCAGTTAGCTATCCTCCTTGTTGTGTGTCCAGAAATGCGTTGCACAAGAGTGTTTGCTGCAAAATGGCTGGCCTTTATACTGGAGGGTACGTCCCCTTTAATTTGCGCCCCCCGGGGCCCGCGCTGGCTGTGTTGCGTTCCCTTTTTCAAATGCTCCGGCCGCCAGCCGCACAATGGGGCGGTCCGACTGAAGTTTGGAATCGGGGCAGCCAAAGGGCATTGCACGAGGATGTGACGTCATTTTCTGCGCGCGCATCCGGGCGGGCGCTAAACTTTGCGCCGGCGCTAACGGCCAACTTAATTTGGGGCGAGGCGCAAACTGCGCTGCGCCCGGCCGCAACACGCATAGCGCCCGACATTCACTTTTCTTTAGGCGCTAACTGCTGGCGCAACCAACTGAATTTCTAGGCCAAGGAGTTTAAAATCTTTATACTCTGTGCCCTTAACAGTCAGTGTTACTTTACAGAAACCGATTACCTCCGAAGTGAGGGACTTAGATGCCATCGCGATTTTGCTCCGGGTAGGGTACACCTTTAGTGAGTACGGTTTGACGAGGCTAGGGTGAATAAAACTCTCAGTACTCCCGCAATCGATTAAACACTTCGTCGGGTGTCCGTTTACCTTAACGTCCATCATAGACTTTGATAGTGGATGCGGTCTGGACTGGTCAACCGTGACTGAGGCTATCGTAGCTCCGTAGGCGGCCGCTGAGACGGTATCAAATTCTGGGACCACGTGTAGGGCCGCGGAGACTGTATCAGGTACGGGATTCCCCTTACATACCTTGCTGAAATGTCCCCGTTTCTTGCACTTGAAACATGTGGCGTCTCTCGCAGGACATCGGTGTCTGGGGTGCTTGAGCTGGCCGCAGAAGTAGCATCTTGGTCCGCGGGACATCGCTGCAGTGGTGGGGCTGGGTGGAGACTCCCGTGGTGTAGGGCTGGTCCGAGGCCCAGGCGGAGAGGATGGCGCCTCCTCGCTCGGCGCGCACGAGGCTGAGAGGGCCGCATGGCCTGACGCATAGGTCTCGGAGTTCTTCTGCGCCACATCCAGCGATCGAGCTGTAGCCACGGCCGTCTTTAGATCCAGAGTGTCCCTTTCAAGCAACCTCTGCCTAATGTAATTCGATCGAAGGCCCCATATAAACGAATCGCGAACCGCTTCTTCCTGGTACAAAATGGCCGTCACGGCCTTGTAGTTGCAGTCCTTCGCCAGGGCCTTTAGATTCTGTAGAAAATCATCCAGCGATTCCTCCGGTAGTTGCCTGCGGGTAGCCAAGAGATGCCTGGCATACACCTCGTTAACAGGCTTCAGGTATTGGGCCTTGAGAGTCGCGAGTGCATCCTCATATGTAGAAGCATCCTCGATTAGCGACTTACTCGGTTAGTCAGTAGGCCCAGTTTGTTGGCCCCATCATCGAGCGATGCAATGAAATGTTCGAAACACCGGAGCCAATGTGCGAATTTCTTCGATGCGTCCGCCGAATGTGGATCACTGTCTAGACGCTCTGGCTTCAGGAGTCTGTCCATCCCTGGAAGTTCTAAGCTATTAAAATTGATATACCTTAAATGGCTACAGAGACTGGTAGTTATAACTCAAACAGTTGGCTTTTAATAGCTTAGAACTGGACAGAACAGAACACACATGTTAGCCTTCTGACCAGCTTCTCAGAAGTGAACTAGGAGGCGGAGCCAGGGGCGAAGTAACAGATCAGGACAATCAATGGCACAGCAGAGTGGTATACAGTACATCAGCATTCCTGGCCAACCAAGAAAACAGCAGGGTTACAATAGATTACAATAGGAAACTATACACAGGTAGAATAAGGTATATACTTATAAGACTTATTTCACCACAGTGGTTAATCATGGATTCCCACTCCTTTATGTCATATGCTTATTAACAATCAGTTGCAGTGAATGTTCCTTTGAGGGCAGTAAATTAAGAGGACACATTCCATCTTCATGTCCTCTCCTTTTACTTTTGATACATGAAGAATTTATAAGTGAAAAGTGCTTGGCCTGGAACCCATAAAACCAGAGAAAATGAGTGGAAAATGGTTGTGAACACTGGAACTAACAAACAAAGGTGGAAAAATATGTTTTAAATTAAGATTATAAAAACATAGTTTTGGTGTGCCAGGCAATGTGTTTCTGGCAGGTTTCATTTACATCATTTATCCTTTTCACTATAACAGAACAGAATTATGGATAAAGCTCTTTTTATAAAAATAGTTGTGTAGCTGTGTTATACTTAGATTCTGTGCCCTGTAAGACTGACAATACTAAGACAAGAAAGTATTTCTGATTAACAGAACCAGGTTGTAAACGGAACATTGGTGCAATGTGTTGTGTATTAATATGTTATTCTACAGCCTCAGGTTCAGGTTACAAAGCATTTTGAACCTCTAATGCTACTTTTATATGACAGTTTGGCCTCTTGGCTACTGATTTGATGCCAGAATCTCAGTGTGAAACTAACTAATGCACATGGGTCCTGAAATCTTGCACTGGTAGAAAGGCCACCTGGAAGAGATGAGGCACAATGGCTGCAGTATAAAAGCAGTTGGTGCAAGTCCCACCAAAAAGATAGGTTTAAAAAGTAAAGCATTACCACTTGTAATAGAGTGTACTGCTATTCAGACTTAGTGATAATGATAGAGCTGACTATCCCATTGCTCTTTCCGATCATTAAGAAATCTTTCAGGCAGCCTGAGGTCAGGAAGCAGTGTGCATGAGTTTGAGTCCACACGGACAGAGTTTTGCCTTCCCTCAGCATTCCACAGCAATGTGAAGAGCCAATATAAACTCATATCACTGCCAAAGCCTGAGTCGACAAAGCACCCCTTGGTGCACTGTAAAAGGTGTTTGAAACTCCATTAGATAGTAATGTTTGTTTGGCATCCAATAATAAACCAGTCTGGCATTGATGCAGCTGAGAAGGTAGAAATAAGATGAATTTAGTCCAATGAAAAAATATCTGAGAATGAGTTACCAGTCTATGATTCCTGTTTGCCATCACTGTTACAAATTGTAATTATTTGTAAAATGCTGTTTTCATGTAATCATCTCCATAAATTAACATAATATTAAGAATCAGCAGCCCAAATTTCCACTTGTAATTTGCTGTTATTTGTAAATTGATAATCAGATTAACTAACGATACAGAAACACAATGTTTACTTCATTTGAAAAACATTTTACTGTTGGGATAATTGGCTATAACGGTGCAGAAAGGGAAAAGCACCATCCTGTCTCAGTGCATTTATTGTCAGTTTTACCACAGGAAAAAATAGCTGTGTTTTTCTAGGTTCTGGATTCTTGCCTCTCTGGGGATAATAGTTTAAATGAATATTTTAAAAGTCTCTATTACAGTGCAATAAGATGAACTGTCAGCTGTATTTACGTGTGACATGCATGGATTTGGTGCAAGAAAATTGGGGGATGTTTAGTAGCGCTATGAAAAGGTGGTTAACCCAATTGGTGTGACATTAGTCTCCTGGCATAAGCATTGTAAGGAGGTCAGAATTCTTTAGAAATCGTCATCGGTTCAAATGATTCATTTCCAGCAGTGACTGATAATCCTTTGCCACCAGCACTTGAGCTTTTTGATGACCAGAGTATTTAACCCTGTGACTTCACGTAAGCCTGATTCGATTGGTTTCAGTTAAAGATTTTCCAGGCCGTATAAACTTTGGGGATTTTTATTGTTTCTTGTTGTTTTTTAATCACAGGTTATTAAATGCTATAAAGCCTGGGGCTGTGAAGAAGATAAATCGGCTGCCAACTCCCATTGCAGGACTGGTGAGTTTTAGGTTCTTCTTTTTATCTTTACTTGTATAGTTCCTTTCATCTTCAAACTTCACAAAACGTCTTGCATTATGAATTATCTTTTATTTGAAGAAAACTGATTCTTGTTGTTTAGGCAAATGCAGCAGCCACTCTGTGGCGGCAATGTCCCACAAACCGCCCGGAGATGAAAGACCAATCTGTTTTAGCGGTATTGGTTGAGGCAGGAATGCTGTCTAAGATTCCCTGCTGTCTTCAGAAGTGCCATGGAATCTGTAACATCCATCTGAGCCTCTGAGACAGACAGATGGGTTTTCAGTGCAAAGTATAATCCAAAGAATGGCACCTTTGACAATGTAGCATCCCCTCACTGCCACGCAGCACTAGCATAGATTGTGCACATGAATCCTGTGGGATTGAAACCCACCATCATTTGAACTAGACCAGGAGGAACATGAAGGTGAGTGTATAAATGCGTTTCCAATCAGTCTTATTCTTTTTTGATCCTAAATCTAACTCTGGCAGGAGACTGGTGGAAACCCTCAGGGAAATGGCAGAGACGTGGTGTAACCTGAGTCTGCCCAGTTTGCTTTGGGGATCCGGAAGTCTATCGCCAGAGTTATGATGAGAGCCTGGGAGAACCCCGACAGAAATACAGGGCAATGTTATTTCAGGAAGAAGGTGCTGTGGAAATGCCAATGGAATTCAGTTAAGATCATTGTGTTCAGATCCTGTATAAATCCGCTTTCACTCGCTAACTGTGACATGCTCAACAACCTCTCTGGTTCAGTGAGCACAACTCTGAGATGGCTCAGCCATCGTTAGTTTTCCAGTCAGAGAATTCCTATTATGAAAACGCTAGAAGGATAACAAGGTTTGTATGAACCAATGGTGTTTTGATTTGGTGGCTGAGACTCCCAGCCATTTTCGCATACCCTCTGTAGCTGGGTATTAAATGCAATAAAGTTATGTTGAAATCAAACTGCGTAGTATTAATAATGAGTGTGATAGCATTCTTTTATGAAATTCTTCTCTCTGCTCTCTTAATGAAGGCACCAGGATAAAGCATGATTTCCTGTTACATCTTGTATTGAAAACACACCCAGGCCCTGGAATTATTCCATGTGATACTAACTTACGCTTATGTCTGACATTTCTCTCTCCACTATTTCCGCAGAGGTATTAACACATTTAAAATTCATGTTAGTATTCCACAGCACAATTTGAAGGCCTAGATTTATTTTGACAATACTGACGTAATTGTCAGGTTGCGAAACATAGGGTTATATCTTAACTGCCAAAAACGGGTGGGTTGGTGTGTCAGAGGTTAAAATTCAAAAATCTGAAACAGGAATCCAACCCACCTCAAACCTGCCCACTTCCGGTTTTAATGAAGGCAGCACGACGGGCGGGCGATCAATCCGCTCATGGGAAGCGGGTTTGTCATTTAAATATTATAATGAGGCTGCCTGCCTTCATTTTAACAGTCATTCTATTTTAGCTCATGTCGACCGGGTTTCCCAGGCCTCGGGAAACCCAACATCTGAAAAGAGGTGAGAAGGGCTGAATCCATGAGGTTAAGTAGCTTTACAGCACTGCTTGTGGGCCAGGAGGAGCAGGAGTGCTTCTTCCAGGCTCAACAAGCTACCCAGTAAACCAACCCCCCCCCCCATTATCTGTCTGCTTCCCCCTCTGACCACCATCAGACCCCCCAACCACCATCTGCTTCCCCCGACCACCCCCCGCATTCGGGCCCTCCACCATGATCAGGACCCCCTGTAATCGGGACCCGACCACTAGACCTACCTGACCTCTTCGACTTTGGCCTTTTGAAGCAGGCTTCCCGCCCGAAAGGGGTCCAGCCTGTCAATCAGGCTGCCTGTGGGCGGGAACCTGACAGAAAAAAGTGAAACCCATTCTTCCAGGTATAAAATTATGAGGGGCCTAGATAGAGTGGATAGGAAGGATGTATTTCCCTTAATAGAGAGGTCAATAACCAGGGGACATAGATTTAAAGTAATTGGTAGAAGGATTAAAGGGGAGTTGAGGAGAACTTTTTTCACCCAGAACTGGAACTCACTGCTTGAAAGGGTGATAGATGCAGAAACCCTCATGGCATTTAAAAAGTACTTGGATATGCACTTGAAGTGCCGTAACCTACAAGGCTACAGACCAAGAGCTGGAAAGTGGGACTAGGCTGGATAGCTCTTTTTCGGCCAGCACAGACACGATGGGCCGAATGGCCTCCTTCTATGCTGTAAATTTCTATGATTCTATGATGATGGCCACTCCACAATGGGAAAGGAGATGAAGGCCTCTCCACAATAGCTGAGAGGGAATGGATAGTGAGAGAGAGTGAGAGAGTAAGAGAGAGAGAGTGAGAGAGACAGATTCAAGGTGATTGGCAAAAGAACCAAAGGCGACATGAGGAAAAACTATTTTACGCAGCGCGTGGTTAGGATCTGGAATGCACTACCTGAAAGCTTGGCGGAGGCAGACTCAATCATGGCTTTCAAAAGGGAATTGGCTAAGTACCAGAAGGAAACAAATTTGTAGGGCTACGGGGAAAGGGCGGGGAGTGGGACTAGCTGAAGTGCTCTTGCAGAGAGCCGGCATGGGCTTGATGGGCTGAATGGCCTCCTTCTGTGCTGTAACCATTCTATGATTCTATGATGGCCACTCCACAATGGGAAAGGGGATGAAGGCACTCCACAATGGGAAAGGGGATGAAGGCACTCCACAATGGGAAAGGGGATGAAGGCCACTCCACAATGGGAAAGGGGATGAAGGCCACTCCACAATGGGAAAGGGGATGAAGGCACTCCACAATGGGAAAGGGGATGAAGGCACTCCACAATGGGAAAGGGGATGAAGGCATTCCACAATGGGAAAGGGGATGAAGGCACTCCACAATGGGAAAGGGGATGAAGGCCACTCCACAATGGGAAAGGGGATGAAGGCCACTCCACAATGGGAAAGGGGATGAAGGCCACTCCACAATGGGAAAGGGGATGAAGGCCACTCCACAATGGGAAAGGGGATGAAGGCATTCCACAATGGGAAAGGGGATGAAGGCACTCCACAATGGGAAAGGGGATGAAGGCCACTCCACAATGGGAAAGGAGACGATGGCACTCCACAATGGGAAAGGGAATGAAGGCCACTCCACAATGGGAAAGGAGATGAAGGCCACTCCACAATGGGAAAGGAGATGAAGGCCACTCCACAATGGGAAAGGGGATGATAGAACTCCACAATGGGAAAGGAGATGATGGCACTCCACAATGGGAAAGGGGATGAAGGCCACTCCACAATGGGAAAGGGGATGAAGGCACTCCACAATGGGAAAGGGGATGAAGGCCACTGCACAATGGGAAAGGGGATGATGGCACTCTACAATGGGAAAGGGGATGATGGCACTCCACAATGGGAAAGGGGATGAAGGCACTGGAGATGGGGCAGGGCGGGACTTCTGCCAGCACCCTAACCCCGCTGTGATCCTGTGGTGTATGCGCCTTTAAGAGCCCCTGTGTACTGTAATGCCGGTAGTGGCCACTTGGGCTATATAAGCCTGTATAGTGTCTTGTACCTTTTAGTTCACCTCCAGACTTTGTTCAGTAAACACCTGTTAAACCAACTCCTGCATTCCGTGTCTCCATTAACACACGGATACAACAGTGGCGACGAATTGGAAACGGACTTACCTGCAATTCGGCAGCACCTCAAGGAGATCGATTCCTCAGACGAAAGTCGAAGAAAAAAAAAAGGAAAAAAAACCTGCGGTTTCACCAGCTAGCCGGGCTGGTGGCAGGTGTTGCAATAATCCTTCCTGGGCGGCGGGCTGGGGCTCGATCGGCTGGCTCTGCAGCGGGGCCGAGCAGCGAAGGCGGAGGCAAACAAAGACGGAGGGTGGAGCACTCAGGAGACGGCCAGCGCTGCAAAGCAGGTCGGCGTTCGGACCAAGCAGAGGGAGGGAAAAGTCCCAGAGAGTCCGACGGGAACGAATCTCCAACTATTAAAAATATCTGTATAAATAAAAACCATGGAGAACAGCGTTGTCAGCAGCGGCAGCGGCGGGAAAGCGCGGAAGGCGCCATTTTTTCTCGGCAGGGAAGAAAGGAAAGCGCAGGAGGCGCCATTTTTTTTTCAGGATGCCTAAGACTGGCAATATTACTGCTTTCGATAGTGATGTAGAGGATTGGACCACATATGTGGAAAGAGTGGAGGTATATTGCACAGCGAATGAAATAGAGGATGATAAAAAGGCATCGGTACTTCTAAATCTAATGGGCGCAAGGACATACGGGCTGTTACGAAACTTAATCACTCCAGCCAAACCGATGGACAAGAATTTTAAGGAGATTGTTGATACCCTACAGGAGCACTTAAACCCAACACCGCTGCTGATAGCGGAACGATTCAAATTCTTCAGGAGGAATCAGCACCAGAATGAAAGTAACGCTGATTACCTCACCGAATTAAGGAAGCTGTCAAAGCACTGCCAATTCGGGGCAGGACTGGCAGATTCTCTTCGAGACAAATTCATCTGCGGTCTCCTAAGTGAAGGAACACAGAAAAGGCTACTTTCTGAGAAAGATTTAACACTGGACAAGGCTTTCAGTGTAGCTGTATCATACGAAGCAGCAGCAAGAGGAGCTGCAGAGATACAGCAAAAGCCACAGGACTTCGGCACCCATGAAATGACACAGGGTTTCGAGAGATGTTATCGCTGCGGCAGATCCACCCATGACCAGAGGGACTGCTGGTTCAAGGACAAAGCATGCAGGCAATGCGGAAAGATGGGACGCATTGCACGTGTATGCCGATCTGGAAACAAAAAATCCACTGACAGAAAAAAAATCAATAAGGAAAAGTACAGAAAGGTACAAATGATGACGGACAGTGGCTCCGAAGACCAGAAGAGCGATAGCGACTCCGGAAACAAGAGACTAAGCTGTCTCAAATTACATAATGTAATTGCCAAAGAAGATTACTAGACCATTTGGGTTACCCTCACGATAGCGGGGTCCCCAGTTAAAATGGAGCTAGATACAGGATCAGCTCTGACCGTCATAAGTCGACGGGATTACGAGCGGCTATTTCCGCATATACCTTTGAAAGACACATCCATTATCTTGAAAACATATACGGGGCAGAAAGTATACCCCAAAGGGAAAATAAGGGTGCCTGTTATATACAACGGCAAGGAAATACAGAAGTTGTATGTATACGTTCTGCAAGATGGTGGTCCACCGCTGTTGGGACGTGAATGGATCAGGAAGATACGTTTAGACTGGCACTCCATTCAGGCACTGACGGTGACCAGTAAGAAAAAAAATGATGATGACATCATACCTGAACGATTAAAAGACATCTTGGCCAACGCCAAGGAAGTGTTTCAACAGAAACTAGGAACCTTGAAAGGCATCACCGCCTCAATAAAAGTGGAAGATGCGGCAATTCCCAAGTTTTTTAAGGCAAGGCCGGTGCCATACGCAATTCGTCCAGCAGTCGAGGCAGAGCTGGAGAATTTGGAAAAGGCAGGCGTGTTATCCAAGATAGATTGGAGCGAGTGGGCAACACCCATTGTCCCGGTCATGAAGAAAACGTTGAATAATGATAAATCTGAAGAACAGAGAAAAATTCGCATCTGTGGGGACTTCAAGGTGACTGTAAACCCAGTCCTTCACATGGTACAGTATCCTCTTCCGAGGATAGAAGATATTTTCGCCTCACTATCCGGAGGGAAACGTTTCACCAAAATTGACTTGGCACAGGCATATCTACAGATGGAGGTTGAGGAGGCCTCTAAAAAGTATCTCACGATAAACACACACAAAGGCCTGTACCAGTACAATCGACTGGTTTTCGGAGTAGCATCAGCTCCAGCTATCTGACAAAGAGCTATGGAGCAAGTCCTGCAAGGGATTCCGGGGACTCAATGCTACCTAGACGACATCCTTGTAACAGGAGAAAACGACAACGAGCACCTTGCCAATTTGGAGCAGGTGCTCACTAGGCTGAGAGAACGGGGCCTACGAGCAAATCGCCCCAAGTGCGAATTTTTCCAGAAACAAATATCATATTGTAGCCACATAATTAACGAAGAAGGGTTGCATAAGTCACCTGAAAAAATTGAAGCGGTCATAAAAGCCCCAGCACCTGAAAATGTCTCACAATTAAGGTCGTTCCTGGGATTGATAAATTACTATCATAAATTTTTACCGAACTTGTCAACTGTTCTGCACCCTCTTAATGAACTGCTACGAACGGGAGTAATTTGGAAATGGAGCGAAGACTGTAAACGTGCCTTCCATAAATGCAATGGCTTGATCACGTCCAAGGAAGTTTTGGCTCATTGCAACCCATCACTGCCAATCAGACTGGCGTGTGATGCATCCCCTTACGGCGTAGGAGCGGTATTATCGCATAGATTCCCTGATGGCTCGGAGTGACCGATAGCTTTTGCGTCACGCTCATTGAACTCAGCTGAGCGTAACTATGCCCAGATCGACAGGGAAGCACTCAGCCTGATATGGGGAGTGAAGAAATTCAACCATTACCTACATGGACAAAAATTTACCTTGTTGACTGACCATCAACCCCTCGTCTCCATATTCAACCCTAAAAAGGGCGTTCCCATTATGACAGCGCAAAGGCTACAGAGGTGGTCCCTTTTCCTAGGGGCAC
The DNA here is from genome assembly GCF_052327205.1 of Somniosus microcephalus. Lineage (NCBI taxonomy): Eukaryota > Metazoa > Chordata > Chondrichthyes > Squaliformes > Somniosidae > Somniosus > Somniosus microcephalus. Next base: position 215,345,652 of record NC_140988.1, read on the forward strand.
ACCAATATGGCATAGAATACAAAGGATCAAAACAGCATGGAAATGCTGATGGTTTATCGCGTCTACCGTTGCCAACGGTAGAAGAGGCACCTACAGTGGACCCAGTGGAGATGTTCCACTCAACCATAATGGAATGTCTACCAGTAACAAATTCTACCATTGAAAAGGAAACGAGAAATGACCCGACTCTCTCACGAGTCTACGATTTAACGGTGAAGGAATGGCCAGCACATGGCGAACCACTGTTGCCAGCATTCTCACAAAGAAGAGAACAGCTGTCAGTGTGCCGAGGAACCTTGATGTGTGGATCCAGAGTGGTGATTCCACCCAAACTCCAGGATAAAGTGCTAAAGGAGCTTCACGAGGGGCATCTGGGTGGAGTGAAAATGAAGAACCGAGCCAGAGCGTTTGTGTGGTGGTCAGGTATCGATGGAGACATCGAAGAAATGACCAAGGGCTGTCTAGGATGCCAGAAGGTCCAAAACGCCCCACCACAAGCCCCTCTACATCCATGGGAGTGGCCCTCATCTCCATGGCAAAGGGTACACATCGACTTTGCTGGTCCATTTATGGACTCAATGTTCTTAATCGCGGTTGATGCACACTCCAAGTGGCCGGAGGTAATAAAGATGTCCTCCACCACCACGGAAAAAACCATCACAGTATTAAGGACCATATTTGCCAGGAATGGGCTGCCTGAACAGATCTGTTCTCATAATGGACCGCAATTTGTGTCCGAAGAATTCAGGAAGTTCTTAAAAAACAATGGGGTTAAGCACTACACGTCCGCCCCATACCATCCCGCCACCAATGGATTGGCTGAAAGGTTTGTCCAGACCTTCAAGAAGGCCATAAAGGCCATGGGTAATGAAGACATAAAAATACAGCATAAGGTAGATAACTTCTTGTTTGCATACAGGAATGCAACACGTGGTTACAAACCAAACTCCCGCCATGATGTTTTTCAATAGAAGACTAAGATGCCGGCTGGATTTGATCAAGCCAAACATCAGAAGGGACGTAGAGAACCGGCAATTTCAAGGCATGAATGAAAGGCCAACTAGAACCTTCCAGATAGGTCAACAAGTTTTGGCCCAGGACTACCGTACCGAGAAATGGCAGCCTGGAACTATTTGCACACGACTTGGACCACTGATGTATACCGTGGACATTGGAGAAAGCATAATAAGGTGCCATGCTGACCAGATCACAGAGTCATCCGAAAAGGGACAACCTACACCACAACTCTATACGCCTAATGATGAAGCAGAGATACCCATGGTATCTACCTCCGAACCGGTGATATTGGAACCAGATGAACCCGACACTGGCATTCAAGCCGAATCGACCTTGCCAAAAGAACCTACTACACCACCGAAAACTACTACACCACCGAGGCGTTATCCGGACCGAGTCAGGAAGCCTCCAGAGAGACTAACTTATAATTGATTAACTGCAGCAAATGTGTAGATTATTGTTCTTGTAAACATGTTAATTAATGATTACTTAAAAATGTTATGTACTTGTTGTCTAGACGGGGAGGAATTGTGGTGTATGTGCCTTTAAGAGCCCCTGTGTACTGTAATGCCGGTAGTGGCCACTCGGGCTATATAAGCCTGTATAGTGTCTTGTATCTTTTAGTTCACCTCCAGACTTTGTTCAGTAAACACCTGTTAAACCAACTCCTGCATTCCGTGTCTCCATTAACACACGGATACAACAGATCCCAATCTATTTTTCTGTGTCGGTGTTAATTATACATGCAGGGCCAGCTCTCGGCATATGTAATGACTCCGGCTCAGGGAAATGAGTTGGGGTCAGGGGAGAGACAGAGGGGTGGGAAGAAGTTCCAACCCATCTGTTACCTCATCCCAAAGAGGAGAATCCAGCCCATGTTATCTGCTAGAAAAAGTAGATGCATTGCTGGTCATCTTCCAAAATTCAATAGACTCTGGAACAGTACCCAAGGATTGGCGGGTAGCTAATGTTACCCCACTGTTCAAAAAGGGTGGTAGAGAGAAAACGGGGAATAACAGACCGGTAAGCCTGACATAGGTAGTGGGGAAAATGCTAGAGTCCATTGTAAAAGATGTAATAGCAGAGCACTTGGAAAAAAGTGATAGGATCGGACAAAGTCAACATGGCTTTACAAAAGGTAAATCATGCTTGACTAATCTACTGGAATTTTTTGAGGATGGTAAAATAGATAAGGGAGAACCAGTGGATGTGGTGTATTTGGATTTTCAAAAGGCTTTCGATAAGGTCCCGCATAAGAGATTAGCGTGTAAAATTAAGGCACATGGGATTGGGGGCAAGGTATTGACTTGGATAGAGAACTGGTTGGCAGACAAAAAGAGTTGGAATAAATGGGTCTTTTTCTGAGTGGCAGGCAGTGACTAGTGGGGTACTGCAGGGATCGGTCCTTGGACCCCAGCTATTCACAATATATATGAATGATCTGGACGAGGGAACTAGATGTAATATCTCCAAGTTTGCAGACAACACAAAGCTGGGTGGGCGTGTGTGCTGTGAGGAGGATGCCGAGAAACTCCAGTATGATTTGGACAGGTTGGGTGATTGGGCAGAAGCATGGCAGATGCAATATAACGTGGATAAATGCGAGGTTATCCACTTTGGTGTCAAAAACAGGAAGGCAGATTATTATCTAAATGGCAATAGATTGGGAGAAGGGGAAGTGCAACGAGACCTGGGTGTCCTTGTGCACCAGTCGCTGAAGGTAAGCATGCAGGTGCAGCAGGCGGTTAAGAAGGCAAACGGTATGTTGGCCTTCGTAGCGAGAGGGTTTGAGTACAGGAACAAGGATGTCTTGCTGCAGTTGTACAGGGCCTTGGTGAGGCCACATCTTGAGTATTGTGTGCAGTTTTGGTCGCCTTATCTGAGGAAGGATGTTCTTGCCATGGAAGGAGTGCAGCGAAGATTCACCAGGCTGATACCTGGGATGGCAGGAATGACGTATGAGGAGAGATTGGGTCAATTGGGCTTGTACTCGCTGGAGTTTAGAAGAATGAGAGGGGATCTCATCAAAACTTATAAAATTCTAACAGGACTAGACAGACTATATGCTGGAAGGATGTTCCCGATGGTCGGGGAGTCCAGAACCAGGGGTCACAGTCTAAGGATAAGGGGTAAGCCATTTAGGACAGAGATGAGGAGGAATTTCTTCACCCAGAGAATGGTGAACCTGTGGAATTCTCTGCCAAAGAAGGCAGTGGAGGCCAATTCATTAAATATATTCAAGAAGGAGTTGGATGTATTTCTTAAGGCTAAAGGGATCAAGGGATATGGGGAGAAAGCAGGGACCGGGTACTGAATTTGGATGATCAGCCATGATCTCATTGAATGGCAGAGCAGGCTCGAGGGGCCGAATGGCCTACTCCTGCTCCTATCTTCTATGTTTCTATGTTAATAAACCAGGTAAAATGACAATTGATTACTCTCACCAGGACACAGATGCTGCTTCAACACTTTGGGGGGAATTTTAACCTAAATAATTGGGTGGGTTGGGGTCGTGTGGGAAGTTAAAGTGTTAAAAATCTGAATCCCGACCAGAACCCGCCTGCAATCCTTCCACTTCCGGTTTTAGCAGAGGTGGGACAAGGGGCAGGCAGCCAACCTGCTCAGAGGAGGCAGGTCGTCTATTTAAATGTTACAGGAAACTTTGAGTTATCCGGAGGCGAACCGTCTGGCAAGCTGGAGCCACCGGCAAAAATCAGGAGCCGTTTTTTATTCTTTTTGTTTCTTTTCTTTGCTTTTTTTGAACAGTTAAGCTCTGCAAGGGCTGTAGCTAAGCAACAGCTTCAGCTAGAGACGCTACAGAGACGCTTGCCGACTGTTTAGAGGCTGTTGCTAAGCAACAGGGTTTGTTGATTCATACGGAGATGAAAATCTCCGTATGTTTCAACATTTGCTCTGGAGTGTACGGCAGTTTGGAGGGAACGGCAGCAGCTCGGTCCCGTCGGTGCCGGATAGCACAAAGCTTCCTGTATAATGAGGCTAGAAGCCTCTCATTTAGCCTCCATTTTGGTTTAACTTTAGCTGGTCAGAGGCCTCGGGATCCCCACCAGCTAAAGTACCGCGAGGACTGCTGGATCCAGGAGGTAAGTGTGAAGGCACTTAGCTCCTGGATCCAGCATCCCTACCTAACCCACCCTCTGCAATCGGAGACCCTCCCCCCCCGGAAAGAGGCCTGCCATTCCCCCCCCCACCCCCCACGGCCTCCAATACCTCCCCAGGCCTCTGATACCCCCCACGAGGCCTCCCCCCATGCTCCTCTGGCCCTCTGATGTCATCTGCCACCCTCCGCTCCTCCTTCCCACCACATGCTCCTCCTGGCTCTCTGATGATGCTCCGAAGCCTCCCTCCCTCTCTCCTCTGGCCCCCGATCTTCGCCGACATTCCCTCCACTCCTCCGGCCATTGATTGTTCCCTAAGTGCACCCCCCACCCGCTCCTCCGGCCGTCAATCGTTCACTAACCTCTTCCCTCCTCCACTCCACCGGCCAGCAATGCTCACCCAAACCCCCCACCCCCAATGCTGCTCCTAGGCCCCCAATCGTTCCCGAAACCACCCCCTGCTCCTCCAGCCTTTGATTGTTCCCTAACTGCCCCCCTCCGCACCTCCTGCCGCCAGTGCTCACCCAGCACCCCACCCACCCCATGTTGCTCCCAGCCCCTGATCGTTCCCCATTCCCCGCCCCATTCCCTGCTCCTCCAGCCCTCCCCATGCTCCTCCGGCCCCTACGGAATCCCTCCCTCCCTCCTCTCTGCGGCCTAGTGCCACAGGCCTACCTGCCCGCAGCCAGTCGGCCTTTCAATCTGGATGGCTGTGGGAGGGAAGCAAAGGTTTCCCATGCAAATCTGGCCCTGCCGTTAAACTCAGCAGGACCTGCAGGAAATCCGTTCTCCCCATTAAAATTCAGGCCCTTGTTTCCCTCCTGTTTCAGCCATGATTTTTGTGAGAACAGGATGTTATGGTAACCTTTGTTTCGTCTTGGTATGCCTGTTTTCGACCAAAGCTTGAAACCTGCAACATGCTGACTCCTTCTCCTGAAGGTTGTTGTGTTTTTGTTTTTGACGGTGTCCTGATGAATGTGGCGAGTGCAGCACGAGCATGAGAAGCTCTTGGTTCAATTCATAGTTCTCACAGTTTTCATCCAAAACAGGCCACTGTGGACCAAATGTCAGCAAATTGTGCTGTTTTCACAAAACTGTAGCTGGAGAAGGAAGAAGATGAAGTGCCAGGGTGAAGAAGCTTAAAACCTCCTGCCAGCTGTTATGGTGCAGTACTGAGTGTGTGTATGAAGTTCACAAAAAAATTGTTTTACATACTGAGAGGTCACCATTGTTTGAGGGGCGATTGAGAGGTTGGCTGGCTGTCGGGCGGGTAGGCCTGTGGCACCAGGCCGCAGCCGAGGAGCAGAGAGAAGAGAGGGAGGGATCGGAGTGTGGAGGGGGGATCGGGGGCCAGGGATCGGAGATCAGGGGTCGTGGGAGATCGGTGGGCAAGGGGGAGTTCTGAGGCCTACTGGGGGTGGTCAGGGGAAGATCGGATGTGCTGGGAGGCGGGGGGGGGGCAGTGTCCAGCCACGGGGGGTTGCTGGATGCAGCAGATAAGTGGAAAGGCACTTACCTCCTGGATCCAGCAGTCCTCGCTTCACCTCGCCTCCCTTTAGCTGCCAGGTTCCCTGAGGCCTGGGAACCCCGGCCGCCCAGAGTTAATTTTATAATGGAGCTTCAAAATGAAGCACGCAGCCTCATTATAAGATTTCAAGTGCCAACCCACCTCCTGGGAGCAGGTCGGCTACCCGCTCCCTGTCCTGCCTCTGCTAAAGACGGAAGTGGGCGTTGTTACATTGTTATAGTATCACATCGTTAAATGGAACTACTTTGGTATGGAACTACTTTGGTATGGTGTAGTTATATTGCTATGTGGCACACTGTGCACGGGCAGTGCACAGTGCAGCGTCGGACATCTTGTATCACTCCGCACCATGAGGCAACAGAGAAACAAAGCAGAAATACAGCTAGTAAAAGCAGTAACTAAAATGAGCTAAAAGTGTCTGTATTATTTATAGTAAAAGAACACAAGGAGACACAACAGGCATGTTGGAGGTGGGTTGGAGGTCACAATTCAGATTTCTAACACTTTAACCTACCACCCGACCCAAACCTGCCCGTCTTTTGGGGGTAAGATTCTCCCCATTATTTTTGACGCCTTGCTGTGTGCAAATTGACTGCCAGGTTTTCTATGTTACAACTTCAAAAGTACTTCATTGGCTGTAAAGCACTTTGGGATGTCCTGAGGTTGTGAATGGCACTATATTAATGCAGTTCTTTCTTCTTTTAAACGCAATGCATTGTCTGAGTGTCACGGGCAGCAGCTAAAAATAAATCAATGGACAAAATTACAAATGTCCTCAATAGCCTCATCTAGTGGCAATACTGAGCTGTCAGATTTTATCACACTTTGACCTGTTCCAGTATACGACTGATTTTCCAAATGTGTGCCCCTGGTGCGGAGCAGAGCCACTCAGGAGCATCTCAACAAATAGCAAGTGCGCGCCCCATACATTTCTATGCCACTTTGTGCCAAACGAATCTCTCTAATGTGACGTGACCCAGAATAAGCACATATAGTTTGTTTATGAATTTCTGATGTATTGGTTTTTGAGAGTTAAGAGACACCTATTAGGAAATTTCCGCAAAGTAGCAGCTCCTGGACCATTGCTCTGTGTAAACTCCGCTCCTATTCCACCATGTATGCTGTTGGAGTAAATATATGTTACATAGACACTGACACCTGCTGCAGCTCAAATGGAGTAACAATAACAACTTGCATTTATACAGCGCCTTTAACGTAGTAAAACGCCCCAAGACTCTTCACAGGAACGTAAGCAGACAAAAATTGATGCCGAGCCAAGGAAGGAGACGTTAGGACAGGTAACTAAATGCTTGGTCAAAGTGGTAGGTTTTAAGCAGAGTCTTGAAGGAGGAGAGAGAGGGGAAGAGGCAGAGCGGTTTAGGAAGGGAATTCCAGAGCTTAGGGCCATTGAGAAAATGAAGAAAATTTGTAATGCTGGATGCAGTCAACATCTGCATGATGTAACTGCATTGCTGATTACATCATTGCACCTATGAATTTTTATAAATGTGTTAAAAATTGTTCAAGATTTTATTACTATTTACCTTTAAGTGGAGCTCTCAGACAAATACTTTGTTCTCAGCACGTCCATTTAATGATTTTACTTTCTATTTTATGATTGAGGAAGTGAGATCGTTAATCTAACAATGTTGTATCAGTTTCAATCACTAAATCAATTGCAAACAATGTTGGTTGTTCAGACTTTTTACACAAGAAAGTCCAAGCAGACTATAATACTAGGAAGTCTTGGTGACCAACCTTCAGAGTTTAAGCATGAATACACTATTTAAGTAAATACAACAGGATCCTGGGAAAAAAGATCTTGCAGCCTTAAACAACTAAGGCAGTTTTTCACTGTTACTATTTTGTTAAGGAATGGGCACATACAGGAAACATTAAACCCAGAGAAAGTTTAAAGTATTACATATTGTATTATTTCAGTGGGACAGTAACAATCTTGAATCTCCTGTGAATGTATCAGATTTGCTATGATTGAAAGCACCACTTGACCCCCCTCTTCCAACCCTCTTTGTTCTCCCTGCCTCTGTTCTTGGTCTTTAGAACTCTTTTTAGGGTAACTTTTACAAGGGTTAGTTCCCAGCAGCGTATTTGTGATCTTTGTAATCTTGCTGTTTTTCTTGGTTTCAGCCTCTCCCACTACTTGGCCTGGATTTTTCAATCCAGTGTTGCAGCCCGTGCTCCTGCCATCTCCCTCAACTCTGACCCACGTCAATCCACTAGGGTCAGGCTCATTATAATATCTGTGCGGGGCTCCCAGGATTATTTCAGCCCGGGTGGGTGGGGGATCTGTAGTTCCAACTATAGTGTGGCTTGCACTGCTGATGGAAAAAAATTAATATATTTTCAATTTTCCCGCTTTGCAATCGATTTTAGTAGGCTATGCTGCCCTTTAAATTTTAACCCCCCCCCCCCCCGCTATTGTCAGCACACATATATCTTGTAAATCACTATATATCTCAGCACAACCCCTGTACGGATAACCGTAGCTGTCGTAAAGACAGCGGGGTTTGATTGACAGCTGGTTGACGGCTGATGTCATATCCGGGGGCGGGATCCGACACCATCTTGGCCATGCTTCAGATACTGTACTGGGGACACAGAGTCAGGACTGAATAAATGGCACTCCTCTACAACTGCTTGTGAGACTCGTAATTACGTTATTAAGATAACATTACATGGTACCAGGATTTATAGAACTCACGATAAGGACATACTACAACAATGGAAGGAATAAAACCTCCGGCTAGCCTGCAACTAGAAGGAAATGTGGATGAAAATTGGCGTGTCTTCAAGCAACGCTTTCTTCTCTACCTCACAGCGATTGACGCTTCGACTAGCTCTGGAACACGTAAAGTAGCTTTGTTGCTAACAGTGGCTGGCTCGCAGGCAATCGAGCTATTTAACACATTTACGTTTGCAGCCGAAGATGATAAAAATGATCTGGACAAGGTAATAGAACGGTTCGCCGAATACTGCACTCCAAAAAAGAATGAAACGTATGAGAGATTCATGTTTCGACCCCGCGTGCAAAAGCAAGGAGAATCCTTTGATTTTTTTTGACGGACTTGAAAATAAAAGCACAAACATGCAACTTTAGGGACCTGAAGGAATCGATGGTATGCGATCAAGTCGTTTTTGGAATACTCGACAAGAAGGTGAGGGAGAGAATGCTTAGAAGCAATTACCTAAATTTGGATGCAGCAGTGAAAATATGTCATGCTAGTGAACATTCAGCCATGCACACGAAAACTTTCGAAGGGAGCAGCACAGCAGAAGGGAGCGCCCTGGGGCTGAAAAACCTGCCGGTGGATGTGGTACACAAAAGGGACACAAGAGGGCCCACGGAGTTCAAGACGATGACGCCTTACGAATGCAGACGGTGCGGTAATAAATACATAGCCAGACAGTGTCCTGCTTATGGGAAGAACTGTGCAAAATGTAAAGGCAGGAATCACTTTGCCAAGGTGTGTTTTTTGGAAGAGAAAACTGAAGGTAAAAAGACAGTGCATGCTATTGAGACTGAAGAGACAGGAGCAGAGACTTTGTTTGTTGGAATGGTGCAAAATGAGTCAAAACAGGGCAAAAATGCTAATGAAGTGCACTCTGTAGGACCAAAGACTGAAGTTTGGATAGCTCCCTTGCTGGTAAATGGCACCATTGTTCCCTTTAAGCTAGATACAGGTGCTAAGGCAAACCTCATAAGTTGGAGTGATGCACGGAATCTCAAAGTGCGACCTAAAATACTGAACAAGACAGTGTCTTTGAAGGCATACAATGGACAAAGCATTGAAACAAAAGGAACGTGTAGGCTGAATGTTAAGGTAAAAAATCACATTCACCATTTGAACTTTGTTATAGTGCCTGAAGGACATGAGTCACTGTTGGGGGATAAGGCCTGTGTGGATTTGGGCTTGGTAAAATGAATCTATACTATCAATGAACAGAACTGTGTGCAGAGTGCCCCCCAAGATAGTACAAATCTGACTCATGAGACTATAGCACACAAATATGCAGATGTCTTTCAGGGTTTCGGAGCACTGCCCTTTACATACTCCATCAAACTGAGAGAGGATGCACAACTTGTGATTCACGCACCCAGGAGAGTTCCAGTGGCTCTCCGTGAAAAACTGAGGAAAGAGCTAGACCGCATGGAGGGACTAGCTGTCATAAAGAAGATTGAGGAACCGACTGACTGGGTAAATTCCATGGTCTGCGTCAATTCAAAGAAAACTGATAAATTGCGTGTCTGCATGGATCCCAAGGACCTTAACGCCAATATCAAAAGAGAGCACTACCAAATTCCAAAGAGAGAGGAAATAGTCAGCAAAATGACAGAAGCGAAAGTCTTCTCTAAGATGGACGCCTCGCATGGTTTCTGGCAGTTGAAACTTGATGAAGAAAGTGCTAAGCTGTGCACTTTTAACACCCCGTTTGGTCGTTACTCATACCAGCGTCTGCCCTTTGGTATTAGCTCCGCCCCAGAAATCTTTCACAGAGCAATGGAGCAAATCATCGAGGGCCTGGAGGGAGTGCGGGTGTACGTGGATGATCTGGTAGTATGGGGCTCCACTCAGGGGGAGCATGACACCAGACTGGAGAAAACACTTCAGAGAATACAGCAGTATGGACTCAAACTAAATAAAGACAAATGTCAGTTCAGTGTTAATGAAATCACATTCCTCGGAGACAAGATCTCTTCAGAGGGGATTCAGCCAGACAAGTCAAAGGTAAAGGCTATACATGACATGGAGAAACCAAAGGACAAGAAAGGGGTTCAGCGGGCCCTTGGCATGGTTAACTACCTAGGAAAATTCATTCCAAATCTAACAGTGAAAACTGTTCATCTGAGAAAACTGCTGCACCAAGAGACAGAGTTCCAATGGGGACATGAACATGAGAGAGAATGGAAGGGGCTGCTACACATTCTAGCAAGTGAACCCCTACTGAAGTTCTTCTGCCCTAAAAAGAGGATAAAAGTGTCCACAGATGCCTCTAAGGATGGATTAGGGGCTGTCCTTCTATAGGAAGATGAAGGAGAATGGCGACCAGTGGCGTATGCGTCACGCTCCATGACAGCTACAGAGTGCCGGTACGCGCAAATCGAGAAGGAGTGCCTTGGCTTGGCATTTGGGTGTGAAAAATTTCATACCTACATCTATGGTCTTCCCAAGGTTATCCTAGAAACGGACCATAAGCCACTGCTAGGGATCGCAAAGAAGAATCTGTGTGACATGTCACCACGGATACAATGACTAATGATGAGACTTCAACGTTACGATTTTGAGCTAACATATGTGCCAGGGACACAAATGTTCATTGCAGACACACTATCCAGGGCTGCGCCTTACGCCACACAAAACAGTGAATCAGAAGTGGATGTGGCTCTTCATGTGGATATGGTCTATGCAGCATTGCCCGCCACACAGGAACAGCTATCAGTGATAGTTACAGAGACATCAAAGGACCCAGTCCTGAGTAAAGTAATGAGAAATCTTCAAGAGGGCTGGAAGAAAGGGTCATGTAAACAATATTATCACATTCAGTCTGAGCTCTCTGTGGTCAATGGACTACTGCTTAAGTGTGACAGGATAGTAGTGCCCACCTCTATGCGACGAGAAATGCTCAACAGGATACATGAAGGGCACCTGGGTGCAGAAAAGTCAAAAAGGAGAGCACGTGAGGCACTCTACTGGTCAAACATGAACTCTGATATTAACCAGTTGATCAGCGAGTGTGCTACATGTCAGGAGTATCACTACAAGCAAACAAAAGAGCCCCTCATTACCACAGAGCTCCCATCACAACCTTGGGAAAAGGTCGGAACTGATACATTTCACTATGAAGGAAGAGACTATTTGTTAGTTATTGATTATTATTCCAATGATCTGGAGATGGCTCTCTTGTTCAGTACCACATCAAGAGCTGTGATAACTCACCTGAAGTCAATCTTTGCCAGGCAGGGCATCCCTCTAACCCTGGTCTCTGATAATGGCCCTCCCTATGCCAGTCATGAGTTTCAGTCATTTGCTTCAGAGTATGAGTTTAATCATGTAACCTCCAGTCCGCTCTATCCTCAGGCTAATGGAAAAGCAGAGAAGGGGGTACAGATTGTGAAAAGACTATTAAAGAAAGCAGCACACAGCAACACTGACCCATATCTGGCCCTGATGTCGTACAGGGCGGGCCCGCTAGCAAGTGGCAAGTCTCCAGCTGAGCTCTTACTGGGTCAGAAAATCCATACACGACTTCCCAGTTATGTCACACCTGACCACAGAGATGAGGTGTGGGCAGACAAGGCTCAGAAACTACAACAGAAAGAAAAAACACTTCATGACCGCACAGCCACTACACTAGTGCCTCTACAGGAGAAGGATATAGTTCGCATAGAAGGGCCTGAGTCATGGCCTACAAGAGCCACAGTTCTACAACAGGTCGCCCCCAGGTCATACAGTGTCATGATAGAGAACGGCAATCTGTTTCGCAGAAACAGGAGGCACCTACGGAAAACCACAGAGACCTTTCAGCCTCAGGAGGACAGAGAGGATGACAAGATGAGGGAAATGCCACAAAGAGACGAGATGAGGGAAATGCCACAAAGTGACGAAGGACACAATAGTGATAATGTGACAAGGGACCTGTGTGGTACAGACATGAACTTAAGGGATACAACTGGGGTGGTTCAGCAAACACCCGTTCAGCCACGCAGGTCACAGCGCACCAGAAAGCCTGTAGTTAAACTTGACCTGTAGACAGGGATTGATAAGACTGTAAACAGTTAATGGACTCCTGGGTGTGGGTAAGGTTTATACCTACCTGCAATTAGTTCAATGGTGTAGTTACACTGACTGGTTCTATATGATGTTAACAAGTGTTCTATGTGCTATGTTATGTTATGTTGTTATTGTGTTATGTCTTCATTGAAGGGGGAAGATGTACGGGTAACCGTAGCTGAGTAAAGACAGCGGGGTTTGATTGACAGCTGGTTGACGGCTGATGTCATATCCGGGGGTGGGATCCGACGCCATCTTGGCCATGCTTCAGATACTGTACTGGGGACACAGAGTCAGGACTGAATAAATGGCACTCCTCTACAACTGCTTGTGAGACTCGTAATTACGTTATTAAGATAACATTACAACCCCAGCCCGGTATGAGGTTGAAAAGGCCACCCGACAACTGAAGAACAACAGGGCCTCAGGAGCAGATGGAATCCCCACCGAGGCACTAAAGCATGGCGGAGAAGCACTACTGGCGCGAATTCATGAACTCATTTCTCTTATCTGGAAGGAGGAGAGCATGCCAGGGGATCTCAGAGACGCCGTAATTGTGACCATCTTCAAGAAAGGTGACAAGTCCGATTGCGGTAATTACAGAGGAGTTTCCCTGCTATCTGCCACAGGAAAAGTCATCGCAAAAATCCTCCTCAATCGCCTTCTCCCAGTGGCCGAAGAGCTCCTCCCAGAGTCGCAATGTGGATTCTGCCCACTAAGGGGCACAATGGACATGATCTTTACCGCACGTCAATTACAAGAGAAATGCAGGGAACAGCACCAACCACTGTACATGGACTTCTTTGATCTCACAATGGCCTTCGACACTGTCAACCGTGAGGGATTATGGAGTGTCCTCCTCAAATTCGGCTGCCTTCAAAAGTTTGCTACTATCCTCCGCCTGCTTCACGACGACATGCAAGCCGTGATCCTGACCAACGGTTCCACCACAGACCCAATTCACGTACGAACCGGGGTCAAGCAAGGCTGTGTCATCGCACCAACGCTCTTCTCAATCTTCCTTGCTGCAATGCTCCATCTCACCCTCAGTAAGCTCCCCACTGGAGTGGAGCTAATTTACAGAACAAACGGGAAACTGTTCAACCTCTGTCGCCTCCAGTCCAGATCCAAGGTCGTCCCATCCTCTGTCGTCGAATTACAGTATGCAGACGATGCTTGCGTCTGCGCTCACTCGGAGGTCGAACTCCAAACCATCGTAAATACCTTCACCGAAGTGTATGAGAGCATGGGCCTTACACTAAACATCCGTAAGACAAAGGTCCTCTACCAACCTGCCCCCGCCACACAGTGCTGCACCCCGATTATCAAAATCCAAGACAAGGCCTTGGACAACGTGGACCACTTTCCATACCTCAGGAGCCTACTGTCAACAAGGGCAGACGTCGACGACGAAGTCCAACACCGCCTTCAGTGTGCCAGTGCAGCCTTCGGTTGCCTGAAGAAGAGAGTGTTTGAAGACCAGGACCTCAAACCCGGCACTAAGCTCATGGTCTACAGAGCAGCAGTGATACCTGCCCTGCTGTATGCCTCAGAGACATGGACCATGTACAGCAGGCACCTCAAAGCACTGGAGAGGTACCACCAACGCTGCCTCCGCAAGATCCTGCAAATCCATTGGCAGGATAGGCGCACCAACGTCAGTGTTCTTGCTCAGGCCAACATCCCCAGCATCGAAGCTCTGACCACGCTCAGTCAGCTCCGATGGACGGGTCACATTGTCCGCATGCCCGATACGAGACTCCCAAAACAAGTGCTCTATTCGGAGCTCCGGCACGGCAAGAGAGCCCCAGGTGGGCAGAGGAAACGCTTCAAGGACACCCTCAAAGCCTCCTTGAAAAAGTGTAACATCCCCACCGACACCTGGGAATCCCTGGCCCAAGACCGCACAAAGTGGAGGAGAAGCATCCGGGAAGGCGCCAAACACCTCGAGACTCTTCGCCGGGAGCAAGCGGAAGCCAAGCGCAGGCAGCGCAAGGAGCGCACGTCAACCCAAGCACCCCACCCAACCGCCTCTTCAACCACCATCTGCCCCACCTGTGACAGAGACTGTAGGTCCCGCATTGGACTCATCAGTCACCTGCGAACTCATATTTTATGTGGAAGCAAGTCATCCTCGGTTCCGAGGGACTGCCTAAGAAGAAGATCTTGTAAATCCTATTCTAGCTTTGATGTAGTGATCACTTTGTTGTTCATTGGTTGTTTTCTTGGATTCACTCAGGCTATAAATAGAGTATACCACTAGCAAGAATTGTGTGTGGCTAGCTCTGTGGGTAACCAAAGACTCAGTCACTGCTTAATTATCATGAAGCTCTTTGTTATAATCTTATGGAATTGATTGTGTTGTGCATCTTATGTTTTATTACATCAGTGCATTGTTGGCATGACCATAATTTACCAGGAGTCCTGTGGCCTCCAGCTCTTTTCTCAGTTTTGTTACTAGGTTCAATGGACTGGGGCACATTCTCTTTCATCCTCCACTCGTTGCACCTGTTGATCTGATTGGAATTATTTGAATGGCACAGAAAGCATTTTCTTTTTGGAGTGTTTTATAATCATTAGAGACACTGAAGTTGTCTTGAACAGCATATGCAGCTGACATGTGCCAAAGAAAGGTGACTGTTGGAAGGGTTTAGTAATGAATGAAAATGCGTAGTAAAATCAGTCTGAAATACAGACCTTGGCAGCAAAAAAGCCAGTGCGTATTCTATTTTTTATACTTTTTGCTAATTGCAGCTAGATATTTACAACTCTATCTTAATAATGGCAGAAGTTGAACAAAATGTTTGTGTTCTTTATTTCGAAGCCTCCAACAGGGGTTGCAGTGTGAGGCAAGGTGGAGTAGATGGGAGAAGCCCTGCTCTTCATATATTACTTTTTCCTGTAAAGCTGAAGGAGATATATTTACTCTGTAGAAATGGTTTGGCCTTAAAGTGCATGTGACATTTTACTACATTACTTCTTCTTGTTATTTGAGGCCTCGACTCCCAAAGATTACAGAAATTTCATGAGAACGTTGATGGCTCCCGACAAAGGGGTCAGTTGGGCATTTTGGTAATCCCTCGTGAGGGCGGGGGCCCTGATACCCCTCCCCTCCTGCTCTGACACTGGCCACCGGAATTTCCAACCTCCTCAAGAAGACGGGCACCCACGATGCACCCTTAGTGGAACGAGGGCCTGCCCAGAATATGCTTAATCAGGTAACCTTCCCTAGCCCAGCAAACTTTGTCATGCGCCTTCCAGCCTTTTATGCTGTTATTTCAGATTTACAGCATTCGCTCACAGCGAGAAGAGGAAGATGCAGAGGAGGAAGATGCAGAAGAGGAGGAAACAGAAGAGGAGGAAGCCAAAGAGGAGGAAGCAGAAGGAAGGATGCAACCCAGACAGCCCCTTTCTGGCCAGGATATCCGGGATGGAATCATCCGCCTGCGGTACCAGTGACCACAACCCCCATTCCCCTTTCAACATTTGTCCCACACCTTATCTTCCCTCTGTTGTTGACCATCTCAGTGTCCTCTTGGCCACGACGCTGAAAGAAAAGCCACCACAAAGCAAACTTTCCAATCCAACTTTATACATCTATCCATCCAATATGACATCAAGAAATGGATGTGAAATTGGCTAAGCGATAGGGAACAGAGAGTAGTAGTGAACGGTTGTTTTTCGGACTGGAGGAAGGTATACAGTGGTGTACCCAAGGGTTCGGTACTAGGACCACTGCTTTTCTTGATATCTATTAATGACTTGGACTTGGGTGTACAGGGCACAATTTCAAAATTTGCAGATGACACAAAACTTGGAAGTATAGTGAACAGTGAGGAGGATAGTGATAGACTTCAAGAGGACATAGACAGGCTGGTGGAATGGGTGGACACGTGGCAGATGAAATTTAACGCAGAAAAGTGTGAAGTGATACATTTTGGTAGTAAGAACGAGGAGAGGTAATATAAACTAAATGGTACAATTCTAAAGGGGGTGCATGAACAGAGAGACCTGGGGGTATGTGTGTACAAATCGTTGAAGGTGGCAGGGCAGGTTAAGAAAGCGGTTAAAAAAGCATATGGTATACTGGGCTTCATAAATAGAGGCATAGAGTACAAAAGCAAGGAAGTTATGATGAACCTGTATAAAACACTGGTTCAGCCTCAACTGGAGTATTGTGTCCAATTCTGCGCACCACACTTTAGGAAGGATATGAAGGCCTTAGAGAGGGTGCAGAAAAGATTTACAAGAATGGTTCCAGGGATGAGGGACTTCAGTTACATGGATAGACTAGAGAAGCAGGGGTTGTTCTCCTTAGAGCAGAGAAGGTTGAGAGGAGATTTGATAGAGGTATTCAAAATCATGAGGGGTCTGGACAGAGTAGCATAGTAGATAGAGAGAAACTGTTCCCATTGGCAGAAGGGTCGAGAACCAGAGGACACAGATTTAAGATGTTTGGCAGAAGAACCAAAGACGACATGAGGAAAACCTTTTTTACTCAGTGAGTGATTAGGATCTGGAATGCACTGCCTGAAAGGGTGGTGGAGGCAGATTCAATCGTGGCTTTCAAAAGGGAATTGGATAACTGCCTGAAGGAAGAAAATTTGCAGAGCAACAGGGAAAAGGTGGGGGAGTGGGACTAGCTGAAGTGCTCTTGCAGTGAGTTGGCACGGGCTCGACAGGCCAAATGGCCTCCTTCTGTGCTGTAACCATTCTATGATTCTATAAATCAACTCATCACACTTATGCATTCTCTTAGTGACTGTCTTGTGTGCACCTTTGCCTAGCCTACTGATGTCATGCAGTGCTACCCCAGTGGCTGCAGCATGGCTGGTGGAAGGCAGGTGACATATAGTGGGAGACACTGCAAATGGTCTTGCTGGTCGACCTTGAGGAGCTGGTGGCTGGGAGTGTCAAATCTTCTTCTTCTTCTTCCTCTTCCTCTTCTGGGTTGTGGTGAGAGGAGAGGAGAAAGTAAGAAGTACCTGCTTACACCATCTGCAGCTTCTAAATCAGAAAAAAATTAAGCAATGGGGGATTGGATGAGAGAAGGAGGATTAGGTATGTAGATTCCCTCATCATCAATCCCTCCAGCCCTGCCAGTAGCCATGGCTTCAGCGAGCCCCTTCCCATGATGGCCAACACGGTCTCCTCCATTGGGGTCAAAACCTGCAGGCGTGCTTGTCCTCCTCCAGTTCTTTGCTGCTACTTGCTGTATGCGCCAGCTTCTCGTGCAAGAAAGAGGGAAATGTGTCAGTGAGTGTCCTGCAATATGCGTGAATGATGTGGCTGTCTTGGTTGAATAGCTGCCAGTGTGTGCGAGCTGTGAGTTATGGGTGTAAGGCTTGCAACAGTGCTAAGTATGTGAGGGTGAGGTAAAGCATATGAATGTTAGGGTTGAGTACTGATTGATAGAGATTGTTGGTAGGAGGGTGATGGGGGTGTCGTAAATTGAGCAGCGGATGAGGCTAGTGGTGGAGTTGGTAGGATATTCCCTTTGAAGATGAACTCACTCACCTTGACAACTCGTGTGAGATCATTAAACTTCTTCCTTCACTGCATCCCATGTTGTTGGAGCAACACTCCGGGCATTGACCTCCACCACCATTTGTTCCCACTGGCTCCTGAGCAGCTGTCTGGAGGGCCTCCTGTCTCCCTGTGGATACAGAACATTGCTCCTTCTTTTCACCTCTTCCACCAAGACCACCAGTGCAGTGTCTGAAAATCTTGGTGCATGCTCTCTCACATGTTCAGCCATTCCTCAAAGTATCAGAGTACAGATTCAGTTTTCAAGTGACTCCCACCACTTCTTGCAACCATAATGCACCTCCCCTTTAAGAGGTGCAGACTGCCTTTAAATAGTGCTAGCCACTTGCGATATAGAACAGGTTTATAGGCAACACTATATAACATGCATAGTTGAGGCAACTACCTGGTAAACAGGTAGATGCGTGATGCGTGCAGCCAATGAACAACGCGATAGCGCTGACTGCATGCAGCAGTCATGTAAAGCAGCAGGCAGCAGAAATTTATCAATGCAATGAACGGGCGCGGGTTCATCACGTACTGTGATCTCCAAGCCCGTTTTCGGGGGTTAGCTAACTTCTCCCCCAATGGCTGGGCATTTCCTCGGTGCTGCTCCCATCAGGAAGTGTGGCAGTAACCTAGTTTACATGTGTGAATAGGGTAGTGTAGCTGCATGACGTGGGTGTAGAAGGGTTGCCATGCTTGCCACTCCAGGGTACGCTGCCCAGTGCAGCATTCCTGGCCACAGGTGGCGGGCAGGGTCAACATTCTGTACAGTACCTGCACAAAGAGGGAACAATGTGGAAGAAGATGCCAATCCTTAAGGAAGCTACCAAGATAGATTAACTAACAGTACTGTTTATCAGGTAGATGCCCCAACTATGCATGTTATATAGTGTTGTCTATAAACCTGTTCTATATTTAGTGCTTGTCCATGCCAAGGCTTCATACAACCTTGCAGACATTTCATTGCTTTTCATGCATACCTGTACCAAGACTCCAACAGAGCACACATTCAGGCTGCAATGTAAACTGAAAGCCTTGGCACATTCACATCTTCAATTGTTTTCACACATAAAAATCATTGTAATGCAACTTAGCTACATGATGCATGGTTACTTACTGACACTCAAAATAGGCGTCAGTTGTGGTGGCAGAGGAGAGTGGGAATCTGCCATCAATGGCTGTTGCATTTTTGGAAATGGAGCAGTACTGTGATGTTTGGCAGCTCTCATGCTGCTGCTGTTACTCAGTGAGAAAGGAAATGAAAGTGCTGGACATGTTGACCAATGTTTCTCTCACCTGTTGGACGCATTGTGGGTGGAACTTTAGGCGATACTGTAGTTAATCCCTATGATGGTCTGAAAGGAAGAAAAGGCCGAAAGGTTGAGGGAGGAGGTGACCTTAATTGCCACTGGTGCTGTTCTTATAGTGCAGGTGTCCTTGCAGCACATCGTACAACTCTGCAATTGACTCCCGACTGATTTGGTTCCTGCAGAACCAGATTCCCTCGGTTGATGCCACGTAAATGTACAAAGGTCTGCAGATACATTTGCGGGCATAATGGGCAGGTTTGGGCAGTCCAGCTCTGGCATCTAGTCGTCTCTCTGGCATTCTTTTCTCCACCACTTCAACCATGGAATACTGTATTTGACCTGCTTGAAAACCAGTCCCATCATTAATTTATCTTGATTTACTGATTGCCATCAGACTCTAACTTGAACTTAGATGCCTTGTTACTCCGATAGTTTGTATTGTGAGAGCTCCTGCTATATAAATGCAAGTTTGTTTGTTCTTTCTTATTTAACTCCTTTGTAACTTTCTTCAGGGAAAGCAGCCAGCAGCATGAGAGAGCATTGTACTCTTTCCATGTCACATGTTTCCCCAAAGCACAAGGTATTACTGGTGGCAGGAATGTGACTATACAGACCTGACCCCCAATCATATAGCCTCCATGAACAAAAAGAGTTTCCACTCCATTATTATGCAGCTGGCCTGTGACCGTAGGCACTAAATTATTAACATGAACTCCTATTACCCTAATATTAGTCATGAATGCTATATTTTATGGCAATCTGTGGTGCATTATTTCAAAACATAACAGATGGCTTCTTGGAGACCAAGGATATCCTCTTCTGACTCACAATTCCCTTGAAACAGCCGTGAACCAGAGCAGAACAGTGATATAATAAGGCACATGCAGTCACCAGGATCCTTGTTAAACATACCTTCAGGGTGTTGAAACAAAATTCAGATGCTTGGACAGATCAGAGGGGTGTAACGGTATATCTCTGCCAAGGGCTCAAAGATTTTTGTAGTCTGTTTCCTATTGCACAACTTTACCCTACACAAAGGAATGAAGCAAGTGGAAGGGGAACTGCTTGGCTTTTAGTCTCCTTGGCCATGGCAAAGATTGTGAATGCAGCCTGTGAATTATGGGTGAGACTCGGTTCATTACTTTTTGTCATTTCTCTCCCTCAGAAGATAAAGGGCTGGATTTTGTGAATGGAGGTGAGTTGGAGGCGGGACTGCTGCTTGTCTTGTCAATGTCCCGCCTTTATCCTCGCCTGACCATTCAGAGGGATTTTCCCCAGATTGACCTTGTTAAGCCCGCCCTGCGGGCTCAACAGGCCAATTAGGGAAGAAGTCACTGGCAGATCACGTCAACGTCAGACGTGCTATCTGTCAAGACTTCTTGAAAGAAGAAATGACAGTGTTTGACAGCTCTGTGAAGCTGTCAAACACTGACATTCTCTCTAGTTTGATGAGTCTTTGAGGTGAGGACTCATCAAACATTGCAAATTTGTAAATTTCAGATGTCTGATGGATTGGAGAGTCCATCAGCCATTACCTGAAATTGACAAGGAGGATGTCTGCTCTCCCCATCCAGCATGGCTAAAGGCTATGGAAGGAAAACAAGGTAAGTGAACACTTTTTTAAACTTATCACTCACCTTGCATACTTACCACTCCACACTTGCACCGATCACTCACCTCTACACCTTACTTCCAGGTGCCTCCGACCACCACAGACCTCCTCCACGTCTCCTCCAACCCGGCGGGGTTCTCCGAGGTCGGGAAGCCTTCACCTATGAAGGTAAAATGGCACTAATCCTTTTTTCTGCCCGTTAATTACCTGTTAACAGGTAGTTAAAAGGATTAAATGCCTTTCCCACCTCCAGGAGACGGGACCCGAAGCTGCACATCTTCCCGCCTCCTGGCAAATGGGCACGGAGGCAGGATGGGGGCGGGTTTGCCATCCGCCCCCACTTTCTCCGATTTTACGGTCTGTCCAGCCTCCATGCCCGCCTCCTCGGGGCTTGGAAAACCCAGCCCCAAATATCTGTTAAGATAAACTTTCTTTTCTATGATAGGTTATTCCGTTTCAGTTTCCTGTGTTTGTCCCAAAACCCAACCAAAACATCTTGGAATAATAACATGGCTACCATCAGCAATTGCTGCCATTGCCAAGTTAATATTCCCAGCTGTCTACTCTGTATCTCCATGCAGTCGCAGCATTCTCACATAAAATAGGATGTAACATAGAAACATACATAGAAATATAGAAGATAGTGTTATGTATTGTGTGTTCTCCTCCCACCTGTGGTGGCGCTGTCACAGCAGATAAATGGTTGGGTGTTCTCTTGGTTAAGTTTAGCTCTCTTTGTTCGGAACTCTCCAGAACTTCCCTTTCCCTTCGAATAAAGCACTTCATGTTTGAATCTCTGAGTTCTGAGTTCTAATTGTGTCTAGGTAAAAAAGGTACCGACACAACAAAGTGGCAATGAGGAGCGGATGAATCTGCGTACGTTACAGGTGCAGTGAGTAAACAGAAATTTAAATTTGAAACGTGAGATGGCTACTATATTAGGAAACATCGGTGATTTTGATGAAAATGTGGAGCAATGGAGCGCTTATACGGAACGTTTTGACTATTTTGTCTTGGCGAATGCAGTGGCAAACGAAAATGTCGTGCCTACCTTTTTGAGTGTAATGGGGCCGAAGACATTCAATTTACTTCGCAGCCTTGTGCAGCCAGATAAGCCAGGAACTAAAACATATAAGCAACTAGTAGAAATTCTTGGAGCACATTTTTCACCAAAACCTCTGGTTATTGCTGAGAGATTTAAATTTCACAAACGGAATCAAGAGGAGGGGGAATCAGTGACGATGTTTATTGCTGCTTTAAAAAGGTTGTCAGAACACTGCCAGTTCAAGGAGGTGCTGAATGACACCATTAGAGACAGACTTGTGCGTGGTCTGCAAAGTGCAGCCACACAGAAGCGCCTTCTTACTGAGGACAACCTTACTCTTGAAAAGGCCATTGAAGTTAGTGTCTCCATGGAGATGGCGGAAAAGGAGGCTCACCAGTTGAGTTCAACAGGGAGAGTTCACAAGGCGTCATCTGAGCCTAAAGGTGCGCGGAACGGCACATGTTACCGTTGTGGGAAAACGGGCCATCACGCTAACGACTGCTGGTGTACGGAGCTGGAATGCCGAAATTGTGGCAAAAAGGGTCACATTGAACGCGCCTGTAGAGGTAAAAAAAGAACAGACAGAGCTGGGAAGCATGGAAGCAAAATGTCTGTATTTGGACAAGAGAGGAAAAAGAGTGTTCATTCAGTGCAGTATGATGGAACAAGCAAAACAGAGGGGAGCGACACCTCTGAGGAGGAAGAGGTGCACATACTGATGGTTGCAGGTGGTTCAAATGGCTACTGGGTGTCACCACTGGTGGAGGGACAATCAGTGCGGATGGAGGTGGACACAGGCGCAGCTGTGTCCCTTGTTTCAGACACTGTCTACAACAAAATGCTAAAGCATCTTACCCTTCAGCCAACAAACATTGTGCTAAAGACGTATACCGGCGAACCTGTGGCCATGAGAGGCGCCATTGAGGTGACAGTTAAATTGAATGGACAGACTGCAAAACTGCCACTATATGTGGTAAAGGGAAATTACCCATCGCTACTGGGACGTGCGTGGCTAGAGAAAATCACACTGGACTGGCCTGCAGTCCGCATGATGTCAAAAGGGGAGTCAGGTCTGACTGCAGTGTTAAACAAACATGCAGAACTCTTCAATGGGGAACTTGGGAGCATGAAAAAGATCAGCGTGAGACTGGACATTAAACCTGACAGCAAGCCGAAGTTTCACAAAGCCCGACCTGTACCCTATGCAATTAGGCCAAAAGTTGAGGCTAACTTGGAGGCCTTAGTCGAGAATGGAGTCCTGGAGCCTGTGAGCGTGAGCAAATGGGCCACACCCATTGTTCCTGTCCTGAAAAAGGATGGATCTGTTCGAATCTGCGGGGATTTTAAAGTGACTATTAACCCGGTGCTGTCTGCGGAACAGTACCCTCTTCCCCTCATTGATGATCTTTTTACGGGCCTGGCCAGAGGGCAAAAGTTCAGCAAAATAGACTTATGCCAGGCTTATCTACAAATGCATGTTGATGACAAATCAAAGGAGCTGCTGACAATTGTGACACACAAGGGGCTATACAGGTACTGCCGCCTTCCGTTTGGAATTACGTCGGCCCCTGCTCTATTCCAAAGGGCAATGGATCAGATTTTGAGTGGACTGCCAGGAGTCCAGTGCTACCTGGACGACATCCTTGGCACTGGAACAAATGAGGAGGATCATCTTCTGAACTTGGATGCGACACTACAACGACTGAAAGAGTACGGACTCAGAGTTCGTAAAGACAAATGTGAATTCTTTCAGTCTTCAGTTGAATACCTGGGGCATGTGATTGACGCTACTGGCCTGCATAAGGCGCCATCAAAGGTCAAGGCAATCGTGGAGGCCCCAGCGCCCCAGAATGTGAGCCAGTTACGTTCATTTCTGGGGCTACTTAACTACTATGGGAAGTTTATTCCAGACTTAGCAACATTGCTGAAGCCGTTACATCAGTTGCTATGTCAAGGCAAAACATGGAAATGGACTGAACTGTGCAACGAAGCTTTCGCCCAAGCAAAGAAAGCATTGCTGAAATCGGAGGTCCTGACACACTTCGACCCAAAGCTACCCGTGCAGCTGGCATGTGATGCATCACCATATGGTGTGGGAGCAGTCATATCCCACATCATGCCTTCGGGTGAAGAGAAAACTATCGCCTTTGCATCACGCACCTTGAACAAGGCCGAGAGTAACTATGCGCAGATCGAGCGCGAGGCCTTGGGAATCGTTTTTGGAATTCGAAAATTTCATCAGCACCTGTTTGGGAGAAGGTTCACACTCCTGACGGACCACCGTCCATTGACTTCAATCTTCGGGCCCCCACACCGGAATTCCGTCTCTCGCTGCAAGCAGGATGCAAAGGTGGGCTTTACTGTTGTCAGGACACACATACGACATCAAATATCGCAAATCAGACTTACACAGCAACGCAGGTGGTCTCTCGAGGCTACCCTTGCCTGTTACTCCCCCAGAGCCTCATCAGATAGACATCTTCTACTTTAGACAAGTGGAGGGAGCACCTGTCACTGCAGTTCAGGTGCGAAGGTACACCCGCAATGATCCAGTCCTGTCTGAGGTAATGGACAATGTCATTCGAGGGAGAGCTATAGGAGATTCTCCTAGTTTGAAACCTTACGTTTCAAAAAGAAATGAGCTCTCCGTCCAGGCAGGTTGTCTTCTTTGGGGACGCCGTGTCATCATTCCGCCACCTCTGAGGGAACCTATACTGCAACAACTTCATACAGGCCACAGTGGGATGGTTCGGATGAAGGAAATGGCAAGAAGCTACTTCTGGTGTCCAGGTCTCGATGGGAATATTGAGGAGAAAGCCAAAACATGTACCCCATGTCAAAGGGTCTGGAATGTTCCACAGCTGGCAACCCTACACCCCTGAGATTGGCCTGCAGAAGTGTGGCAGCGAGTACATGTGGACTTCACCGGTCCTTTCGAAGAGAAGATGTTTATGGTGGTTGTGGACGCTCGTAGCAAGTGGCCGGAGGTCGCTGTGATGAGGTCTACCACGGCAGAGAAAACAATTGAGAAACTTGGTGAGATGTTCAGCCGTTATGGCTCACCGGAACAACTCGTAAGTGACAACGGTCCACAATTTGTATCACAGGAGTTTGCAACCTTCCTGCATGTGAATGGTGTCCAACACATCAGGTCTGCGCCCTATCATCCCTCTACTAACGGCCAGGCAGAAAGGTTCGTGCAAACTTTGAAGCACGCCTTGAAGGCATCGCAAGGTCAGGGCTCAATCCACCAACGTCTGAACAGCTTCCTGTTGTCCTACAGGAACGAGCCGCATGCCATAACCAAAACTTCCCCCGCTTCGCTCATGATGAAGAGGCAGTTGCGGACAAGTTTTGACTTACTCAAACCTCCAAGGGCAGAGCAGGTTGTCCATCGTCAACAACAAGCTCAAGTTCAAAAGAGAGAGAAAAGAGCCAAGGAGAGACGGTTTCATCCGGGAGAGCACGTCCTAGCTCGAAACTACAACACTGGACTGAAATGGGTTCCTGCTACGGTGATCGCGCAGACGGGCCCTGTGTCTTACACGGTTGAGACTGCTGAGGACGTCGTCTGGAGAAGACACACAGATCGACTGTTGCTAGGAGCAGAGACAGCCACAGAGGCTCCAACGGCTGGTTGGCCTGAACTGTTTCCGGATGATACCGCAAACCAGCATCCTTTGCCACAGTGCTCTTTTCCAGCACAGGAAGTCAAAGAGACTGTTCCACCTGTGCAAATTCCTGACTTTCGACTGACACAGGCACCTTCTCCACCTAGGCCTGTGTCAATGCCTACTGCTGTGGAAGCCAGCGATGACCGCCAGTATCCTGTCAGAGAGCGGCGGCCTCCAAGACGCTTGGATCTGTAGGCTTAGCGACTTACCCACAAGACTGGGGCAGAATAAACCCCAGGGTAAAGTCAGGGGTTGAGGCAGTCTACCTCTACCCTAGGTTAGTTGAGTGCATTGAAAGTAACTTACCTGTTGAGGAATAATGTGGACCTTCCATTTAAGAGGGGAGGAATATGTTATGTATTGTGTGTTCTCCTCCCACCTGTGGTGGCGCTGTCACAGCAGATAAATGGTTGGGTGTTCTCTTGGTTAAGTTTAGCTCTCTTTGTTCGGAACTCTCCTTAACTTCCCTTTCCCTTCGAATAAAGCACTTCATGTTTGAACCTCTGAGTTCTGAGTTCTAATTGTGTCTAGGTAAAAAAGGTACCGACACAACAGATAGGAGCAGGAGTAGGCCATTCGGTCCCTCGAGCCTACTCCGCCATTCAATGAGATCATGGCTGATCATCCAAACTCAGTACCCTGTCCCTGCTTTCTCCCCATATCCCTTGATCCCATATCCCTTGAACAGTTATAATCACAGTTTAAGAAAGAAAGAACTCATCACATCCAGAGATGTCCCACAGTACTTTAAAACTAATGGATTGTTTTTGAAGCGCAGTCACTGTTTTCATGTTGGCAAATGCAGCAACCAATTTTCACACAGCAAGGTCCCATGAACAGCAAATGAATCAATGACTAGATAATCTTTTGTTGGTGTTGGTTGAGGGGGGAATGTTGATGAGGAGCTGATGAACTCCACTAATGATCTTCAAACAATGTTCTTTTATGTTCACTTGAGCAGGGAGATAGGGCCTTGATTTAACATCTCATCCAAAAGGCAGCACCTCCAACAATGCAGCACTCATTCAATACTACACTGGAATGCCAGCCAGGATGATGTTTTCCAGTCCTTAGTGGGGCTTGAGCCAATAACCTGTATGCAGTTGTGGGTTGAAGCCCCACCACAGGTTTGCTTTCAGTGGTTGTGGCAGTTAAGCCATCAGCTATAGTATGCAGTTTATGATGCATGCTACAGTCAATGATGTAACCACCACACTCACTGAAAGCATACCTGTTATTGCTTTGTAGTACAGGTCCACGACCCTTATCCGCAATTCCGAATTTCGAAAAGCTCTGAAAACCGAAAGTTTTTTTGTGGAGCGTCACTCGTGTGCACGACATGACCCGAGTGGCGCCAAACATGACCCGACGCGGTCGATGCTTGACCCACGCAGGTGTGAGGCGTCAGTTGTGTCTCAGCGCTGCTACCAGTCACACGTGCGTCTGCTGCTCTCTGATATTTTTTGTTATTTTGTGTTTAATTTCACTGTGAAAATGTCAAAAAGAGCTGCAGATACCCCTACCGTTCTGAAATCCGAAAAATTCCGAATTCCGAAACACATCTGGCCTCAAGGGTTTCGGATAAGGGATTAATAACCTGTACCATACAACCCAAGTATTCATCATGGTTAGGATTGTGTTGAGACCAGAAGCTACAATTCATAGGACACTATTTCCATGAATGACTTGATGGTAGAAGTTACTGCTGGTGATGCTAGCACATGAATGTTGTTTGTGTCAAAATCCTCTCTCCGCTATTTTGAAGGAGGCATTAAACTGTTTATTTTAAATGGCACTGCTAAAATAGTGGAGAGAGGAACTTGATATGTACAGCATATGTATCGTCAACTGTATAGTTGCAACCTCCAAGAACTAATACTGGAGATCAAATCTTAAGAAAAAGATTTAATTTCATTTTTAGGTAATCTTTCAGGAAATAAGCTCATAGTCTGTATGGATTTTGCACTTTATTTTAATAAAACATGTGTGTTTCATTGTGGAGTAAATATTGAAGAGCTTTGATTTTTAAAATGGTGTTTGGTTGTGGTATGAAGGGGATTAGTACCTGAAAGCAAACAAAGGGAGAAGTTGGTTTATTTTGTAATCGGGGTCAAACAGTGTACAGGAATGACATTTCTTGGCAGTGGTGTCATTTTCCTTCTTGTGTCTCGGAGCCAAACCTTAGCTACAGCCTCAGCCAGACATTGGCAGCTGTGCGCTGTTTATCTGAAGTCATTGTACTCCACCTAGCTGTAGTGCACACAATATGATCATTCATTGCTAAACCATAACCACTGGGACATGCATTTATTTTTCAGCTTGGACAATAATGTTAGTAAAACACAGCCTCATTAAGCCTGTAGGAAAACACTGGACCTGAATATCTTCATGTGCAGCCCTTTTGTGATGTTTAAAACAGATAGCTGTTTGTGTTTGAAGCCATTTGTTTTCATTTGGGCACCAGATGAAAGACTGTGCTGGAACAATTCAATTATAACAGGGTTTATGTACAAAAGAGGGGACGAACCGAATGTTACACTTCTTTTATCAGTGGGCTAGTGTTTGAGGAAGTTTAGATGAGGCACTTTTCTCTGGCATTTTTCCAGTAATTTTACAGAATTGTAATCAGATTGGATCAAACGGGGGTATTTTTGTTGGCTGCTTCTGAGGCATCAGGGCTCAGTCAAGCCACGGAGGAATGAATACTTGCACCTGAATAACTATCTGAAAAGATGTAGGGAGTTTAGGTGGTTTTCTTCCTTCAGTTTTTTAGTTTGTAATTTTTTTTATCAATTTATACCAACTGTATATGTAATAGCATTAACAGTGACAAAACTATGCTCTTAAATAAATTAACTTCTCATGTTCTGTAACTTGAAATGGTTCCACTCCATCTTTGTAAAAATGTGTGTACAATTATAGCAGGCAAAACTGCTGGTATCAGAAATGGCAACATAATATTAGCTTACAAGACATGTGCCTTTCTTGTTTTAAGGTATGCCCAGGAAGCTATTAATCTATTTAAAATAAACAGGTTAATGCCTTTGTTAAACTAGTGGACAGAGGAACTTCATATGGAGGAGTTTACTAAAGTTACACAGTGCAATTCCAATTTATTGATGACAGAAAATGTCAGAACTCTGAGCTACTAAAGATTAGTCAACATTTATTGAAAAATGTATTATTGACTAAAATTTTAGTTGCTAATCAGACAACACATGTAAGTGAACCAGATCATAGAATCGTAGAATCATACAGCACAGAAGGAGGCCATTCGGCCGTTGTGCCTGTGCCGGCTCTTTGACAGAACTATCCAATTAGTCCCACTGCCCTGCTCTTTTCCCAGAGCCCTGCAAATATTTCCTCTTTAAGTATATATCCTTTTACTTGTTGGAAGTTACTATTGAGTCTGCTTCCAACACCCTTTCAGGCAGCGCATTCCAGATCATAACAACTCACTGAGTACATTTTTTTGCCTTATCTCTATCTAGGCTGTTTTGCAAATTATCTTAAATATTATTAAAATATAGATATTTAAAAATTCCATGTTTATCAAATGCTTATGACAATTGATACTGGAGCCAATGAGATGCTTTTTCAGCTTGCTGCTCTGGTGTAAAATTAGCATTGAGAATTGTCCACCTATAGGAATCGCCCAATTTCTATTTCCATTGATCCACAATGCTAGTTTTACGCTGGGACAGCAAGTTAAAAATCTACCCCATTATTTCAACTGTCAAGCATAACAGTACTTCAACTAGTTGTGTGACTAACATTATTTCTTGGTTATAAGTACATTAAACAAAATATTGTCGTCCTGATTCTGTGAGATTGACAAAATTGGGGCTGTGTTTACCTATGGCTGGGAGTGAGGAGGGCTGATCTTGTTGATTTTGTAAGGCTAGCTCCAAGGGAGAAGTGAGGAGATGAAGAAGAAGAAGAAGAAGAAGACGACACCGCGTGACTGCATTGCTCACTCGCAGGCATCAGCTCAGAAACTGGCACTATGTGAACTTTAGGGGTTAGTGTAGTAGTGGGATCTGCACAGGGTGAGGCACCGAGCATGAGTGGGCTGCAGCAAGGCCGGGGGAAAGGGTAGCTCGGGTGCCAGCTCCCCGGAGAGCGAGTTCGCATGCGAGTTCTGCTGCACAGGACTCAGATGAAGACTTTGATGGGGCTGCCTTCAGAAGAAGGATGATGGGCATGCACACAGAATTGATGGGTGCAATGGCCTGCCAGAGAGCATCTCGGCAATGACAAGGAGTGTGGAGGAGTCCACCTCCAACATTGCACGGGGCTCTGTGCAGAGCATGGAGCCCAGGATTTCCAGGCTGGAAATGATGGCACACTCCCAGATGGGCAATGTTGCGGCTTCCATTACAGCACAGGCGGAAGCGACCCAACGTCTTAGTGCTACAGCATAAAATCAGACTGCGCTCATGCAGTCCCTGATTGGTGCCATTGAAACCTAGGCTAGTCTCATGCAATCTCAACTTGAAGCCACGCAAGCTCTGACTGCTGCCATCGTGGCTGGGTTTACCACCGTCGACCGGGGCCTGCAGGGTGTCGCAGTAGCCCAGCAATCTGTGGCAGTGGCTCAGTGGAGCAGGACCCTGCTGTCCTCTCTCAGGATGACAGCATTCCTGTTCCCACCACTGCCACTACATAATTTCCCATGCCGCTGCCTGTCAGCCAGCCAGCCCAGCCTGCTGCCGCCCATGCTGAGGTGGTGCAGTCCACAGCCGGGCCTTCTAGGTACAGAGCAGCTTGAGGTCGTCCTGCAAGGCCATCTGAAGTCTCCCACATGGAAACTCGGCAGCCTTCCGCCAGCCACGCTGCAGCCACCGTAGGAGCACTAGGTTAGGAAAATCCACATGAAAGACAGACACTAAGGGAATGCGCAAGTTATAAGTTAATAGTATTAATGTAAATATGTGTGATTTGATTATTGATAAATGTATTAATTTGATTTGGAATCTTTTGTGGTGTCTTTCATTTCACGTTTGTGCCCAGGAGGACGCTGTGATATTCCATGAGACAGAGATGGTATGATGGGGATGTGGTGAGCAACGGGGATCTGGGGTTTCATTCATTCAAATTCACTCATGAGCCATTAACGCATAGCCCGTCCGGATGGACAATAGGCTGCCTGCCTCCTCCCTCCTCCCCCATCGTCCTCATCCACCTCCCTCCTCGTCCTCCCCCCCTTGTCCTCATCCTCCTCCCCCCTTGTCCTCGTCGTCCTTCCCCCTCGTCCTCCTCCCCCCTTGTCCTCATCCTCTTCCCCCTCATCCTCGTCCTCTTCCCCCTCGTCCTCGTCCTCTTCCCCCTCGTCCTCATCCCCCTCGTCTTCCTCCTGTGGTGGTGGCGCAATTCCTGGTGGCAAGGGCTGCACCCTCATGATGGCCAAGTTGTGAAGCATGCAGCAGACCACCACGAAATGGGACACTCGCTCCAGCGAGTACTGGAGGGCTCCTTCCGAGCAGTCAATGCAGTGGAACCGTTACTTCAGTAGCCCGATGGGCTGATTGATGATGTTCCTGGTGGAAGCATGGCTCTCATTATATGAGTGCTGGGCATGAATGTTGGGATTGCAGAGGGAAGTCATGAGCCAGGTGCAAAGCGGATAGCCCTTGTCTCCGAGCAGCCACCCTCGGGTTTGCTGTGGTGGCTGGAAGATTGCTAGTACCCCATACTGGCTGCTGCCAGGATAGCTGGCATTGACATTGAGGATTCACTGTGTGTGGTCGCACACCAACTGCACATTAAGTGAGTGGTAGCCTTTGCAGTTACGGAAGATCTCAGGATTGTTATGAGGTGCCCGCAAAGCCACATGTGTGTAGTCGATGGTGTCCTACACATGGGGAAGCTCGCTATCCTGGCAAAACCACATGCGCGCTCGTCCAGCTTTTCTCTGGTGATGAGGAAGGAAACGTAGTCCCTTCTCCTACTGTAGAGCGAGCCTCTGTGACCTCCCAGATGCAGCAATGGACGGCGACCTGTGAAATGTTAGCTATGTCTCCTGCTGCAGACTGGAAGGATCCACTGACGAAGAAATTGAGGGCCACGGTGACCTTGACTGCCACTGAGAGAGCCGTGGTCACCCTGCTCTAAGGCTGTAGGTCTGGTTGCAGGAGGTGGCAGAGTTCTGTGACCACCTCCTTGGTGACGCGTACACTGCTCTTGGCTTATTTGGAGGTAGGAGAAGTGCTGTCGGAAGGCCCTAGGTGGGTAAGGCCTCCTGTTGAGAGCCCTCATGTCCCTCCTCCTCCTCCCTCTGGGCACATGTTCCCGTCTTCCTCGCTGCCTCTGCTCCCTCTGCCGTAGATCCTGGAGCGCGAGGTCGACTGCCAGTACAGCCCCCATTAATGTAATCAAGTGTTGTGAGCAGAACCCTTCAAAAAAAAATGAAGGAGTTCTGCACTTGCAACAACAGTCCCTGTTACCAAGGAACCTTGAAAGAAGTAAAGAAAGCTGCCAGAGTTGCAGGAAGTAGCTCAGAACCATTCAAACTGCATAACCATGTCAGGTGCAATTGATTGTTGATGATCCCTTTAAATATCGCTGCTGGAGCCGCCATCCTGCTGTTGAACGCCTGCCCTCCCTGTTGTTGTTGCTGGTAAGTTGAACGGCGAAAGTGAATGCTGCAGATCGGGCGTCCAGTGCATACTCACTGATGTCAGGACCTTGTTGATTTAAGTCCCTCCAGCGATCGCGTTTACTGGCAGCGCTACCTGCCCTTGCAAAATAGCGCCCACTGCAGGAGCCAGCAGCAGCTGGCGGAAGAGCACCGGCTGCCATTTTTTCGACATTTCATGGCGTTAACAGGTGGCGCAAACCACCCTTTTTTTTAGCCCATTGACTTGTGCTGTAAAAGATGAAACCTTGAGCGAGACTGATTGTTTACACAAGAGCTTAAGTTGTTTGGCCCATCAACCCTTCTACTTCCACAGATGGTGTATAATCTATTCGACTACACTCAAGGGGCTAGAAATTGATTATAGCCAAGGAATGGGTGGTGTCAGTCGAAAAGTTGGAGAATTAGCGCCAGATGCAAATGCTTTAGACTGCACGCAAACTTCGTGCTCACTGCTCAATAAAATGATTGGAGTCCTAAATCAAGTTTTAAAGCCAAAGCTCATTGGCGTTACTCTTAAAGGCTGGACCAATATCGGGTGCAGTCTAAACGCAAGTCATGAATGCCAGAGGTTTTTTTCACTACTTAAAGGGGAGGTTCATTGCTGGCTGTGCAGCTGCCTCAGCAAGGAGAAGCAGAACAAGGGAAAGGAGCCGGAGGACTGAAGCACGTGTGCTCATGGCAGATTCAGGCCCCGGGGAGAGAGCCCGCAGATTCTGCGACCAAGCATTGGTATTCGTTGTTAAGAGACAGAGGGCGGTGCTCTACCCGGCACGCGGCAGGAGGCCCTCGCCACAAGTCTTCCGCACCATGTGGAGGGAGGTAGCGCGGCACGTCTCGGGCAGCACTGTAGTCCCCAGGACCCCCACACAGTGCAGGAAGAAATTTAATGACCTCACAGATAGTCTGGGTGAGTGAATACTTCAACAAATGATACATACCACCTTCTGAACCACAGTCTGCACATACTGTCCAAAGCACCACACCCCCAGCACTCATCCACCAGCAATCTTTACCTGCCAACACTCACACCCACATTTTGCACCTTGCACACAATGACAGCGGGGGATAAGCCGACACCCAACCACTGTCTGCGCTGGAGAATCGAGTGCTGGAGATCATTGGGTACCAGGTGGTGGGCGCCGTGGCCACCGGCAACATTGACCCCTTTGAGGACAATGGTATGTTCATCCCTACTCCTTCTCACATCCCACTTGCCCCTCACCCCACAAGCGTTTTGCACTTTCCAGCTAATAATGCTGTATGCATGCATTTCTCCCTTCTTGCCCCCCTCCCCTCACCTTAACCCGATTTTTGTGCCTTTATGCTTTCAGATAATGAGCAAGCACCTGAGCAGCCTGTCCCTGAGGGCACCGTAGAGAGCGAGGCAGGTGAAGAGGAGGAGGAAGAACACACTGCATCTCTCACCCGCAGACACCAGCTCAGATACCGGCACTACATGTTCTTTAGAGGCTAGTATAGTAGTGTGATTTGCACAGGGTGAGGCAGTGGGGATGAGTGGGCTGCAGCAAAGCCAGGAGGAAATGGTAGCTTGGGGGCCAGCTCCCCGGAGGTTGAGTTCGCGCGCGAGTTCTGCTGCACAGGACTCAGATGAGGACCTCGATGGGGAGGCCTTTAGAAGAAGGGTGATGGGCATGCACACGGAGATGATAGGTGCAATGGCAAGGGTGCCCGAGAGCCTGTCGGCAATGGTAAGGAGTGTGGAGGAGTCCGCCTCCAACAATGCACAAGGCTCTGCGCACACCATGGAACCCATCATTTCTAGTCTAAAAGGGATGGTAGACTCCCAGAGACACCGTGGTGACCCAGACCTGATGCCACGTGTGATGGGTGATCTGGCAGCTTCCATTGCAGCACAGGTGGAAGTGATGCAATGTCTTAGCGCTGTAATGCAGTCTATGCTTGGTGGCATCCAATCTCAGACTGCACTCATGCAGTCTCAGCTTGATGCCACACAAGCTCTGACTGCTGCCATCGTGGCTGGGTCTACCACCGTCGACCGGGACTTTCACGGTGTCGCAGCAGGCCAGCAATCTGTGCTCCAGCAGATTGCAAGGGATACTGAGGTGCTGCCCCAGGGAGTGGCAGTGAGTCAGTGGAGCAGGAAGCTGCTGTCCTCTCTCAGGATAACAGCATTCCTGCTCCCACCACTGGCACTCCGCCATTGCCCTTGTCGCTGCCTGTCATCCAGCCAGCCCAGACTGTTGCTGCCCATGTTGAGGTGGTGCAGTCTACAGCCAGGCCTTGCAGGTCCAGAGCTGGCCAAGGGCGTCCTGCAAAGCCATCTGAAGTCACGGACACTCAGCAGCTTTCCACCAGCCATGCTGCAGTCACTGGGCCAACACTTTGTAGGAGCACTAGAGTAGGCAACGGCATAGTAACAATGGGCACTAAGGGATTGCACAAGCGTAAATAGTTAATATTTTTGGTGTAAATATGTGTTCACTGATTTTTGTTAAAATTTATTAATTCATTGCCATTTTTTTGTGGTGTCTGAAATTTGGGGATGGAATGATGAGGATGTGGTGAGCAAAGGGGATCTGGGCTTTAAGTCGTCCTGGCGTGAGGTTGGAGATCTGTTTGGAGGAGGTGGCAGAGTTCTGTGACCACCACCTTGGTGAAGCGAAGCCTTCTAATACACTGCGCCTCGCTTAATTAGAGGTAGGAGACGTGCTCTCGGAATACCCTAGGAGAGTAAGGCCTCCTGGTGAGAGGCCTGATGTCCCTCCTCATCTCTCTGCGCACATGTTCCTGTATTTCTCGCTGCCTACTCTCCCTCCACTGTAAATCCTGGAGGGAGAGGTACAGCCCCCATTAATGTTACCAAGTGTAGTAGTTTGAATCTTTGAAGAATAAATGTAGCTACTTTTTAGTTCCCAGAAGACTCCTGATACAAAAAAACCTTGAAATTACTGAATGAAACTGTTGCTGTGGGCGAAACTGACAAGAAACCATTGAAATTGCACTAACCTGACAGCTGAGAGTGATTGCTGTCCCTAAATAACGTCCCTGGTGCCGGCTTCCTGGTGCTGCATTGCAGCTCTCCCGGCCGGTGTTTACTCCGGGCACTGAGGTAGGTGGCAACAATCAATTTAGCAAATTGGGTGGTTAGTGAGCATTGCACACTCACTGACATCATGATCTACCTGGCGTTGACGTTCCTGATGATACCTCTTACCGGCGGCACTACAGGAGGGGGGGGGGACGGATTTGACATGCGGTGTTGGGTTTGCCTCGCCCCGGCGATACTGCTCTAGCGCCCCGTTAGCGCCATCTACTGGCACTAATGGGAGGCACAAAGGGGATGAATTTTTCCCCTACAGTCTTGCAAGAGAATGTTCAGAATTCCAGTGATGGACAGAAGAAGTACTTTGAAAAATAACCAAGTCACTTAATATCCTTATTGATGATTAGGAGGACATGGCACTATGTAGCTCTTGACGATGCGCCACTCTGCATGCTGGTGTCTCTCACTTTGAAAACAAATGCTTGCCTGAGTTGATCGGAAAGCGAGAAAATCAAAAGTCGCACAGGAACTGGAACAATTAACTGACTCCAGTCAGACGGTTCTATGCTGCAACCACTGCTAAAAGACCAATGGTTCCTGCATCAGGTTCATCAGTCATCTAACAGAGGCACCAAAGGATCTGAGAAACTTTTAATGATCCAGTCATCCTTGATATGAGGAACACCCATATATAAAGTGTAGATTTAGGTTCTCAAGGCCATGATATTCGGGTAGTTTGCGGCACCTGTTAACGCGGCGTAATATTGAGAAAGCGGCGGCCGCCGCTCTTCCGACAGCTGGTGGCAGGTCCTGCAAAGTCCTCCATTTTCAAAGTACCGCTAGCGCTGCCATTATGAAGTATCACCCAGCAAAGAAAAATGGCGGACTGGTGACGTCAGTCAGCGTGCAACAACGACTTAACGTTACCACGGCGAACTTTGACCCTAGCACTAGGTTCCTAAGCACGCCAGGAAAACCCAGCATACAAGCAGACTGACAGCGGTGTTGTCAGCACCTTTAAAGGGACACACATCTTTCAGGTAAGTTTGCATTTAAGCTATTGGACTGGGTTTTTTTAATTTTACTGAAGTAGTGGCTTGCTGCAATAGATGTTAAAAGTTTTTAAGTGTGTAGGGAGTGCTGCTGGATGCTTGCAGGGCCTCCAATGGTAAAGGAAGGCCTCTGAGAAGACAGAAAATGCTGCAAATACTCAGTAGGTCAGGCAACATCCGTGGAGAGAGAAACAGAGTTTTCGTCTCACATTAAGCTGCTGCCTGACCTGCTGAGTATTTCCAGCATTTTATGCTGTAATTTCAAATTTACAGCATCCGCTTGCAGAGGGAAGAGGAGGAAGCAGAAGGAAGGATGCAACCCAGATAACCCCTTTCTGGCCAGAATATCTGGGATGGAATCATACACCCAACCCCAATTCCCCTTTCAGCATAGGAGACATTACCTTTCCTCTGTTACTGACAATCACAGCGCCCTCTTGGCCACGATGCTGAAATAAAAGCAAACTTTATACATCTATCCATCCAATATGACATCAAGAGATCATCTCATCACCCTTATGCATTCTCTTCGTGACTGTCTTGTGTGTGCCTTTGTGGGACCACATCACCGAGACCATGACTGCCAGCAGTGTCACCCCCACCACCTGGTTCCAGTGCCCAAAGAAGCTTCATGATCTCAGACCAGTGGTCAAGGTCAATGAATGCATATTCAGAAGCAGTCTCCTACCAACTGAATCACTAGGCTCACACACTGGTCAATGTATGACTCCGCCCCCCCCCCGCCAGTCACTCACCTACCAACAATCTGTACCAATCACGGGGCACATCTCCCATTCCTAGCCTCCCCTCACCCCCTTGGAGGAGATGGTGTAGGCCATTCTTGGCAGGGGCATAGCTGAGCCCTTGGCCAGTGGTGCGGCTGAAAGGATAAAAGATGCTGGTATCCTCATAAGTTATCCTCCTTCTGGCATGCACCTCTTGCTTTCCCACCCTCCCCTCAGCAAAAGTCAAAGAAGAGAAGAGGAAAGGAGGAGGAAAGGAGAATGATGATGATCCTCAAGGTCAGCCAACAAGGCAATTTGCAGTGTCCCCCCACTGAAAGTCAGCAACCTTCCACCAGCCATGCTACAGCCACTGGGGTAGCACTGAGTGACATCAGTAGGATAGGCAAAGGCACATGCAAGACTGTCACTAAGAGAATTCATAAGGGTGATGAGTTGATCTCTTGATGTCATATTGGATGGATAGACGTATACAGGTGGATTGGAACATTTGCTTTGCGGTGGCTTTTATTTCAGCATCGTGGCTAAGAGGACGCTGTGATGGTCAGTAACAGATGGAAGGTAAGGTGTGGGACTAATGTTGAAAGGAGAAATGGGATTGTGGTTACTGGGACTGCAGGCGGATGATTCCATCCCAGATATTCTGGCCACAAAGGGGCTGTCTGGGATGCATCCCTCCATCTGATTCCTCCTCTGCGGCTTCCTGCTCTTCTGCTTCCTTCCTCTTCCCTCTGCAAACGGATACTGTAAATGTGAAATGACAGCATAAAATGCTGGAAATACTCAGCTGGTCAGGCAACATCTCGACCTGAGACGTGAACTCTGTTTTTCTCTCCACGGATGTTGCATGACCTGCTGAGTATTCACAGCATGTTCAGTCTTCTCAAAGGTCTTCATTTACCATCCGAGCCTTTGCAAGCATCCAGCAGCACGCCCTACACATTTAAAAATACTTTTCATATCTATTGCAGCAAGCCACCATTTCAGTAAAATTAAAAAAAGTCCAAAACCTTACATTCAAACTTACCTAACGATGTGTGTATCCTTTTAAGAGGTCCAGACATCGCCACTGTCAGCCTGCTTACACACCAGGTTAACCTGGCATGCTTAGGACCCAGCGCTGAAGGGTCAAAGTTCGCGTTGGTGATGTTAAGTCGGCGTTGCACGCTGATTGACGTCACCACGCCGCCAGTTTTTATCAGGGCGCTGCCAGTTACCGGCAGTGCAAAGGGGGAGAGGAATATGGCGGCTGCTGCAGGATCCGCCACTAGCTGGCGAAAGAACAGCGGCCACCATTTTAATCGCCATTTCATGGCGCTACAGAGTGGCGGTAAGTAGATGAATTTCTAGCCCAATAAATTTATCCACAATCAATTGACACATATTTACACTTATGATATCATCTAATCACCCAGTGCAATCCCTTAGTGTCTGTCATTCGGTTACCCTTTCCTGATCTGGTGCTCCTACGAAATGCTCCCCAGTGGCTCCAACATGGTTGGTGGAAGGCTGCTGAGTTTCCACAGGGGAGACTTCAGATGGCCTTGCAGGATGACCTTGAACAGCTCTAAAAGAAAAGAAAGACTTACATTTATATAGCGCCTTCCACAACCACCAGACGTCTCAAAGCACTTTACAGCCAATGAAGTACTTTTTGAAGTGTAGTCACTTTTGTAATGTGGGAAATGCAGCAGCCAATTTGCGCACAGCAAGCTCCCACAAAGACTGTATGACAGCGGTCTGAGTTTGAGTGGCACAAAGCTGAGACTGTATGACAGCGGTCTGCGCTTCCGCTGCAGCAGTAAGACATTGGGTCATTTCCGCCTGTGCTGCAATGGCAGCCGCGACATTGGGCATTACATGTAGCATCATGTGTGGGTCGACACGGTCTCTTCGGGAGTTTTCCATAATTTCCAGCCTGGAAATCCTGGGCTCCAAGCTCTGAGTGGAGCCCTTGTAATGTTGGGGGCGGACTCCTCCATGCCCCTTGACATTGCTGAGAGGCTGACTGGCAGGCTTGCCATTGCACCTAGCAATTCAGTGTGCATGCCCATCACCCATCTTCTGACGGACGCCCCATCAAGGTCCTCATCTGAGTCCTATGTAGCAGAACTCGGGAGCTGGCTCCTGAGCTACCATATCCCCCTGGCCTTGCTGCAGCCCACTCGCGCCCAGTGCCTCACCCTGTACCGATCCCGATTCTAAAGTACGCGCAGTGCCAGTTTCCGAGCTGGTATCTGCGAGCGACAG
This sequence comes from Somniosus microcephalus, assembly GCF_052327205.1. NCBI lineage: Eukaryota > Metazoa > Chordata > Chondrichthyes > Squaliformes > Somniosidae > Somniosus > Somniosus microcephalus. The sequence goes on from NC_140988.1 coordinate 215,384,987, forward strand.
ATGCAGTGATGCTGTGTCTTTTTCTTCTCCCCCCTCACTCTCTTCTGCATCGCCTCAGGGTCAGGCTGCTCGGGTGCTTGCTCTTGATTATCTGAAAGCAGAAAGGCACAAGAGTCGAGTTATGGTGAGGGGAGCGGGGGAAACAAGATATGCATGGCTACAGCATCAGCAGCTTGAAAGTTAGAAGAGATTGTGGGATGAGGGGGAAGTGGGATCTGAGAAGAAGGATTAGGAATGAGCATACCGTTGTTGTCCCCAAGAGGTTCAACCTCGCTGGTTGCCACAGTCTCTATTATCTGCCACCCAATGATCTCCAGCACTCTCTTCTCCAGCTGGCTGAGGTCCTGGATGGCAGCTTGCCCCCCATCTGTCTGCCGCTGCTCTCTTTAATTATGCATGATCTTGGCCTGCAAGAGAAAGAGAAGTGTGTCACTGAGTGTGGTGCATTGAGCAGTGTGTGAGGCTTGTGGTGCAGATGGTGGGATATGGCATTTGCTGAAGCCTTCACTCACCTTGCCCTGCCGTGTGAGGTCATTAAACTTCTTTTGGCACTGGATGGCCGACCTTGAGGCCACAGTGCTGGCCGCCACATAGGCGGCTATCTTCTGCCAGAGCCTTCGGGAGGTTTGTGGCAAGGGCTTCCTGCCAGTGTGTGAGAAGAGGACAGCCCGCCTCCTCTCAACGGCCATGACTACTGCCTCAAGTGCCGCGTCGGAGAATCTGCAGGCTCTCTGCCTGTGCTGAAGCTCCGCCATGTGTTTGCACTGCCATCTTCTTCCAGCCAAAGTTGTGAGTGGCTTAACAATGAGGTGCTGTAGCATCAATGCACCTCCCCTTTAAGTACTGAATAAAGCCTGTGCCAAACAGGACTGAGAATTAAAAACAGAAAATGCTGGAAATACTCAGCCGGTCAGGCAGCATCTGTGGAGAGAGAAACAGAGTTAACGTTTCAGATCGATGACCTTCTTCAGAACGGGAAAATGCTAGAAATGTAATTTGGGAGTCAGTGTGGGAGCGGAGCGGAGAATTAAAGTGATAGGTGAACGGAAGTTGGGGTCATGCTTGTGGACTCAATGGAGGTGTTCCACAAAGGGGTCACCCAATCTACGTTTGGTCTCCCAAATTTAGAGGAGATGGCATCATGAATACAGTATATTAAATTGCAAGAAGTAAAGTAAATCACTGTTTCACCTGGAAGAAGTGTTTGGGGCCCTGGACGGTGGGAAGGGAGGAGGTAAAAGGGCAGGTGTTGCACTTCCTGTGTTTGTTTGGGAAGGTGCCGGGCGAAGGGGAGGGGGTGTTGGGGGTGATTGAGGAGTGGGCCAGAGTGACGCGGAGGGAGCGGCCTCTACAGAATGCTGAAAGGGGAGGGGAAGATGTGTTCAGTGGTGGGATGAAGCTGGAGGTGGCGGAAATGGCGGAGGATGATCCCTTGAATGTGCAGACTGGTGGGGTGAAAGGTGAGGACAAGGGGAACCCTATATGGTTCTGGGAGGGGAAGGGGTGAGAACAGAAGTGCGGAAAATGGAACGGACACGGTGAAGGCCCATGTCAACCACGGTAGAGGGGAATCCTCAGTTGAGAAAAAAGGAAGACATATCAGCAGCACTAGTATGGAAAGTGGCATCATCAGAACAGATGAGACGGAGATGGAGAAACTGGGAGAATGGAATAGAGTCCTTACAGGAAGCAAGGTGGTAGGAAGTGTAGTCCAGGTAGCTGTGGGAGTCAGTGGACTTATAGTGGATGTTTGTCGATAGCCTATCCCCAGAAATGGAGACAGAGAAGTCGAGGAAGGGAAGGGAAAAGTTGGAGATGGACCATGTGAAGGTGAGGGAAGGGTGGAAATTGGAAGCAAAGTGAATAAAATTTTCTAGCTCAGGGCGAGAGCAGGAAACAACACCGATACAATCATCAATGTAGCGGAAAAAGAGGTGAGGGAGGGGACCTGAGCAGGACTGAAACAAAGAGTGCTCCACATATCCCACGAAAAGGCAAGCATAGTTAGGACCCATGCGGGTTCCCAGAGCAACACCTTTTATTTGGAGGAAGTGAGTAGAGTCTAAGGAGAAGTTGTTCAATGTGAGAACAAGTTCAGCCAGACGGAGGAAGGTAGTGGTGGATGGGGACTGGTTGGGTCTCTGTTCAAGGAAGAAGCGGAGTGCCCTCAGGCCGCCCTGGTGGGGGATTGAGGTATAGAGGGATTGGACGTCCATAGTGAAAAGGAGACGGTTGGGGCCAGGAAACAGGAAACTGTTAAAGTGGCGGAGGGCGTCGGAAAATTCGCGGATGTAGGTGGGAAGAGACTGGACAAGGGGAGAAAAAATAGAGTTGAGATAGGAAGAAATCAGTTCCATGGGCAAGAACAGGCTGAAACGATGAGTCTACCAGGGCAGTCCTGTTTGTGGATCTTGGGAAGGAGGTAGAAGCGGGCTGTGTGGGGTTGGGGGACTATGAGGTTGGCGGCCATGGAGAGATCTCCAGAGGAGATGAGGTCAGTGACAGTCTTGGAAACGATGGCTTGATGTTCCAGGTGAAACAGCGATTTACTTGTACTTCTTGCAATTTAGTATACTGTATTTGTTGCTCACGATGTGGTGTCCTCTACAATGGGGAGACCACACGCAGTTTGGGTGTCCGCTTTGCAGAACACCTCCATTCAGTCCGCAAGTGTGATCCCGAGCTTCGGATCGCCTGTCACTTTAATTCTCTGCTCCACTCCCACTCTGACCTCTATGTCCTCGACCTCTTACACTGTTCCAACGAAGCTCAATGTAAGCTTGAGGAACAGCACCTCATCTTTCGATTAGACATGTTACAGCCTTCTGAACTCAACATTGAGTTCAACAATTTCAGACCATAACCCCTGCCCCTATTTTTTCAGATGGCAGCTGTTGATGATCCTGCTATTCCCATTTACACCTCTTCTAGACCCATCTTTTGTTTCTTTACTTGTCCCATTACCATCTCCTTTTGCTTTGTACAATCATACCTTTTGTCATTTAATCTCTCCTGCCTTCCACCCAATCACAGACCTTCCCTTTTGTTCTTTCCTCCCCTCCCCCCTTTCCCTGCCCCTGTACTTGCTTAAAACTGCTACATCTCTAACTTTTTCCAGTTCTGACGAAAGGCCATCGACCTGAAACGTTAAATCTGTTTCTCTCCACAGATGCTGCCTGACCTGCTGAGTATGCCCCCTTTACATTATAACAGCATTACTGATGGTAGTCCTGTCTTTGAAGGCAGCACTGTAGTAAATAAGGTGACACAGCTGCTGTCAGAAGTGCTGAAAAGTATTTGAGGTATAAATTTACATAGATACATAGATACATAGAAGATAGGAGCAGGAGTAGGCCATTCGGCCCTTCGTGCCTGCTCCGCCATTCGATGAGATCATGGCTGATCCTTTAATTCAGTATCCCGTCCCCGCCTTCTCTCCGTAACCCTTAACCCCTTTTGCCCGTAGAAATATATCTAATTCCCTCTTAAATATATTTAATGAGCTGGCGTACACTGCCCTCTGTGGCAATGAGTTCCACAGGTTCACCACTCTCTGAGTGAAGAAATTCCCCCTCATCTCTGTCCTGAATGGTTTAGCCCTTATCCTTAAATTATGTCCTCTAGTTCTGTTCTCACCCGCCAAGGGAAACATTCCTTCTGCATCCAGTCTGTCTAGACCTGTCAGAATTTTATACACTTCTATGAGGTCCCCTCTCAATCTTCTAAACTCCAGTGTGTACATCCCTAAACTACATAGTCTCTCCTCATAGGTCATTCCCGCCATTCCTGGTATCAGCCTGGTGAATCGCCGCTGCACCCCCTCCATGGCAAGAACATCCTTCCTCAGATGAGGCGACCAAAACTGTACACAGTACTCGAGGTGTGGTCTCACCAGTGCCCTGTACAGCTGCAGCAAGGTATCCCTGTTCCTGTATTCTAACCCTTTTGCTATGAAGGCCAGCATACCGTTTGCCTTCTTGACCGCCTGTTGCACCTGCATGCTCGCCTTCAGTGACTGGTGTACAAGAACACCCAGGTCTCTCTGTACTTCCCCCTCTCCCAATCTATTGCCATTTAAATAATAATTTGCCCTCCCGTTCCTGCACCCAAGGTGGATAACTTCGCACTTGTCCACATTATAGTGCATCTGCCATTTATCCGCCCAATCGCCCAGTCTGTCCAAATCGCTCTGGAGCTTCCTGGTCTCTTCCTCTGAGCCCACCCCCCCTCCTAGTTTAGTGTCGTCTGCAAATTTGGAAATGCTGCATCCGACTCCCTGATCCAGGTCATTAATGTAAATTGTGAACAGCTGGGGGCCCAGGACAGATCCCTGTGGTACCCCACTTGTTACTGCCTGCCATTCAGAAAATGAGCCGTTTATTCCAACTCTCTGTTTTCTATCTGACAGCCAGTTCCCTATCCACGCCAAAACTTTCCCCTTTATCCCATGAGCCTCAATTTTCCATGCTAATCTTTTATGTGGGACCTTATCGAAGGCCTTTTGGAAGTCCAGGTACACCACATCTACTGGCTCTCCCCCATCTATTCTACCAGTTACTCCCTCAAAAAATTCCAATAGATTAGTCAAGCACGATTTACCCTTTGTAAATCCATGTTGACTCTGTCCTATCCTGTCCCCATTTGCTAAGTGCTCCGCTATTTCATCCTTAATGATGGACTCCAGCATTTTGCCCACAACTGATGTAAGGCTTACAGGTCTGTAATTACCTGCTTTTTCCCTACCCCCCTTTTTGAATAGTGGGGTAACGTTAGCTACCCTCCAATCCATCGGCACTGTTCCCGAGTCTAATGAATTCTGAAAAATCATCCTTAGTGCATCCGCTATCTCTAGGGCCACCTCCTTCAGTACCCTAGGATGCATGTTATCAGGCCCTGGGGATTTGTCCACCTTCAATCCCTTTAGCTTCCTTAACACCATATCCTTAGAGATATTGATTTGCGTCAGTTCCTCCTTTGCCAATGTCCCTATTTTTCCCGATATCCCAGGGAGGTTTTTTGTGTCTTCCTTCGTAAAGACTGACCCAAAGTATGCATTTAGTTGATCTGCCATTTCCTTATTTCCCATTATATATTCCCCCGTATCTGACTGCAATGGACCAACTTTGGTTTTCACCAGTCTTTTCCTTTTGATATACTTATAAAAGCTTTTGGAGTTAGTTTTTATATTTTCCGCCAGCTTGTTTTCGTAAGCTATTTTGCCCCTCTTGATTATGCCCTTTGCCCTCCTTTGCTCTATCTTAAACTGTTCCCAATCTTCCGCTCTGGCGCTTTTTTTGGCTATTTTATACGCCCTATCTTTGGATTTTATGCTGTCTCTAATTTCCCCTGTTATCCACGGTTGAGTCACCTTTTTAGATTTCCTTTTATGCCAGATTGGTATAAACAATTTTTGCAATTTTGTCATTCTATCTTTAAATGTTTGCCATTGTTTATCTACCTCCAGTCCTCCCAGGAACGTTGTCCAATCAGACCTACTCAGTTCCCGTCTCATGGCATCATAATTCCCCTTGTTTAAATTCAGGACCTTAGTCTCTGAGTCAATTTCTTCGCTCTCCATTTCGAGTGAGAAATCGATCATGTTATGATCGCTCTGACCCAAGGGTCCCCGTACAACAAGATTACTGATTAGTCCCTTCTCATTGCACAGTACCCAGTCCAATATAGCCTGTTCCCGAGTTGGTTCCTCGACATATTGATCCAGATAACCATCCCTCAAACACTCAAGGAATTCCTCCTCCTCATTATTTTTACTGATTAGGCTAGTCCAATCTATATGTAAGTTAAAGTCACCTATGATGACAGCTGTGCTCTTATTGCACGCTTCTCTAATTTCCCTCGTGATGCCCTCCCTAACCTCTATTTTACTATTTGGAGGCCTATATACCACTCCTATTAATGTTTTTCGCCCCTCGCTATTTCTTAGCTCCACCCATATAGATTCTGTATTAACTGAGTTAATATCCTTCCTTTCAATTGCATTTATCCCCTCTTTTACTAGCAATGCTACCCCTCCTCCCTTTCTTTTTTGTCGATCCTTCCTAAATACTGAATACCCCTGTATGTTAAGCTCCCAGCCCTGCTCACCCTGCAACCATGTTTCCGTAATCCCAATTAGGTCATAATTATTAACCTCTATTTCCACAGCTAATTCATCTACCTTGTTCCTGATGCTTCTCGCATTAAGGTATAAAACCCTCAGGCTTTTTTTATGCTCACATTTTTTATGAATTAGTTTGGCCCTTTGTTTTTTGTTCCTCACCCTTTTATCATTTATTTCTGTCTGCCTTTCACTTTCCTCTATTTCACTACATAGGTTTCTAGCCCCCTGCCATACTAGTTTAAATGCTCCCGAACTGCTTTATCAAAAATTACCCCGAGAACATCAGTTCCATCTCTGCACAGGTGTAGACCGTCCCTTTTGTATAGGTCACACCTACCACAAAACTGGTTCCAATGCCTCAAAAATTTAAAACCCTCCCTCTTACACCACTGCTCAAGCCACGTATTTAGCCTAACTATCCTGTTCTCTGTACTCTTACTAGCACGTGGCACTGGTAGTAATCCAGAGATTACTACCTTCGAGGTCCTACTTTTTAGCTTGGCTCCTAACTCCCGAAATTCTACTTGTAGGACCTCTTCCCTTTTTTTAGCTACGTCGTTGGTACCAACATGTATCACGACAACTGGCTGTTCCCCCTCCCCCTCCAGAATGTTCTGCACCCGCGCCGAGACATCCTTGACCCTTGCACCAGGGAGGCAACATACCATCCTGGAGTCTCGGTCGCGACCACAGAAACCCCTATCTATTCCCCTTACAATCGAATCCCCTATTACTATAGCCCTGCCACTCTTTTTCCCTCCCTTCTTTGCAACAGAGCCAGTCATGGTGCCATGAGCCTGGCTGCTGGTGCCTTCCCCCGATGTGTCACCCCCCCCGACAACAGTACCTAAGGCGGTACCTGTCTTGGACGGTAGCGCAAATTGGGCAATAGCAAATCGGTTTTGCACTCTGCCCGACTTTCTTTTCATTGACAAATTAATATGTCAATTAATTAATAATGCCACACGTATTGTGAACAAATGCCTTCCACGTCATTCCTTCCTGTAAAGACATATTTCCAACATGTGCTCCTGTTATTTATCGTATAGTGAAAGAAAATAAAAGTCTGGCTGTGAAATGCTACAGAACCACTGAGCACTAAATATACAGTCAGAATCAGGGGAATTTATAATGGGGAACAAAGAAATGGCAGACCAATTAAATACATATTTTCGTTCTGTCTTCACAAAGGAGGACACAAATAACCTCCCAGAGATGTCGGGGAACGTAGGGTCTGATGAAAGGGAGGAACTGAAAGAAATCAGTATTTGTAGGGAAATGTTGTTAGGGAAATTGATGGGATTGAAGGCCGATAAATCCCCAGGGCCTGATAATCTACATCCTAGGGTACTTAAGGAAGTGGCCCTGGAGATAGTAGATGCATTGCTGATCATCTTCCAACATTCGATGGAATCTGGAACAGTACCCATGGATTGGAGGGTAGCTAATGTTACCCCACTGTTCAAAAAGGGTGGTAGAGAGAAAAGGGAGAATTACAGACCGGTAAGCCTGACATTGGTAGTGGGGAAAATGCTAGAGTCCATCATAAAAGATGTAATAGCAGAGCACTTGGAAAAAAGTGACCGGATCGGACAAATTCAACATGGATTTACAAAAGGTAAATCGTGCTTGACTAATCTACTGGAATTTTTTGAGGCTGTAACTAGTAAAATAGATAAGGGAGAACCAGTGGATGTGGTGTATTTGGACTTTCAGAAGACTTTCGATAAGGTCCCGCATAAGAGATTAGCGTGTAAAGTTAAGGCACATGGGATTGGGGGCAAGGTATTGACTTGGATAGAGAACTGGTTGGCAGACAGAAAGCAAAGAGTTGGAATAAACGGGTCTTTTTCCGAATGGCAGGCAGTCACTAGTGGGGTACCGCAGGGATCGGTCCTTGGACCCCAGCTATTCACGATATATATTAATGATCTAGACAAGGGAACTAGATGTAATATCTCCAAATTTGCAGACGACACAAAGCTGGGTGGGCGTGTGTGCTGTGAGGAGGATGCTGAGAAACTACAGGATGATTTGGACAGGTTGGGTGATTGGGCAGAAGCATGGCAGATGCAATATAACGTGGATAAATGTGAGGTTGTCCACTTTGGTGGCAAAAACAGGAAGGCAGATTATTATCTGAATGGCAATAGATTGGGAGAAGGGGAAGTGCAACGAGACCTGGGTGTCCTTGTGCACCAGTCGCTGAAGGTAAGCATGCAGGTGCAGCAGGCGGTTAAGAAGGCAAATGGTATGTTGGCCTTCGTAGCGAGAGGGTTTGAGTACAGGAGCAAGGATGTCTTGCTGCAGTTGTACAGAGCCTTGGTGAGACCACATCTTGAGTATTGTGTGCAGTTTTGGTTGCCTTATCTGAGGAAGGATGTTCTTGCCATGGAAGGAGTTCAGCGAAGATTCACTAGGCTGATACCTGGGATGGCAGGAATGACGTATGAGGAGAGATTGGGACGATTGGGCTTGTACTCGCTGGAGTTTAGAAGAATGAGAGGTGATCTCATTGAAACTTATAAAATTCTGACAGGACTGGACAGACTAGATGCAGGAAGGATGTTCCCGATGGTCGGGGAGTCCAGAACCAGGGGTCACAGCCTAAGGATAAGGGGTAGGCCATTTAGGACAGAGATAAGGAGGAATTTCTTCACCCAGAGAGTGGTGAACCTGTGGAATTCTCTACCACGGAAGGCAGTAGAGGCCAATACATTAAATATATTCAAGAAGGAATTGGATATATTTCTTAAGGCTAAAGGGATCAAGGGGTATGGGGAGAAAGCAGGGACCGGGTACTGAATTTGGATGATCAGCCATGATCGCATTGAATGGCGGAGCAGGCTCGAGCGGCCGAATGGCCTACTCCTGCTCCTATCTTCTATGTTTCTATGTTTGAACAACATTTTATCTATGTTACCCCAACATTGTGTTTGGCTAATAGGGCTTAGGGAAATTAATGTGGGTCCAACTGTTTGTCCAATGATTATGGTCCATGTAAATAGGAGGATGCTTTAGTTTTATTTAATGGTGTTGGTGGGGACATTGCAGGCAAAATGTGCCAATGCTCATTTAATCAACATCAAGAAGCAAATTTGGCTCTCTTGTTCCACAGCCATTGTGTTCATAATTAAATGTTTTAAAGCATTATGTTAATCAAACTAATTTTTAATTTGTTCAAATATTTTGAATGTTGATTAGATTATAGATGACAGACATGCAGGATAAAATAATGGCCCAGATTTTGCGGTTGTAATGACGGCAAAACTGTCAGCGTCGCCATCATAACCCCTGTGAAACTGACAGCAACTTCTGGCGTCCGCACATACGCAGTTAAACGTGGAAATCCAGAAGCTGCGGTCAGTGATTCCCTGTTCCTCCACAGGGCGCACTGTTGAAGACCCCACAGATGGCAATCAGCACAGAATCAGTGATATGACGGGAATTTCCCCTTTTATGCTTCATGGCTGGAATTTTCCCATAAAAAACTGGGTGGGTTTGGAGCGTGGGGGCAGTTAAATTGTTAAAAATGGGATTCCCAACCTGATCCCATCTCGAACCCGCCCACTTCTGGTTTTGCCAGAGGCGGGACGGGGCGGGATGGGGGCTGGGCAGCCAACCCGCCCACAGGGGGCATTATCTTAATTTAAATATTGTAATGGGGCTGGAAGCCTCTTTTTTCACCCACATTTTGAATTTAACTGCCTGTGGACAGGTTTCACACAATTCGGGAAACCCGGCAGCTAAACCGAGGTGGGGACTGCTGCATCCAGGAGGTAAGTGTCCTTACACCTACCTTCTGGATCCAGGGTCCCGACCATACCCACCTCCCGCGATCGGAGATCCCCCCACAAGGCCTCCGCTCACCCGCCCAGGCCTCCCCACCACCCCCCTCGCCCCACTCCCCAACAATCATGATGAGGCCGGCCATGATCCTCCGGTGGCCGGCCACAATCTTCTGGCCCCCCTGCCGATCCTCCCCCCCTCATCCCGCAGATCCTCTCTTCCCCCACCCCCCCAATCCCTGATTCCCCCCACAATCCCCGCTTACCTGCCAATCCTCGACCTCCCCGATCCCTGACCACCCCGATCCTCGACCAGCCCCCATCACCTGCCGATCCCGACCTCCCCGATCCAGACCTCCCCAATCCCCAACCATCTCCCATCACCTGCTGATCCCGACCTCCCCAATCCCTGACCACCCCCGATCCTCGACCATCCTCCATCACCTGCTAATCCCGACCTCCCCGATCCCCGACCATCCTCCATCACCTGCCGATCCCCGACCTTCCCAATTCCCGACCATCCCCCATCGCCTGCCGATCCTGACCTCCCCGATCCCGACCTCCCTGATCCCCGACCATCGCCTGCTAATCCCGAGCTCCCCGATCCCGACCATCCCCCACCGCCTGCCGATACCCGACCACCCCCCACTTCCTCGTATGCTGTCTGTGAGAATTCTTCAATGCGATTGGCTGCTCAGCCTGCTTGATGACATCACTGTTGCTGGACGCTGCAGGTCCCTGAGACTTGGCGCCAGAATCAAATTAACGTTGGGAAAGGTGAAATCGACGCCACAGAGATCTTTGTGGGCAACTTTCTTTGAGATCAGTGGCGAGTGCCGTCACTTCGCCACTGACCTCAAAATCCGGGCCAACATTACTTGACTCTTTTCTTTTGAGCTGTGCAGGTTATAAACCAGAATGGAGCAACATGGCTATAAAATAAAGGACTATTAATGTAGGACAATGCCATTTATTCCAAGTATAAATTACATCACATTTGCATTGAAAGTACTGATGCAGTCAATCACCCTGTATGGATGCTGGTTACATAACTGTGTTTATGTCTCTAACAGGACAACATTACTTTGTTTTTGAGAGCATGTGAAGAGCTTGGACTTAAGGGATCACAGCTTTTTGACCCCGGTGATCTCCAAGATATGACCAACAGGGCTACAACCAAGTAAGTAAGAAAAGAGCAAGTAGTGGTGAATATTAAATAGATGGAAATGGCTTATACAAATTGGGAAAGGATTTGAAAGTATACTGTGTCAATTGTTAAGTTGCTTTGAATTCCTTCTTAGCTCTGGCAATAATTAATTTGATATGCATATTTCTGTCATTTAAATACAATAAAATACAGATACATACAAATCTCTTGTAAGCACATTCCTGATAGAAGCTCATCTTTGCCAAGTCCAGTTTTGGTTACAATCCAGCCTTCCCTATACAAGTCTGGGAGTAAGCAGCCATTTTTCCCCTGACCTATTGATCCTCATCCTGTATGTAACAGGATCTTGTTGTATTTGCAGTACACTATGCCTTTTTAATTGCAAAACATATATCTCGAGAATCGCCAGACATCTGGAACTTGTTTCAAGATTTCTGTAGTTTGCACCGTATTAGTTGAGACAATAATGCCAAATTCTTTTGGCAAGTTTAACAGATGCGGCTATGTTGCAGACAACATCTTTCACCAGTGTTCTTTTTGAGTTATTGTATTTTATTGTTTATATTTGAGCAGACACAGCTAAGAAACTCCATGTAAATCACAAGAGAAAACAAAGTATAAACATTCTGTCAAAGGAAATTTGATCTTATCATTACAAGCTGTAAATAAATGATAAGTGTACCAGAGTCTGCACCAATGAAATGTTTTGATTTGAATATATGCCACATATTATACTGGTAAATTTGATGTACTCTTATTTTCATCTCGCAGTCACAATATCACAAGCTAGGTTTGGATGGAGGTGGTCCTTCAGTCCATTTGACCTCATCCTTCCAGAATACCATCCCAACCACTTTCTACTTACAGCATCTAGCTCTTTCTTAAATGAGTCCTGTGTTCTGGCTTCAACCACCCTTCCTGATAATCTGTTCCAGCTGTTGATCACTTTTCATGTAAACGAATACTTCCGGATGTCTGTCCTATAATTATCACATTACCACAGTATGGACCAAATACTGTTGTATTTGAATCATGGTAAGAATGGAGGAATAATTCCTCTGGTCACTGTCTATAGCAGTGTTGTAAATGTGTTATTTTTGAATGCACTTATGATGCTGCGATCAGAGAAAACCCTCCTGCAGTATATTTACTTTGCATTTTATGGTTTTACCAAACTTTGACTTGCTCTCTCCCCTCCACTTGATACATTTTTTGTGGTGAACAATTAAACAGAGGGCAGACACTGCCTTAATATAGCACTGGGATCTACTAAATCTATTTTATTTATTAAGATAACGCACCTCCTATGACTACCATTGTGCATAATGCTCCATGCGATGTACTGACAGCATGTTGATTGATTTTTTTTTTAAAGACAATTAATTGATTCTAGGTCAGACATTCAAACATTTTGTGAATTTCCTTCTTTAAACAACTTTCCAAAATGAGCCTAGAGAAATTGGCACACCATTTTTCTCATTCATTTTCTCATTGACATACCTCTATAACATGCCAAGGCAAATAGATTACGGTGTACGAGTGGATTGATAGATGTTAATGTAAATATTTTGTAAAGCATTGGTAAGACTACACTTGGAGTATCATATCAAGTATGGATAACTAAACCTATTATAGGGCATTAGAACATTAAAACAGTATTTAACGGAGGATAGAAAAATACCAGATGTGAGGAACACATGGACATTTTTCAGAATTGAGACTGTCCACTCAGCTGCTCAAGCATCTTTGCCCTTTCATACTGCCCCAGTTGACCCCTACACCAGATATTGCCCCATTATATTCTGTATTTTATCCCCTAAATCCACCCAGCCCTTGCAATGCTGATCCCCATCATGATAACTACCACCTGCTATCTCAACTCCCTACCAACACAGGTTCCTACCATTCAAGAATCCCTCTTTGGCCCAGTGCCCACTGACATGGTCAACTGCTTATTCTCCTCAGGCACTGTTCAACAACTATCAAAACTGCCATCATCACCCCACTTCTTAAAAAGCCACCGACAACTCTTCTATCCTCTCCGGCCACCTCCACATCTCCAATTTCCTCTTTCTTTCTAAGGTGCTGCTATGTGTCGTCACTAACTATCTCTGTGCCCACCTCTTGGATACTTTCAGTCCTGCTTCCATCGCACTGAGACATATGCCATTCATTTTCGTGGGGCTTCTCCTGACCATCCGTTGTTTATACTGCTCGTCTGGGAATTCCAGGGATATTCCGCCGATGTTGCGGCGGACGATTGAAGGAACCGTTGTGGAAATTCCAGCCCATAGTCCTGGTCAAATTCACTACTAATGTTCTGTGTGGCTGCTGTTGTGATGTGTTATCTCTTCCTCATTTTTCTCAATGTCTCTGTGGTCTTGTGACACACTGTTCTCCATCGTCTCTCCTCCATGATCCAACTCTGACACCAGTTTCTACCAGTCCCAATGCAGACAATATTTCATTAAAATTGGTGAATAGAAAATTATGGACTGCGTGCCCATGATTTACCAAGCTATGGTGCCTAGGACTGCTGCTCTGTATTGGGAGTACCAGATCATGGAATCACCCCTGATATGCTGTCCCAGCACATAAAGCTTGGCACAAGTATCACTAAATAGGAAGCTTTCCCCACTAAGGACAGGCCCAGCTAGGTGGCATGAATGGCTTTTATTCATTCATACTTTCAAGTACACATTTCCCATGAAGTAGAGATTGTAATCAAGAAACTAAAATGGTACAATCCTGAAGGGGTGCACAAACAGAGAGACCTGGGGGGTATATGTGCACAAATCATTGAAGGTGGCAGGGCAGGTTGAGAAAGCAGTTAAAAAGGTTTACAGGATCCTGGGCTTCATAAATAGAGGTATAGAGTACAAAAGTTTGGAAATTATGATGAACCTGTATAAAACACTGGTTCAGCCCCAACTGAAGTACTGTGTCCAATTCTGGGCACAACACTTTAGGAAGAATGTGAAGGTCTTAGAGAGGGTGCAGACAAGATTTACGAGAATGATTCCAGGAATGAGGGACTTCAGTTACATTGATAGACTGGAGAAGCTGGGGTTGTTCTCCTTGGACCAGAGGAGATTGAGAGGAGATTTGATAGAGGTGTTCAAAATCATGAAGGGTCTGAGTAGATAGAGGGAAATTGTTCCAATTGGCAAAAGGGTCGAGAACCAGAGGACACAGATTTAAGGTGATTGGCAAAAGAACCAAAGGCGACGTAAGAAAAAACTTTTTTACGCAAGTGGTTAAGATCTGGAATGCACTGCCTGAAAGGATGGTGGAGGCAGATCGAATCGTGGCTTTCAAAAGGGAGTTGGATAAGTAGCTGAAGGAAGGAAATTTGCAGGGCTACGGGGAAAGGGCGGGGGATTGGGACTAGCTGAAGTGCTTTTGCAGAGAGCCGGCACAGGCTCGATGGGCCGAATGGCCTTCTTCTGTGCTATAACCATTTTATGATTCTAAGAACAATCAATTCATCCATATGAAGGGGTGCATATCTAATCATTAAAGTATCCATGGCATTTCATTCTTTTCTGATAAGACACAAACTTAAACTACAGGTTCACTGTTTGCCCTGTCATTGATGCATCATTCCAACAGTTGAACTGTCATCTTAAATGAGACTACTTAGCTAGCCCACCCTAGCCTGTCAGCAAAATTAGTTTGGCTCCTCTCTTTGAATGTTCTTGCCAAGGTTTAATTGATGTTTTTGTTGGACCAGGTCACAATGCTTTGTATTTTGTGGCATATACTTCATATCTAAGATGGAGTGTTTTCTTTGATTAACTATACAATTCATAAATATGAAACACAAAGGCCTAGAAATTCACTGGCCTTAGCGCCGCTTTTGAGGCGCTAGAGGGCCTAGCGCCGAAGTTATGGCCAGTTTAGAAATTGACAGGGGCCCTAAATCGGCGTTAGGCCGGTAGCGCTGCGCCGGCACCGATGACGTCATCGGTGTGCGCAGCGTCCCGGTTGCCATGGTAGCCCGCCCGAACTCGGAAATTGAGTTGCGGCCGCCTCGCCCGTGGCAGCCGCAAGCAACGTTCTGGAGTTGCGGCTTTCCCGCCGGCCGCCTGGCCGCAGCTCCCTCCCCGGACTTCCCCCACCCCCCTCCCCCCCCCCCCGGAACAGAAGCAAGCCCGGCACTTGTCCGAGGTGCCGGGCTCATTTTTAAAAAGATTATCGCGGGCCGCGGCCGGGTGCAGGCAGCTCCTCCTTAATGGAAGGAGGAGGCCTGCACTTCCCGAGCCTGCCGCACCGCAGCGGGCGCCGCAGCGCCGGAATAGCGCCGCAATGCGGCGCGTGGCGCCAGTTTTGAGGCGCTGAGACCCCTCAGTAGCGCCGGCAGCCGTTTGGGCGCGGCGCTACTGAATTTTTGGCGCGCGCAGGGGGACTTAGCGCCGGCACTAACTTCCGGCGCTAAAGCCCTCGCTGCGCCAAAACCGAATTTCTAGGCCAAAGTGTCAGCCTTGGCTCAGTGGTAGCACTCTTGCCTCTGAATCAGAAGGTTGCGGATTCAAGTCTTATTCGAGAAACTTGAGCACATAATCTAGGCTTGCCCTTCTGTGCAGTACTGATGGAGTGTTGCACTGTTGGAGGTGCCGTCTTTCAGATGAGACATCTGCTCTCTCAGGTGGACTATTTTGAAGACGAGCAGGGGCGTTCTCCACAGTGTCCTGGCCAATATTTATCCCTCAACCAGCATCACTAAAAAACAGATTATCATGTAATCACATTGCTGTTTGTGGGACCTTACTGTGCGCAAATTAACTGCCATGTTTCCTACATTACAACAGTGACTGCACTTCAACAGTACTTCATTGGCTGTAAAGTGCTTTGAGATGTCCTGAGGTTGTGAACGGTGCTGTATAAATGCAAGTCTTTCTTTTCCTGCCTGTTTCAAATTCACGTGAGGCACACTGCCAGGGTCAATCAGGCACAGGAAATCGCGACCCAATTTTGGATGCTGCTTTGCCTATTTCATAACCAAAAAATGGGAACATCAATGTTCAATATCTCCCTCAACTGTTTACAAAAGAAAGATCAACAGGAATACCAAGATAAACAAAAGCAAAAAGTACTTGCAGCAGTGGCAGAATGCCATAATAAATTAATAACTAATATACAATGTCACACAGTAGTCAGGCATGCATTTGTGCCTGTGATTGGTCCACACACCCTGCCCACCCAGTGGGAACATTGGGGGGGGAGGGTTAAAATGGCAGCGCTAACTGCTCTGTTCCTGACATGTTTTGAGCTGCCGCCATTTTAACTGCTAGGTTTTTGGCAGCATTGAAGCCTCCTATCACTGGCAGACAAGGACCTCGTTAATATTGAAGTGTTGGGGTCTGATGATATCATTTGAAGCCTTACAGAATTTTAACTGCTGATTGCGGCAGTGTCGCCTGGTGCTGGAGCTGCCAGTGAAAGTTGGTATCAAGCAGCATCATGGACAGAAGAGGCCCAGGTAACTGTGAATTTTTAATTTTTTATGGTTTTCTTGTGGGCCAGCAGAGGTGCTCTTTGGGCCTCTCCTGCTCCGGCTTCCCTCCCCTCCCTCAACTGCGATCACCTTTGTATCCTCCTAACCACTTACCTTATGCCAGGGACCATTCCCTTGGGTTCCCGGTGTAGGGTTCTGCTGCCTGAAATCCCAATCCTGTCCATCGGCCTCCTTGCCATTCTAGGTTTGAGCTGGAGTCTGTGCCTTGTAGATGGTGGAGATTCTTTGGGGAGTCAGGGAGTGAGCTACTCACTGCAGAATACCCATCCTCTAACGTGCTGTAGTAGCCATGGCATTTATGTGGCTGGTACAGTTGAAATTCTGGTAAATGGTGATTCCCAGAATGTTGATGGTGGGGACTTGGCGATGGTAATGCCATTGAATGTCAAGTGAAGCTGGATAAGCTCTCGTTTGTTGGAGATGGTCATTGTCTGGTTCTTGTGTGGTACAATTGCTACTTATCAGGCCAAGCCTGGATATTGTTCAGCTCTTGCTGTATGCGGGCAATGACTGCGTCATTATCTGAGAAATTGCAAATGGAACTGAACACTATGAAATCATCAGTGAACAGCCCCACTTCTGACCTTATGACAGAGGGAAGGTCATTTGATGAAGCAGTTGAGGATGGTAGGGCTGAGGACAGTGCCCTGAGGAACTCCTGCAGAGATATCCTGGTGCTGAGGTGATTGGCCTCCAACCACCACAACCATCTTCTTTTATGTCAGGTATGACTCCAACTAGTGGAGAGTTTTCCACCTGATTCACATTGACTTCATTTTTACTAGGGCTCCTTGATGCCACACTTGGTCAAATGCTGCCTTGATGTCAAGGGCAGTCACACTCACCTCACCTCTGGAATTCAGACCTTGTGTCCATGTTTGGACCAAGGCGGTATTGAGATCTGGAGCCGAGTACTTATAGGTGAGTAAGTACCACTTGATAGCAGTGTCGACAACACCTTCCATCATGTTACTGATGATTAAGAGTAGATTGATAAGGTGGTGATTGGCCAGATTGGATTTTTCCCGCTTTTTGTGGACAATACATACCTGGGCAATTTTTCACATTGTTGGGTAGATGCCAGTGTTGTAGCTGTACTGGAACAGCTTGGCTAGAGGCGCGGCTAGTTCTGGAGCGCAGGTTTAAGCACTACATGTGGAATGTTGTCAGGGCCCGTAGCCTTTGCTGTTTTCAGTGCATACAGTGTTTTTTGATGTCATGTAGATTGAATCGAATTGGCTGAAGTCTGGTATCTGTGATGGTAGGCACCTCAAGAGGAGGCCGAGAAGGTCATCCATTTGGCACTTTTGGCTGAAGATGGTTGCAATGCAGGGTTGCAGAGTTTTAATCTGATCCATTGGTTGTGGGAATCCTTAGCTCTGTCTATAGCATGCTGATTTCATTATTTAGTAGGCATGTTTTGTAGCCTCACCAGGCTGGCATCTCATTTTCAGGTGCACCTGGTTCTGCTCCTGGCATGCTCCTCTACACTTTTCATTGAATCAAGGCTGTTCATCTGGCTTGATGATGGAAGAGTGAGGGATATTCCAGGTCATCAGGTTACAGATTATAGTGGTATACGATTCTGCTGTTGCAGATGACCCACAGCACCTCATAGATTTGATCTGCTAATTCTGTTCTTAATCTATCCCACTTAGCATGGTAGTAGTGCCACACAACATGATGGAGGGTGTCCTCAGTGTGAAGACAGGGCTTGGTCTCCATGATGATTGTGCGGTGGTCACTCCACCAATGCTGTCATAGACAAACGCATCTGCAACATGTAGATTAGTGGGGATGAGGTTAAGTAGGTTATTTCCTCATATTGGTTCTTTTACACAAGCCCCGTCTGGCAGCTGTATCCCTCAGGACTTGGCCAGCTCGGTTAATTATTACATTGAGTTACATCGAGTCTACAGTACAGAAATAGACCATTCGACCCAACTGGTCTATGCGGCTTTTATGCTCCACATGAGCCTCCTCCCACCCCTCTTCATTTAACCCTATCAGTAGACCATGGTAGTGGTGGTACTACCAAGCCACTCATGGAGATGAACAACGTTCCCGCTAAGCTGTGCAGACGTCTGGAGGTCCCGTGCAGACCGCTCACCAGTTATTCAATGGAAGTAACCAAACATGCACGAAAAATTGAATGGGCCGCGCAGCCAATTAAAGGGTCCGGGCACTAAAAGAAATTACAGGGAACATTGGTGATGGACACTGAAGTCCCCCACCTAGAGTACATTCTGTGCCTTTGCTACCCTTAGTGCTTCTTCCAAGTTGTGTTCAAAATGGAGGAGTACCGATCAGCTGAGGGAGGTTGGTAGGTGGTGATCAGAAAGGAGGTTTCCTTGCCTATGTTTGACCTGAAGCCATGAGTTAATGTTGAGGACTTCCCAGGCCACTTCTCCCTGACTGTATACCAATCTGCCACTGTCCTGTCGGTGGGACAGGACATACCCTGGGATGGTGATGGAGGATTTAGGACATTGGTTAATTGATATGATTCTGAGAGTATGGCTATGTCACGCTGTTGCTTGACTAGTCTGTGAGAGAGCTCACCCAACTTTAGGACCAGTCCTCAGATTTTAGTGAGGAGGACTTTGCAGATCGACTGGGCTGCATGTGCCTTCATCATATCTGAATTTGATGCCTAAATAGTGTCCAATAAATCAGAAGTCTGTTAAATTTCCTTTATATTGGAATGTAGTTATTAATCAAAACAAGAACAGACAAAAACAGAGAAAGCAGAACAGTTACATAATTGATCTAGAATGCAATAACACAGTACTTCTACACCTCATTAGTCTCTTAAGCCATTCAGTTAACTCATTCACTATAAAGGATGTAGTTTGGCAACACTGCCATTGCAGTTCATTGACCTGGGAAGATGCCAGATAACCTCATTATTGCAGCTGCATTGAATGGATTCAGACTACAGTGAGAGATGGCAACCAGGGTATATGCAATTCATTACTGCAGAATTTTGTTTTAAATTTGAAACCCCTAATGTATGGAGGAATAAGAGTTGTAGCATGAATCATGGTCAGTCCCTATCTTACACAGCACAGGAGTCTATGTTGAAAAACAGACATGAATCATTCCAAACCCCTTTTACATTTGAGGTGAAATTTCTCCTGTCGCTAGTTTTAGCAAAAAAAAGACAGCATAAGTAAAAAAGAGGACTTTCCATTTTCTACTCACACTGACAGGTTGAGAAATCAGTTAAAAAAGCTTACAGGATCCCGGGCTTCATGAATAGAGGTATAGAGTACAAAAGTGTGGAAATTATGATGAACCTTTATAAAACACTGGTTCGGCCTCAACTGGAGCACTGTGTCCAATTCTGGGCATCGCACTTTAGGAAGGATGTGAAGGCCTTAGAGAGGGTGCAGAAAAGATTTACGAGAATGATTCCAGGAACTTCAGTTACGTTGATAGACTGGAGAAGCTGGGGTTGTTCTCCTTGGAGCAGAGAAGATTGAGAGGAGATTTGATGGAGGTGTTCAAAATCATGAGGGGTCTGGACAGAATAGATAGAGAGAAACTGTTCCCATTGGCAGAAGGGTCAAGAACCAGAGGATACAGATTTAAGGTGATTGGCAAAAGAACCAAAGGCGACGTAAGAAAAAACATTTTTACTCAGTGAGTGGTTAAGATCTGGAATGCACTGCCTGAAAGGGTGGTGGAGGCAGATTCAAATCACATGGTGAGGATGGGATCAGGCTTGGCTGTGAGTGCTTCCATAATCCGCCAATACTCACGTGAAGACTGACTGCTCCGACATGGTTCTCGAGGGATGCCAGTGGCCATCAAATCATTTTCCATCACTACATCAAAAATAAGAGAAAATAAGAAAATTGTAAGAAAAAGAACTTGCAACATTCTGTATAAAAACGATATTTGAAATGAAAAAAACTTCAAATAGTGAAAGAACTTTTCATTTTTCCATGCAGCATTAGCTGAACAATCCATCTGTACCAGAACAGAAGCTGTTGTTCACTTCTTTGAGGTGACCCTTTGGCTTTAGAAAAAATATTTGCTGTAAGCTATTTACGCAAGGCAAGCTGTCATAACACTTTACTCGGTGATTTGTGGGTGGCTCAACTTCCTTCACAGTTTAAGGCCCAGTGTAAACTGCTTTTTCAGCTTTTAATTCCCCTTCAAAAAGGCCCAAAGACTGCTTCCTTTTTATAGTATTGTCTGGTAGCAGTAGATTGCCTTTGGAAAATGTCAAGATTGAATGACAAATGTGCTATTCATAAAGTACACAGCTGGTATGATCTTTTCCATTCATATTTGGACGTTGCGTAGAATCTAAAGGATGTCACTACTGAGACATTGGGCTTGGTTTCATATTGCCATGTCGCATCATATCTTTCCCAGGAAAATGTAATTTATATCATGCTGTAATAGAAATCTTTGTTTAATATCTATCTACACTGAATTTAGGTGGAATACAAGTTTGTGCTCGACCAATTAAACATTAGAGATGAAAATGAGAATATTCTTGGAAGTTGCAAAGTCTTGGAATGATCTCCCTCAATTGCCTAATAGATAAATGCATATATACCAGGCTCGATCCATGGTCTGTGCTGAGTTACCTTATTTCAAATGGGTTGGTGGTAGGGGTGTAAAAATTTGCCTAAGTGTCTCAAGATGAGAATGGTATAAATTTAACCAGGGGTTCTGCTCCTGCTCACTATCCTGTGATGCCTGCTGAAAAGTATGCATATATGAAAATTGGGTGAGAACAGGATAGAAATCAGCTGTGAAACCCTTCATGGTAAAATAACCTGCTGACAGTCATTACGTAGGATCACCCATGTAACCATGCTGCAACAGAATTAGCACCTTCAGGAGAGGAGGAAAGACAATTGGGGGGAAAATCAAGCATTGCACCAAAATCCAATCCTGATATTGTTCGGTAATCATCATGGAACATTAATACCTTCCCCCACTGACTTATACTGAACAGACACATATTTGCCTTTAAATTAGGGTTGTATTTCGTGGAATTAGAAGGTTAAGGGATGATTTGATCGAAGTTTTCAAGATATTAAGGGGAACTGATAGGGTAGCTGGAGAGAAACTATTTCCGCTGGTTGGGGAGTCAAGGGGACATAGTCTAAAAATTAGAGCCAGGCCTTTCAGGAGTGAAATTAGGAAACACTTCTACATGCAAAGGGTGGTAGAAGTTTGGAACTCTCTTCCACAAATGGCAATTGATGCTAGATCAATTGTTAATTTTAAATCTGAGATTGATAGCTTTTTACTAACCAAAGGTATTAAAGGATATGAGGCAAAGGTGGGTATATGGAGTTAGGTCACAGATCAGCCATGATCTCATTGAATGGCAGGACAGGCTTGAGCAGTTAAATGGTCTACTCCTGTTCCTATGCTCCTATGTAACTGCTGGTTCTTTACACTAATTAGCCTGTCAACACTGGCATATAAAACAATAAATGAGCAGAGATTGAATGTCTTCTGTCCAACCTGCTGAGCATCTAACAAAAAACAAGTAAAAAAAATAATTTGGTAGCCACCTATCATAACGTCAACCAGTCATATTATGAAAACTGAAAAATGGTAGCACACATGTAAAAAAGAACAAAATGATTTGCTGTACATGTTAAATTCCTGATTTGTGTTTTCCAGTAAAGGACAATCAAGGGCCATCAATCTCAAACCTGTAGTGATCCAAATAAGTCAGCATCTGGTTATTTGAGAAATATTCCAAAATGTTTGAAATTAGTCAATTTGGGTTTCAGATTTAGTTCAAATCACATCCCTGACAGGCATCTCAGAAAATCAAATCTGAATTGCTCTTGTACCACTAAAATAAACAATGAGAAACTAAATGTGCCTTTTATAGTATTGTATATCTCAGAAGAAGTGGACATAACTCTTAAATCTAGTGCGTGTCCTTGGTGTATGAAAAAAATAGATGACACACTTCAAAATGATATACATCAAGATGTTATGCTTATGATAAGAGGTGGGATATCTGCCAATCATAGCCAATAGACAGGTAGGAAAAGTCTCCACTCACAAATCAGTAGGCCCTGCAAAACCAAACAATTAAATTCCTGCCAATTAGAAACTAGCAACTGCCACAGACTGAATCAATCAAATCACTCCAAAAACATTCCTATAAAATTAGTCACTTAAGGTTAGAAATGCCTGCAAGAAGAATTTGGGACTATTTTCACTAGAACAAAGAAGGCTAAAGGAGAGTTAATAGAGTTTTTTTTTAAATGCGGCAATGTTTTGATGTAGGGAAAGGCTCCTTACTCTGGTTGTGGTGTAACTGATGAGGGAGGTCATCAGTTTAAAATTGCCACTAAGGGAGTGAGGAAATTTTTTAGTAGTAAAGGAAGATACAGGCTACAGAGAAAGAGCAAAGCAATGGTATTAGTTTTGTTCTGGCCTATCAGAGAGCTGACATGATGGGTTGAATGATCTAATTCTGTGATGTAACGTTTTATGGTTCTGGGGCCTTCTTTCTCTGAGGCCAGATTTCTTCAGACCCAATCATTGGAAATTTAACTTGAGCTTTTGGTGTTAGGGATTATGACCATGTGAATGTATGACAATGACGAGCAGGAAAAGACAATCTGCTCCTTCAAGCCCACTTGAAGTCAATAGAAATGAAAATCGGGAGCGATGTATAACAGGCGGCTAAATCGACATTGCCTGTTTTACACTGTCACCTTAAGTCAAAATTATCCCCTAGAAATGAGATTTCACTTGTAAAAAGCCTTTGGCCCCGATATCTACCAGGAGTGTGAGACTGAAAACAGCCGAAGAACCCGCCAAGATCGAGGACGCGGAAGTCCTGCCGATCTTCGTAGCAGGGCCTCATTTGCATCTTATAGCTCTGCCTTCCACCCAGCAGCTGGCCAAATGGACAGCCTGGCTGGTGGATGGGAAGGTACACTAGCAGCAGGAGGCTGCAGCAGGTGACCCTTGGGGACGGTCCCCGGTAATCGGGATTGGGAGAAGATCTCCTGCCTCCGTTTCACTGCTGAGTTTCCCGACCCCCGGGAAACCCGTGCAGCCTAAGTTAATTTCAAATCGGGCTCCAAATTGCACTGTAGAAGCTCGATTTAAATATGTTAATAAGCGTTGCCGCCTCTCCACAGCGGGACACTCGGACACCCAGATATTGCCGTCGTCAAAATGGCGGCATGCGTGGTACGCAGATTTCACATTTTAATCCCTCCCCCGACCCTCTGCTGCCCATCGTGGGGGGTTAATATTGAAGTTTCTGTGTCCATTAACCCGAGAGGTGCTTATAGGTCTTCCATACTTGAAGAATGGTAACCTGGTGTACTACCTTCCAGTTATAATCTGTTCATGGAATTACCTCTTTGGTTAATTAAATATTTATATCAGGTAACACAATTTCTGTCTTTTTGATAAAACATTTCCCTCCAAATATTCCCATCTGTGCACCTTGTTAATATATAATGAACAGAATCTAAAGCCACGATTTTGCTGGCGCTCAGAGGGCGGGTTTGGAGGCGGGTCAGGAGTGAAAATCTAAATGATTGACGGCGGGTTGTGAACCCGCCGCCATCCCAGCTTCACGCAACTTTGCAAAGTGTCGGGTCTGCGAGTCCTGATCAGACCCGACACCAAGCGGCAGGAGAGGCACTTAAGGCAGTTAACAGCTTGTTAACAGGGACGTCCACGTACCTCTGGTTCCTCTCCTCAATAGATCCCCATCTATCCTCCATAGCAGACCATCTATTTAGAAGAGTCACCATGCTCATTTGCATCTGGTGATTTATGTCCTCCATGGAGGTCGCCATCCTTTCCATTGCGGCACCTACATTCGCCATTGAGTGCACCACGGCATTGCTTATGTTTGAGATGGACTCCTCTGTTCTCTGCACACTCGCAGTTACCGTGGTTGCAAACCCTGTCAGAGACTCCTGCACTTGTTCCTGAAGTTCCAGCTCTGCTCTCTTTCTGGATGGCCCCAGAAGCACAGCATCCACGTGAAGTTCAGCAGAGCTAGGAGTGTCCCGCACCCTCCGACGAGGACTCTCCACTGCTATCCCTGTCTCCACCATCTACTGATGCTGACTTCTGAGCTGGGATACACCAGATGACAACACTACTCTAACTCACGAAGGTCCCACCGAGGTGTGTGTCTCTGCGCTGGTGCTGGGTGTGCTCAATTCTGCTGAAGCTGCTCCCTCAGAGGTTGCAGCTTCCTCTGAGGAGTCTTCCGGCTCTTCCTCCTGGACAGTGGGCTGGGGGCTCTCGATGGTCCTGTGGGGGAGTAAAAGCATGAGTTAGACATGTGATATTAATGTAGCAGACACATCCCATTGTGCAGATGATCAGAACTCAATCTGCATGAACATCAGATGCCATATCAGTCACTCATGCAATCTAAATGAGAGGGTTGCAAATCTATTCTGTCACCAGTTTGCTCTACTGCACCCGTCTCTCCGTCCCCCACTTCCAGCTCCTCAGCACCTCCGACGATGTCGATAGCAGCCTCCTCAGCGGTGGTCAAGTGCGTAATGCAAGGTGGCCCTCCTCCTGTCCTCCCCCTCTCATCTTATTGTGGGCTCTCTTCTCCTGCAATTAGGGAGACAAGTGGAGTTTAAGCGAGAATGTTGGAGTGAGTGTAGAGAATCCATAGCATCGATGGGAGACAAAGATGGAGTAAGGTGCCAATACCAAGGGCCCTCCCTGTGCATTGTCAGTTGTTGCCATTGCATAACAGTGATAGTGAGTGTGAGGGGTGCATAGTAGAATGGTGGAGTGATTCTGTACATAGAGAGAGAGGGATGGTTAAGGGTGCAAGGGATGTAAGGGTAAAGTGGGATGTGCTGGAGTAGGTTAACAATGCAGAGTGCTGGTGGTGAGAGGAGATGGGGAGCAGATTGAAGGTAAGTGTGATGTTATACTCACTTTTGCTGAGCGTAGCAGGTCATTGAACCTTTTCCTGCACTGAACCCAGGTGCGTGAACACAAAGACCCGGCGCTCACCTCCTCATCAATTTGCAGCCAGGCTGCCTTGGTTTGCTGAGGAGGCTTCCTCCGTCCATTGAAGGGAAACAGAACCTCTTGGCGCCCTCTCACTCCCTCCACAAGAGCATGGAGGGAGTCATCATCGAATCTTGGAGAGGCCTTTGCTCTTGAACCAGTCATCTCTCTATCAGTAACACTGAGAAGCGTCAGAAAATGAATGAAAAACCACAAGGCTGCATGGGCCCCTTAAATGCAGCCAAATGGAAGACGTCAGCAGAAGCGAGCAGCAGACCCGAACCCACTGATTGGGCCGGGCAATGCGCATGATGGGCTCAATAAGCCCAGTTACGGGAAAATAGTTAATTCAGAGCAGCTGAAACCGGCAGCGGGACCGGAACTGACAAACCAGCCAACCCGACTCTAACCCGCTGCCGATAATAAAATCGCGGCCTAAATGTATACCAGAATACCATAAATACTAATGAGGAAAAGGTATTTCACATTGTATGTTGCTGAAGTGAAAAAGTGCTACTGCATTACCCAAAAATACAAAACTTTGCTGAAAGCAGGTAAGACATTGATAATAGAATTTACATCAATGATTTAGACTTCAGTGTAGGGGGCATGATTAAAAAGTTTGCAGATTATACAAAAATTGGCCACATGGTTGATAATGAGGAAGAAAGCTGTAAACTGCAGGAAGATATCAGTGGACTGGGCAGGTGGACAGATAAGTGGTAAATGGAATTCAATCTGGAGATGTGAGGTAATGCATTTGGAAAGGGCTAACAAAGCAAGGGAATACACAATAAATGTTAAGATACTGAGAAGTGTAGAGGAACAGAGGGACCTTGGAGTGCATGTCCACAGATCCCTGAAGGTAGCAGGACAGGTAGATAAGGTGGTTAAGAAGGCATACGGGATACTTTACTTTATTAGCCGAGGCATAGAATATAAGAGCAGGGAGGTTATGCTTGAACTGTGTAAAACACTAGTTAGGCCACAGCTAGAGTACTGTGTACAGTTCTGGTCACCACATTACAGGAAAGATGTGATTGCACTAGAGAGGGTACAGAGGAGATTTACGAGGATGTTGCCAGGACTGGAGAATTTTAGCTATGAGGAAAGATTGGATAGGCTGGGATTGTTTTCTTTGGAACAGAGGAGGCTGAGGGGAGACTTGATTGAGGTGTATAAAATTATGAGGGGCCTAGATAGAGTCGATAGGAAGGACATATTTCCCCTAGCAGAGAAGCCAATAACCAGGGGCATAGATTTTAAGTAATTGGTAGAAGGATTAGAGGGGAGTTCAGGAGAACTTTATTCACCCATAGGGTGATGGGGGTCTGGAACTCACTGTCTGAAAGGGTGGTAGAGGCAGAAACCCTCATTACATTAAAAAGTACTTGGATATGCACTTGAAGTGCCGTAACCTACAGGGCACGGACCAAGAGCTGGAAAGTGGGATTAGGCTGGATAGCTCTTTTTTGGCTGGCACAGACACGATGGGTCGAATGGCCTCCTTCTGTGCTGTAAATTTCTATGATTCTATGAGAACCTCATGGGTTATGTTAGTATTCATAAGATTAACTGTGCCTTAGTAGCAGAAATATTACTGTTAATCACTTGCTACTGGATCTTAAATATAGCATCATTCATTGACTGTAAGAAAATTAGCAAAGCACTGCTTCTACAGTTTAGATTTGCAAGTGTATGATCATGATTCATTCAATATTTTATTATATTGATATAATTGCATTAAAAGAAAAACAACTCAAACTTGATGGTACATGCATAGAGCTACATAGTATTTACAGCACAGAAACAGGCCATTCGGCCCAACAGGTCTATGCCGGTGTTTATGCTTCACACGAGCCTCAGCCCACCCCTCTTCATTTCACCCTATCCCTATACCCTTCATCTCACCCTATCACAAAATCCTTCATCTCACCCTATCCCTATACCCTTCATCTCACCCTATCCCTATACCCTTCATCTCACCCTATCACTATATCCTTCATCTCACCCTATCCCTATACCCTTCATCTCACCCTATCACTACATCCTTCATCTCACCCTATCACTACATCCTTCATCTCGCCCTATCACTATACCCTTCATCTCACCCTATCCCTATACCCTTCATCTCACCCTATCACTATACCCTTCATCTCACCCTATCACTATACCCTTCATCTCACCCTATCACTATATCCTTCATCTCACCCTATCCCTATATCCTTCATCTCACCCGATCCCTATACCCTTCATCTCACCCTATCACTATATCCTTCATCTCACCCTATCACTAAACCCTTCATCTCACTATCACTATATCCTTCATCTCACCCTATCACCATATCCTTCATCTCACCCTATCACTATACCCTTCATCTCACCCTATCCCTATACCCTTCATCTCACCCTATCGCTATATCCTTCATCTCACCCTATCACTATACCCTTCATCTCGCCCAATCACTATATCCTTCATCTCGCCCTATCACTATATCCTTCATCTCACCCTATCACTATATCCTTCATCTCGCCCTATCACTATATCCTCCATCTCACCCTATCACTAAATCCTTCATCTCACCCTATCCCTATACCCTTCATCTCACTCTATCACTATACCCTTCATCTCACCCTATCACTATACCCTTCATCTCACCCTATCACTATATCCTTCATCTCACCCTATCACTATACCCTTCATCTCACCCTATCACTATATCCTTCATCTCACCCTATCCCTATATCCTTCATCTCACTCTATCCCTATATCCTTCATCTCACCCTATCCCTATATCCTTCATCTCACTCTATCCCTATATCCTTCATCTCACCCTATCACTATATCCTTCATCTCACCCTATCACTGTATCCTTCGTCTCACCCTATCACTGTATCCTTCATCTCACCCTATCCCTATATCCTTCATCTCACCCTATCACTATATCCTTCATCTCACCCTATCACTGTATCCTTCATCTCACCCTATCCCTATATCCTTCATCTCACCCTATCACTATATCCTTCATCTCACCCTATCACTATATCCTTCATCTCACCCTATCACCATATCCTTCATCTCACCCTATCCCCATACCCTTCATCTCACCCTATCACTATACCCTTCATCTCACCCTATCACGACATCCTTCATCTCGCCCTATCACTATATCCTTCATCTCACCCTATCACTATACCCTTCATCTCACCCTATCACTACATCCTTCATCTCGCCCTATCACTATATCCTTCATCTCACCCTATCACTATACCCTTCATCTCACCCGATCACTACATCCTTCATCTCGCCCTATCACTATATCCTTCATCTCACCCTATCACTATATCCTTCATCTCGCCCTATCACTATATCCTCCATCTCACCCTATCACTAAATCCTTCATCTCACCCTATCCCTATACCCTTCATCTCACTCTATCACTATACCCTTCATCTCACTCTATCACTATACCCTTCATCTCACCCTATCACTACATCCTTCATCTCACCCTATCACTATACCCTTCATCTCACCCTATCACTATACCCTTCATCTCACCCTATCACTATACCCTTCATCTCACCCTATCCCTATATCCTTCATCTCACTCTATCCCAATATCCTTCATCTCACCCTATCACTCTATCCTTCATCTCACCCTATCACTGTACCCTTCATCTCACCCTATCCCTATATCCTTCATCTCACCCTATCACTATATCCTTCATCTCACCCTATCCCTATATCCTTCATCTCACCCCATCACTATATCCTTCATCTCACCCTATCACTATACCCTTCATCTCACCCTATCACTATACCCTTCATCTCACCCTATCACTATATCCTTCATCTCACCCTATCCCTATACCCTTCATCTCACCCGATCAGTATATCCTTCATCTCACTCTATCCCTATACCCTTCATCTCACCCTATCACTATACCCTTCATCTCACCCTATCACTATATCCTTCATCTCACTCTATCCCTATATCCTTCATCTCACCCTATCACTATATCCTTCATCTCACTCTATCACTATATCCTTCATCTCACCCTATCACTATATCCTTCATCTCACCCTATCCCTATATCCTTCATCTCACCCTATCACTATATTCTTCATCTCACCCTATCCCTATATCCTTCATCTCACCCTATCCCTATATCCTTCATCTCACCCTATCACTATATCCTTCATCTCACCCTATCACTATACCCTTCATCTCACCCTATCACTATACCCTTCATCTCACCCTATCACTATATCCTTCATCTCACTCTATCCCTATACCCTTCATCTCACCCTATCACTATACCCTTCATCTCACCCTATCACTATATCCTTCATCTCACCCTATCACTATATCCTTCATCTCACCCTATCACTATATCCTTCATCTCACTCTATCACTATATCCTTCATCTCACCCTATCACTATATCCTTCATCTCACCCTATCACTGTATCCTTCATCTCACCTTATCACTATATCCTTCATCTCACCCTATCCCTATATCCTTCATCTCACCCTATCACTATATCCTTCATCTCACCCTATCACTATATCCTTCTATTCTTTTCTCCCTTGTGTGTTTATCTAGCTTCCCCTTAAATCCATCAATGCGATTCACCTCAACCACTCCATGTGGTAGTGAGTTCCACGTTAGAACATAAGAACATAAGAAATAGGAGCAGGAGTAGGCCAATCGGCCCCTCGACCCTGCTCCGCCATTCAATAAGATCATGGCTGATCTGATCCTAACCGCCAATCTACTATCACAGAACCATCTCCTGAATCTAACAGAATTAGACACACGAAATAGGAGCAGGATCAGGCTACACGGCCCCTGGGCCCGCTTCGCTACCCACAGGGCCATGACCGATCCGAACCTAGACTCATGTCCAAATTTCTGCCCGCTCCCCGTAACCCTTAATTCCCTTTACTTCTAGGAAACTGTCTATTTCTGTTTTAAATTTATGTAATGATGTAGCTTCTGCAGCTTTTTGGGGCAGCATATTCCATGGACCTACCACCCTCTGAGTGAAGTAGTTCCTCCTCCTCTCAGTTTTGAAAGAGCAGCCCCTTATTCTAAGACTATGCCCCCTAGTTCTAGTTTCACCCATCATCGGGAACATTCTCCCCGCATCCACCCGATCCAACCCCTTCACAATCTTATATGTTTCAATAAGATCGCCTCTCATTCTTCTGAACTCCAATGAGTAGAGTCCCAATCTACTCAACCTCTCCTCATATGTCCATCCCCTCATCCCCGGGATTAACCGAGTGAACCTTCTTTGTACTGACTCGAGAGCAAGTATGTCTTTTCTTAAGTATGGACACCAAAACTGTATGCAGTATTCCAGGTGCGGTCTCACCAATACCTTGTACAACTGAAGCAATACCTCCCTATTTTTATATTCTATCCCCCTAGCAATGAAAGCCAACATTCCATTGGCCTTCTTAATCACTTGCTGCACCTGCATACTAACCTTTTGAGTTTCGTGCACCAGGACCCCCAGATCCCTTTGTACTTCAGTACTTTCCAGTTTCTTGCCATTAAGATAATAACTTGCTCTACGATTTTTCCTGCCAAAGTGCATAACCTCACACTTTCCAGTATTGTATTCCATCTGCCAAATCTCTGCCCACTTACTTAGCCTGTCTATGTCCCCTTGCAGGTTTTTTATGTCCTCCTCACTCACTACTTTCCCCCCCATCTTAGTATCATCTGCAAACTTTGATATGTTACACTCGGTCCCCTCCTCCAAATCGTTAATATAGATTGTAAAGAGTTGGGGACCCAGCACTGACCCCTGCGGAACACCACTAGTTACTGATTGCCAGTCTGAGAATGAACCATTTATCCCAACTCTCTGCCTTCTGTTAGATAGCCAATCCTCTATCCATGCCAGAATATTACCCCCAATCCCGTGATTTTTTATCTTAAGCAATAATCTTTTGTGTGGCACCTTGTCAAATGCCTTTTGGAAGTCTAAATACACTACGTCCACTGGTTCCCCTTTATCCACCCTATATGTTATTTCCTCAAAGAACTCCAGCAAATTTGTCAAACATGACTTCCCCTTCATAAAACCATGCTGACTTTGTCCTATTAAATTATGATTATCCAAATGTCCTGTTACTGTCTCCTTAATAATGGACTCCAAAATTTTACCTACCACAGATGTTAGGCTAACCAGTCTATAGTTTCCAGCCTTCTGTCTGCTGCCCTTTTTAAATAAGGGTGTTACATTAGCAGTTTTCCAGTCTGCCGGGACCTTTGCCGAGTCCAGGGAGTTTTGGAAAATTATTACCAATGCATCCACAATCCCTACCGCCACTTCCCTCAAGACCCTAGGATGTAAGCCATCCGGTCCAGGTAATTTATCCGCCTTGAGTCCCATTATTTTACCGAGTACCACTTCCTTAGTGATTTTGATCGTGTTTAGATCCTCCCCCCCTATAGCCCCCTGTTTGTCCAGTGTTGGGATATTCTTAGTGTCCTCTACTGTAAAGACTGATACAAAATATTCATTCAGTGTTTTTGCCATCTCCATATTTCCCACCATTAATTTCCCGGTCTCATCCTCTAAGGGACCAACATTTACTTTAGCCGCCCTTTTTCTTTTTATATAAGTATAAAAACTCTTACTATCTGTTTTTATATTTTTTGCTAATTTACTTTCATAATCTATCTTCCCTTTCTTAATTAATCTTTTTGTTATCTTTTGCTGTCTTTTAAAGTTTTCCCAATCCTCTGTCCTCCCACTAGATTTGGCTACCTTATATGCCCTTGTTTTTAGTCGAATACTATCCTTAATTTCTTTACTTAGCCACGGATGGCTGTCTTTTCTTTTGCACCCTTTTCTTCTCAGTGGAATATATTTTTTTTGGAAGTTGTAAAATAACTCCTTAAATGTACACCACTGATCATGTATCGTCTTACCCATTAATCTATTTTCCCAATCCACTCTACTCAATTCCACTCTCATACCTTCATAGTCTCCTTTATTCAAGCTTAGCATGCTTGTTTGAGATCCAACCTTCTCACCCTCTAATTGAATATGGAATTCAACCATGTTATGGTCACTCATTCCAAGGGGATCCTTTACTAGGACATTTTTAATTAATCCTGTCTCGTTACACAGGACGAGATCTAAGGTTGCTTGCCCCCTGGTCGGTTCAGTTACATACTGCTCAAGAAACCCATCCCTAATACACTCAATGAACTCATCCTCAAGGCAGCCCTGCCCAATTTGATTTGTCCAATTAATATGATAGTTAAAATCCCCCATAATTATAGATTTTCCCTTATTACAAGCCTCAACTATTTCCTGATTGATACTCCGTCCAACAGAGTTGCAACTGTTCGGAGGCCTATAGACTACGCCCACTAGTGTTTTTTCCCCTTATTATTCCTTATCTCCACCCAAACTGTTTCATTATCCTGATCTTTTGACCCAATATCATTTCTCTGTATTACAGTGATTCCTTCCTTTATTAACATAGCCACCCCACCTCCCCTTCCTTCCTGCCTGTCCTTCCTGATCGTTAAATAACCTGGTATGTTTAATTCCCAGGCATTGTCACCCTGCAGCCATGTTTCTGTAATGGCCACAAGATCATACCCATATGTAGTTATTTGTGCCATTAACTCGTCTATTTTGTTACGAATGCTACGTGCATTCAGATAGAGAACTTTCAAATATGTTTTGTGACACTTAGTTCCTGCTTTTGCCCTTTTTATTACTTTACCTTTTACTCCATACTTTCTGCCCCTTCCTGACACGCTCTGGTTTTTAATTTCCCCACTGCTACCTAAGTCTATGACCTTCTCTGTTGTCATTTTTATTATTTGCTCTCTAGGAACCTCCCCCCCACTAGTTAGTTTAAAGCCCTCTCTACAGCCCTAGTTATATGATCCGCCAGGACTCTAGCCCCAGCACAGGCCAAGTGAAGCCCGTCCCAACGGAACAGCTCCCTCCTGCCCCAGTACTGGTGCCAGTGTCCCAGGAAGCAAAACCCATTTCTCCCACACCAGTCTTTGAGCCACGCATTTAACTCTCTAATTTTATTTGTCCTAGCCAAATTCGCTCGTGGCTCAGGTAATAATCCAGAGATTATTACCCTTGAGGTTCTGTCTTTTAATTTGACCCCTAGCTGCTCATACTCCTTTAACAGAACCGGCTTCCTAGTCCTATCTATGTCGTTTGTACCAACATGGACCACGACAACTGGTTCCACCCCCTCCCACTGCAAGTTTCTTTCCAGCCCAGAGGAGATGTTCTTAACCCTGGCACCGGGTAGGCAACACAGCCTACGGGACTCTCGCTCTCGGCTGCAGAGAACTCTATCTATCCCCCTAATAATACTATCCCCTACCACTACAACATTTCTATTTACTCCCCCCTCTTGAATGGCCCCCCGTTCCACGGTGCTGTGGCCAGGTTGCTCATCCTCCCTGCAGTCCCTGCTCCTGTCCCCACAGGGAGTAAGAACCTCGAACCTGTTGGACAAGAGCAAGGGCTGCGGCTCCTCCAACACTACCTCCTGGATCCCCGTACCTGCCTCACTCGTAGTCACACCGTCCTGTCCCTGACCATGGGCTACATCTGAATTAATTAACTTCATAGGTGTGACCACCTCCTGATACACAGAGTCCAGGTATTTCTCCCCCTCCCTGATGTGTCGCAGTGTCTGAAGCTCAGACTCCAGCTCATCAACACGGAGCTGGAGTTCCTGTAGCAGCAGACACTTGTCACAGACGTAATCACCGTGAGCCTCAATGGGGTTCACCGGCTCCCACATCTCGCAACAGTAACACATCACCTGTTCCATTCTATGTAATTAATTAAATTTTTTATTGTTAGTTATGGACACCCTCTGCCCGATTTTAGATGCTAGTATCCCCTTTAATTAATTGGATTTAAATTAAATCAATTCCTCTAATTACACCAGTTAAATGGTTTACCAACAGTCACTCTGCACCAGAAAGGCCTTATTAACTGCAACCCACAGAGTTAAAGTTTGAAAAGAGCACCTAACACCCCACTTACCCTAACTCACACTTACCCAAACTCAGAGCACTCTCTGCTGACCTCGCACTCAATGCTTGCTCGCACTAGGACTGGTCTTTTTATACTGTTTGTTTGTTTACAGCCAAATGAGTCACCCCTGCTGATTGGTTAGAAAACTGGTTTCCACTGCCTGCTGTGCCAATTTACTCCTACTGCAGTGTAAGCTTGTTTTACTCTTCTTAAACCAACAGAATCCCAAATGCTTAACTTTTCCCCTTTACTTAAACTGCTTAAGTAATCTTATCAAGAATGATTTAAAGAGAAATAACAATTAAAGAACTCTCACACTTACCCAAACTCACAGCACTCTCTGCTGACCTCGCACTCAGTCTAACATTCTAACTACATTCTGAGTAAAGAGGTTTCTCCTGAATTCCTTATTAGATTTATTAGTGACTATTTTATACCTGAACTCCAGCTGGAAGGTGACAAGAAGAAGGAAGATAGCATTTACAGAAAAAGGGGAAAAACGTACCTAAAGAGAAAATAAAGTTTTTTTTTTAAATTGAGTATGGTCTGTTGGTAGAATAGAAGCAATATGAATATAATTTTCCCTGTAAAAATATTATTGTAGGTTCAAATTTGAATAAACTGTGTGGCCAACAAATCATCATTAACAAGACAGTATTGTAGCATTGCATATATTAACTAACCATTTTGCCTCTTTTGTTCATTCAGGGTACCAGAGTACAGCAGAAAAATGAAAAATGTAAGTGTCTTTTATCACTGTATTTTTATGGATTACTTGTATAAAAACATGAGAAAAACTGCAATCATGATTTTGTGCCACAAATCTTTGCCAATGTGATTGCAAGTCATGATGTTGCTCCAATGTATCCCTTATTTTCTAGACATATATGTAGAGTCTGGGAACGAGGGCAAGTATTTTACTTTGGGTCTAATTTATTCCAACTGCTGGGTGCAGTGCACACTGTGTTGTTGCGGAGAGACAGTATCCCTATTGACGTTTAATGCTTGCTATGTGATTAGTATAGTATAAGCCACAGTGGATTACTAGAATTACTAGGAAATAACGCAATTAGTGTATATATGTATTACAATGTTACCTTAGAGCAGCAGAGTGAATTACAAGCATTGTAATGAACTAAAATAACTCATTGCAAAGAATGTCTATTCTATGTTCCAGTAAGCTTAACAGACAATTCGTCAAAATGTTATTGAAACTTGTTTATTGTTTGATTTAGTTCAGAACATAGGCTCTGAAATGACTGGGGTTACAGAGTGTAGAAAAGAAGATTTCCAACCTCAGGGAATCCAGGAATTGGGAGTGGACCTGCTTACACTGGGGTTCTGCTTTGTTTGCATGTCTCCTTCCCGTTAATTTCTGGTGGAAGGAGAGCAATGGGTGGATCTTCCCACACCCCACCCCACTCCATCCGACATCAAGAGGGTGTGCCTGGGAGAGTTTCTGGGATTCCCCGCAAATTCTGCCTAGTATGCCCTCGGTAGGCCTCAATGCAACTGACACCAGCTGCAAGCTGGCATGAATCTTATTGAGTCCTTTAGAAAGGCCCCAAACTTATACCAGACTAAGGTACTCAATCCATCAGGGACAAAGGCTTCACTGGGTGCTGAAGACTATTTTAAAGTATTATCTTCAGTCTAGAAGAGTCTTGGAGCACCTTGGGTGGAGCAGCTGTGGGCTGCTGTGCCTTCCAAGGGCACATTGGGCTGGGTGCTGGTGAAGCACCCTCGGAGATGCAATATTTTCTGTTCTTCTGGCACAATTCCTTCCCCTTCAAACTGCTTTCATTATCTCCCACTTTTGGCCCATCCACCCTCTCCAACTACTGCTCCAATTTCAATCGCTCTTTCCACTTTCATAGAATAATGGAATGGTTACAGCACAGAAGAAAGCTATTCGGCAAGAGCACTTCAGCTAGTCCCACTCCCCCACCCTTTCCCCAAAGCCTTGCAAATTTTTCTCATTCAGGTACTTATCCATTTCCCTTTTGAAAGCCACAATTGAATCTGCCTCCACCACCCTTTCAGGCAGGGAATTCCAGATCCTAACCACTCACTGCATAAAAAAGTTTTCTCTCATGTCGTTTTTGGTTCTTCTGCCAATCACCTTAAATCTGTGTCCCCTGGTTCTCGACCCTTCCACCAATGGGAACAGTTTCTCTCTATCTACTCTGTCTAGACCCCTCATGATTTTGAACACCTCTATCAAATCTCCTCTCAACCTTCTCTGCTCTAAGGAGAACAACCCCAGCTTCTCCAGTCTATCCACATAACTAAAGTCCCTCATCCCTGGAACCATTCTTGTAAATCTTTTCTGCACCCTCTCTAAGGCCTTCACATCCTTCCTAAAGTGCGGTGCCCAGAATTGGACACAGTACTCCAGTTGGGGCCAAACCAGTGTTTTATAAAGTTTTTTTTTTAATTCATTGATGGGATGTGGGCGTCGCTGGCTAGGCCTGCATTTAGTGCCCATCCCTAATTGCCCTTGAGAAGATGGTAGTGAGCCGTCTTCTTGAACCGCTGCAGTCCATATGGTGTAGGTACACCCACAATGCTGTTAGGAAGGGAGTTCCAGGATTTTGGCCCAGCGACAGTGAAGGAACGGCGATACAGGTCCAAGTCAGGATGGTGTGTGGCTTGGAGGGGAACTTGTAGGTGGTGATGTTCCCATGCGTCTGCTGCCCTTGTCCTTCTAAGCGGTAGAGGTCGCGGGTTTGGAAGGTGCTGTTGAAGGAGCTTTGGCGAGTTGCTGCAGTGCATCTTGTAGATGGTACACACTGCAGCCACAGTGCGCCGGTTGTGGAGGGAGTGAATGTTGAAGGTGGTGGATGGAGTGCCAATCAAGCGGGCTGCTTTATCCTGAATGGTGTCGAGCTTCTTGAGTATTATTGGAGCTGCACTCATCCAGGCAAGTGGAGAGTATTCCATCACACTCCTGACTTGTGCCTTGTAGATGGTGGAAAGGCTTTGGGGAGTCAGGAGGTGAGACACTCGCCGCAGAATTCCCAGCCTCTGGCCTGCTCTTGTAGCCACAGTATTTATATGGCTGGTCCAGTTCAGTTTCTGATCAATGGTAACCCCCAGGATGTTGATAGTGGGGGATTCAGCGATGGTAATGCCATTGAATGTCAAGGGGAGATGGTTAGAGTCTCGCTTGTTGGAGATGGTCATTGCCTGGCACTTGTGTGGTGCAAATGTTACTTGCCACTTGTCAGCCCAAGTCTGAATGTTGTCCAGGTCTTGCTGCATATGGACACGGACTGCGTCAGTATCTGACGAGTCTTCATCTTCATCATAACTCCCTTGCTTTAAGGTCCTTGAAACTGTCGTCAGCTCCTAACTTCATGAGCACCCCCACCTCCTCCAAATCCCTGTTTGAATCCCTCCAATCCAGCTTCCATTCTTCTCACAACAACAAAATGGTCCCAGCCAAAGTTATGAATGATCTCCTTTGTGCATGTGACAGTGATGCATGGTCCCTCCTCGTCTTCCTCGGTGGTAAAACTTGACCACATAATTTAGGCTGGCACGTCAGTGAAGTACTGAGGGAGTGCTGCACTGTAGGAGGTGCCGCCTTTCATAAGAGACGTTAAACCGAAGCCCCGTCTGTCCTCTCAGGTGTATGTAAAAGATCCCATGGCACAATTTGAAGACGAGCAGGCGAGTTATCCCCGGTGTCTCTGGTCAACATTTATCTCTCAACATTACTAAACCAAATTATCTGGGGTCCCTATATTACAACAATGACTACACTGCAAAAGTACTTCATTGGCTGTGAAGTGCTTTTGGGTATCCTGAGGTCATGAAGGGTGCTCTATAAGTTTCTTCAGTTCCTCCTTACTGAACCATCGCCTCCTTAAGTAGATCTCTTCTGATATATTCTTGAAGGAGTGGCATGAACTGTTGACTCTGCTGGAAGGGCACCTCTGAGTCGTTCATCTTCCCCTTTGCTATAGCCTTGTTCTGTATACCTCTGTCATTTCCTCTGCCTTCTGCTCCAGTTCTGCCTCTATTGTATGCATATATATGGAATGGTCCTAATGAGTCCCATAGTAAGAGCTCTATGACAAAGGGTGAAAAGAAATAGGTTTCCCAGCCTGAAACTGCTGAAAGGCAGGTTGCTCAATCAGAAGAGTTTTCTAATCGCTCCAGTCTAAGCCGATGCTTTAGAGTTTAGACAAAGACAGGATAGTCAAAGCCTGTGAACTCAACCACTGCCTGGTTTGACAAGCCATGCTGGTGACTTACTGCTCTTTTCTAAAGGCTCATGTTAAGTCAGGTGCAAGTCTAACATAAATGGTGGAATTTCTGGGACAGCAGATTTTGCCCTCATCATCCATACATTTGCATAAATGCACAACTGTGGAGGAATGTGCATCTTCTACCAGCACCCAGTTCCACTGGAATTTAACATCAATTTTAGAATGAGTGTATTTCTGGCATATCTGGTTTATGCCCCAAATTCTGATCCGCTACACTGGAACCTTATCACTTTCGGCCTCCAGAAACTGCAGAACTTCAGGCCCTTGATCTCTGTTGTGCAGGGTAGTATGAAGTAGTATTCTGAAATGTCTGACATAGTTATAATCATGGTACTTGTGAGATCATTCATTGTCCTTTGGTTTTTGAGCTTATATTGAAGCACTGGGCTCGATTTTAATAGCCCTGAGGAGGCGGGTCGGCAGCGAAAATCGGAAAAAATGGCTCCAGACTGCCAACCCGCCTCCATCTCACCCCCACCCAATTTTCGTGAGTGTCGGGTCAGCCGCTCCCAAACTGACCCAATTGGAACTGGTGGGACAGGCAGTTAAGGCAGTTAACAGGCTGTTAACTGCCTTGCTAATCCTATTTTGATAGTGGTTTCCCATTTTCATGCTTCTGGCTCCTGCTTCCCGTCTTGCCAGAAACAGGCCAGCTGCAAGGAGACGAGTTGCTGAAGGACATAATTTGGAGTCATTGGCACTTTAAAAGTGCTCCTGAAACGTGGCTGACATTCAAATGCAACAACTTTGTTGTTGGAGGTTTGGTATAAGATTTTGCACATCTACTGACCTTGTGACTGTTCAAGCTGACACCCATCTGCAGTGTGACCTGATTGGAATAATTTCAGGCCACTTTGACTGTGCGCTTGCAAGCTTCTTGCCTCAAATGAAATCTATAGCAAGGGGATGGGAACCATTTATGTCCTCTCATCCTGGTCCTCATAATTGGAGGAGCAGCAGCCGCGTGGCTCAGTGCAGATCTTCCTCAGAAGAAGAGGAGGAGGACGAGGAAGAAGAGGAAGAAGAAGAGGAGGAGGAGGACGAGGGGTGCATTACGTGCCCTGTTGTGACCAATGCAGCATCCCTCCAGTTCACTGCTGCCTGTCAAGCAGGGGATGCACACTGCCAAGCCACATTCGCATAAGTTTACTCTTCAACCATAGATGGCTACCATATGGCTCTCTAATTGTAGGCGACCTTCCTCCAACGTCATACATCATCTCTGCTATAACTGGTTCTTTCCTATCACTTTCACCATCAGCATTACAAATGTAAGTCGCCCTGAGCCCTCAATACGCATTTGCCATTTCCCAGAACACATAGGCCACACATTCAACTGTTTGCCATCACTTTTCTTTACGACAATGACAAAAGGATCACAATGCAAGTACAAGCAGAAAAATAGTGACAAAACACCCATGTGAGTCACCTTGTGACTATATGTGCTTTATCTTCCTCTTACATGTGCTTCTATGTGGTACTTCCCCTGTGGCTTCAGCAGATGTAGAGGCACCTTGCTGACTAGGATGCTGCGCCTGCTTAGATGCCTTTGGTGGGCGTCCTCTGGGATTGGGAGCCTGGGAGGGCTCTGCAACAGCCTGCTCTTCCTGCAGCTGTACAGTGGCTGAAACGGCCATCTCAGTTGGCTCTGCAAAGTGGGTCTCTGACCTAGGGCTCTGCAGTGGCATGGTCGTGTGAGCACTTGGAGAAGAGCCCACACTTCTTTGCAGCCTGCCACCAACATCCCTCTCATGGGTCAGCTGCACATCAGTGCTGGCAAGTGGCTGGAGAGCACCTTGCTGCACATCAGGGGGGCCATGAGGACCCATATCTGCACTGGCAGTCCTCATAACAAGGCGTCCATGAAGCTCAGGTCTCTCTGCTCAATTGCTGCCCATCTCACCTCCAGAGATGACAATCTATTATGAACACTCGCCGTGTTTTTGTGACTCTGGCGACTTGTTTCCTCCATGGCGGTTGCCATCCTATCCATGGAGGTTGCCATCCTATCCATGGAGGTTGCCACCCTATCCATGGAGGTTGCCATCCTATCCATGGAAGTGCATTCATGCGCCATTGCCTCTGCCAAGACAGTGCTGATGTTAGAGATGGACTTCTCCATTCTCTCCACACTTGCACTTACCCTGGAGGCAAACCCTTCCAGAGACTCCTGCACTTGTTCCTGGAGTTCCCGAACCGCTCTCTTTCTGGATGGCCTCAGAGGCACAGCGTCTATATGCAGCTGAGCAGAGCTAGGAGATTCCTGCGACCTCTGACGAGGACTTGCAAGCTGTGATAGACCAGGTGGCAACACTACTCTAAGTCGTGAGGGCCCCGCCGAGGTATGCATTTCTGCGCTTGTGCTGGGTGCGCTGAGTCCTGGTGACACTGCACCCTCAGAGGCTTCAGGTTTCTCTGAGGAGTTGTCTGGCTGTTCCTCCTGGACAGTGGGGAGGGGGCTCTCGATGGTCATGTGGGAGAGGAAAGGCATGACTTAGACATCTGATATTGATGGAGCAGACACATTCTATTGTGCAGATGATACAAAGCGACTCTCTATGAACATCATATGCCATTGCAGTCAATCACTAAATGTCAGTGAGAGGGATGAAACTCTATTCTGTCACCAGCTTCGTCTAGTGTGCCCGTCTCTCCATCGCCCACTTCCAGATCCTCGCCAACTCCAGCAATTTTGTGCACAGCCTCCTTAGCACTTGTCAACGTTGTAAGGGTTGGTGTACCTCCTCCAGTCAGTGCTCTCTCCCTCTTATTGTGGGCTATCTTTTCCTGCAGGGAGGTGTTAGATCCATGATTCTTTAAATAGGATGTTTCCCCAAGAACTACACGGATGCTGTAACTTAACAATCAAGATTCAAGATCATTTTATTGCCATATGTAACTAGTACAATGGAATGCTTACTCCCCACTCACTCCCACAATACAAGCATATAAATATAAAAGCAAAAAATAAAAACAAGTATAAATAAAAACAATAAGCAAATAAGCAGAAAGTATAGCAATAACAGTCCAAGTTGCAGGATATGATGAATAGTGCAAAAAAGCCTCAATTACCACTGGAAATAATAGTAATGTAATATGATAAATATATGGTAATATAAGTATTATATATATTTACATAAACATATTAACTATAATATGTGGGGCAGTGCGGTTAGCAGTTCAGTAGGCGCACTGCCTGTGGATAGAAACTGTTCTTAAACCTGCTGGTCCTGGTTCGGATGCTGCGGTACCGACGTCCGGACCGCAGGAGGGAGAACAGTTTGTGCCCAGGGTGATTGGGGTCCTGGATGATGGAGTGGGCCTTGTTCCGGCACCTGGTCTGGAAGATCTCCTCGATGGACGGAAGTGCACACCCGATGATCTTTTCTGCCGTATTCACAACTCTCTGGATGGCTTTCTTGTTCTGTGCAGTGGTGTTACCATACCACACATTGACACCACTCGTCAGGACACTCTCTATGGTGCCGCGGTAAAAGTTCACCAGCCACTGTGTGCTTATGCCGCATTTCCTCAGGCACCGTAGAGGGTAGAGGCGCTGGTGTGCCTTCTTCAGCATAGCCTCAGTATTATGGTTCCAGGCCAGGTCATCAGAGATCTGCACTCCCAGGAATCGGAAGCAACTGATGACTTCCACTGGTGTCCCGTCTATGCTGATGGGGCGATGGTTCCCTCGGTGGCTTCTGAAGTCCACGATGAGCTCCTTAGTCTTGCCAACGTTCAAGGCAAGGTTGTTGTCATTGCACCATCTCATCAGCTGGACTATCTCATCTCTGTACTCCGTCTCGTCATCATTGCTTATCAGGCCAATTACTGTGGTGTCGTCGGCAAACTTGATAATCCGGTTGTTGCTGTGTATGGCTGTACAGTCATGTGTAAACAGAGAGTACAGCCAAGGACTGAGGCAGCAGCCTTGAGGACCAGATTGGATGAGATGTTGTTCCCTATTTTCACCACTTGAGGCCTACCAATCAGGAAATCCAGAATCCAATTGCAGATGGGGGTGCCCAGGCCTAGGTCCCTCAGTTTCAGGACCAGCTTGGAGGGAATAATAGTATTAAATGCAGAGCTGTAGTCAATGAACAACAGTCTGACATAAGTGTCCCTCCTGTCTAGGTATTTACTGGAGCAGAGTAGTCTCGAGACTGAAGTACAGAAGCCTGCTCCGGCTTTATATACAGGTGTGGTCACTGCCGGTACTACAGTATACAGGAGCTGTAAAACAGTTCTCTCTTAATGGTACATACACAACAATTCCTCCCCTTTTAGATTAACAGTACCATAACATTCATTTAACAATTAACATTTTTAACATGCAACATTAACTGAAAATAGTCCATTTATAGATTCAGTCTTTGGGGCGGCTTCCTGATCCTTTCGGGATAGCGCCTTTCCTGAGGTTCTTGTTCTTGGTGCGGAGGCGATTCTGGCCCCTTTTCGTCGGTTAGTTCATCGGTTTCCACTGCTACTGGTTCGGAGGTAGATGCTACCGGTATGTCGGGTTCATCCCCAGGTACTCGAGACATGGGGTTGACTCGTTCCTGTGACGCTAAGATCTGATCGACGTGGCGTCTCACAATGTTCTCCCCGACATCCACTGTGTACATTAATGGCCCCTGCCTTGTGCATATCGTTCCGGGTTGCCATTTCTCTGTTCGGTAGTCACGGGCCAAGACTGGTTGTCCTACATTGAAGCTCCTTGTCGGCTTCTCATTGATGTGCTGGAATTGTTTATCCTCAACATTTCTTCGCACATTGGGACTGAGCAAATCCAGACGAGATCTCAACCTTCGGTTAAAGAACATCATGGCCGGGGTCTGGTTGGTAACTGCATGTGTCGCATTTCTGTAGGCTAATAGGAAATTGTCCACCTTATGCTGTAGTGGAATTTCATCGTCGCACATGGCCTTTATCGCCTTTTTAAAAGTTTGTACGAACCTTTCAGCCAATCCATTTGTGGCTGGATGATACGGGGCGGATGTGTAATGCCTTACCCATTTCTTATAAATTTTCGAAACTCTTCGGACACAAACTGTGGTCCATTATCAGAGCAAATCTGCTCTGGCAAGCCGTTCCTGGCAAATATGGTCCGTAGGACTGCAATCGTTTTCTCTGTGGTGGTTGAGGACATTTTT
Source organism: Somniosus microcephalus (assembly GCF_052327205.1). Lineage (NCBI taxonomy): Eukaryota > Metazoa > Chordata > Chondrichthyes > Squaliformes > Somniosidae > Somniosus > Somniosus microcephalus. The sequence continues at coordinate 215,429,075 of NC_140988.1, forward strand.
ATCACTTCAGGCCATTTCGAGTGAGCATCCACTGCTATTAAGAACATTGGCCTAGAAATTCATTATAGCCACTTTTGGGGCGGTAAAGTCGGGCGGCCGCTAAAGTTTGCGCCCGGCGCAAAGTCGAGCCCCCTTCGCCGATATTCAGTTGCATCGCCCTAAGAGGTTGCTGCTGCGCTAAAACAGGCGATGCACGACTATCATTAGGCGCAAAGCCGGCAGCCCGGGGCACTAACACCGGAAGTTGGGCGCAGGGCAGGTGCGGCGAGCTGCTGATTGCCGGCAGACACTCTGGCTCTGGTGAGCTCTTAAAGGGGGAGGGTGGATTTGTTTTTTCGAAAGTCCGAGACTAGTGTATTTGTGTGTTTTTGGGGAGGGCTTCTCTCCATCAGTTTGTTATGTGGCCTCCTCCTCCTCCTCCTCCTCCTCCTCCTCCCAAAGAAGGAGTGTTGCAAAACGGAGTGCCCTTTAATTTGCGCTCCCCGCGGCCCGCATCGGCTGAGCACCGTTCGACTCAACAGTCGCTAGGGCCGCCAGGCGCACAATGGGGCGGCGCGAGTGAAGTTCCGGTTCCGGGCGCACAAAGGGCGTTGCACGACGAAATGACGTCATGATCTGCGCGCGCAGATGAGCGCGCGCAATGACTTTGCGCCGGCGCTAAATGTCTACTGAAGTTGGGGCGAGGCGCAGATCGCGCTGCGCCCAGGCGCTAAGCGCCTAGCGCTCGAGATCTACTCCTCCTAAGGCGGTAACGGCTGGCGCAGCCAACTGAATTTCTAGGCCATTGAGTCCATGAATGGACCAGCAAAATCAATATGCACCCGTTGCCACGGAGAGGAGGGCCACTCCCATGGGTGTAGAGGGGCATGTGGTGGTGCATTTTGGACCTTCTGGCATCCTGAGCAGTTCTTGGTTAGGTCCTCGATTTGTTGATCGATCCCCGGCCACCACACATAAGCCCTGGCAAGGCTTTTCATTTTCACCCCTCCCAGATGACCTTCATGAAGCTCATTTAGCACTCTCTCCCTTAACTTGGGTGGAATCACCACTCGGGATCCACACATCACTGTCCCCTGGCATACTGACAGCTGTTCTCTTCTGGATGAGAATGCTGGCAACAGTGAGTCGCCATAAGAACATAAGAAATAGGAGCAGGAGTAGGCCAATCGGCCCCTCGAGCCTGCTCCGCCATTTAATAAGATCATGGCTGATCTGATCCGAACCGCCAATCTACTATCACAGAACCATCTCCTGAATCTAACAGAATTAGACACACGAAATAGGAGCAGGATCAGGCTACACGGCCCCTGGGCCCGCTCCGCTACCCACAGGGCCATGACCAATCCGAACCTAGACTCCTGTCCAAATTCCTGCCCGCTCCCCGTAACCCTTAATTCCCCTTACTTCTAGGAAACTGTCTATTTCTGTTTTAAATTTATGTAATGATGTAGCTTCTACAGCTTTTTGGGGCAGCATATTCCATGGACCTACCACCCTCTGAGTGAAGTAGTTCCTCCTCATCTCAGTTTTGAAAGAGCAGCCCCTTATTCTTAGACTATGCCCCCTAGTTCTAGTTTCACCCATCATCGGGAACATCCTCCCCGCATCCACCCGATCCAACCCCTTCACAACCTTATATGTTTCAATAAGATCGCCTCTCATTCTTCTGAACTCCAATGAGTAGAGTCCCAATCTACTCAACCTCTCCTCATATGTCCATCCCCTCATCCCCGGGATTAACCGAGTGAACCTTCTTTGTACTGACTCGAGAGCAAGTATGTCTTTTCTTAAGTATGGACACCAAAACTGTATGCAGTATTCCAGGTGCGGTCTCACCAATACCTTGTACAACTGAAGCAATACCTCCCTATTTTTATATTCTATCCCCCTAGCAATGAAAGCCAACATTCCATTGGCCTTCTTAATCACTTGCTGCACCTGCATACTAACCTTTTGAGTTTCGTGCACCAGGACCCCCAGATCCCTTTGTACTTCAGTACTTTCCAGTTTCTTGCCATTAAGATAATAGCTTGCTCTACGATTTTTCCTGCCAAAGTGCATAACCTCACACTTTCCAGTACTGTATTCCATCTGCCAAATCTCTGCCCACTTACTTAGCCTGTCTATGTCCCCTTGCAGGTTTTTTATGTCCTCCTCACTCACTACTTTCCCTCCCATCTTAGTATCATCTGCAAACTTTGATATGTTACACTCGGTCCCCTCCTCCAAATCGTTAATATAGATTGTAAAGAGTTGGGGACCCAGCACCGACCCCTGCGGAACACCACTACTTACTGATTGCCAGTCTGAGAATGAACCATTTATCCCAACTCTCTGCCTTCTGTTAGATAGCCAATCCTCTATCCATGCCAGAATATTACCCCCAATCCCGTGATTTTTTATCTTAAGCAATAATCTTTTGTGTGGCACCTTGTCAAATGCCTTTTGGAAGTCTAAATACACTACGTCCACTGGTTCCACATGTGTTGGCCATCCCCTCACCGTCAAATCATATACCCGAGACAGTGTCGGATCATTGCGGGTCTCCTTCTCTATATCCGCGTTCGTTACTGGCAATCGTTCAATTATTGACGAATAAAATATCTCGATAGGGTCCACTGCTGGTGCTTCCTCCACAGTAGGCAGTGGCAGGCGTGATAGCCCATCAGTGTTTCCATGCTGTTTCGTGCCTTTATATTCTATTTCATATTGATTCGCCCCTAGAAACAGGGACCATCTTTGTAACCGTTGTGCAGTCATCACTGGAACGCCCTTCTTAGGATTAAAGATGGAGACAAGTGGTTGGTGGTCAGTCAGCAAGGTGAACTTCTGCCCATGCAGATAGTGGTTGAATTTTCTTACTCCCCATACTAGGCTGAGGGCCTCCCTGTCAATCTGGGCGTAGTTGTGCTCGGCTGAGGTTAGTGACCGAGACGCAAAGGCTACTGGCCTCTCCAACCCGTCTGGGAATTTGTGCGACAGCACCGCTCCAATACCATAGGGTGATGCATCACATGCCAAACGAATTGGTAGTGCTGGGTTGAAATGGGCCAACACCTCTTTTGATGTGATCGATTCTTTACACTTCTGGAAAGCTCGTCTACGTTCGTCATTCCACTTCCATGGCACCCCTGTTTGCAGTAGGGTGTTCAGTGGGTGTAATACCGTGGACAAATTTGGTAAGAACTTATGGTAGTAGTTTACCAGCCCGAAGAACGACCTCAGTTGTGACACATTTTCCGGTGCTGGAGCCTTGACTACTGCCTCAATCTTTTCAGGGGACTTATGTAACCCCTCTTCATCGATGACGTGGCCACAATACGAGATCTGCTTCTGGAAAAACTCGCACTTGTGGCGATTAGCTCGTAGCCCATATTCCTCTAATCTGGTGAGCACCTTCTCCAAGTTGGCGAGGTGACCACTGTCATTTTCGCCCGTGACCAGGATGTCGTCCAAATAACACTGGGTCCCTGGAATCCCTTGCAGGACTTGATCCATCGCCCTTTGCCAAATATCCGGAGTCGATGCTACCCCGAACACCAGCCGGTTGTATTGATAGAGACCTTTATGAGTGTTGATCGTGAGGTATTGTTTCGAGGCTTCTTCTACCTCCATTTGCAAGTACGCCTGGGCTAGATCAATTTTGGTGAAACGTTTACCTCCAGATAGCGAGGCGAAAATATCCTCAATTCGTGGAAGCGGATATTGTACCGTGTGAAGGACTGGGTTCACTGTCACTTTAAAATCCCCACAGATGCGGACCTTCTTTGGTTCCCCAGGCGTATTACTCAATGACCTCTTCATTACAGGAATGATGGGTGTAGCCCACTCGCTCCAGTCTACTTTGGACAGTGCTCCTGAATGTTCCAACCCTTCCAGCTCTGCTTCGACAGCTGGTCTGATCGCATAAGGCACTGGTCTGGCCTTAAGAAACTTTGGGCTTGCATTTTCCTCTATTTTAATCGTTGCTGTTGTGCCTTTTAGTGTTCCGAGTCCCTCCTGGAACACTTCTTTTGCGTCAGTTAGCATTTTTGACAGTCGTCCAGGTGTGACATCGTCATCCTTTTTGGCCTCAACCTTCAGTGCCTGTATGGAATGCCAATCTAATTGTATCTTACGGATCCATTCACGTCCTAGCAGTGGTGGTCCTCCATATGGCAATACATATAAGTCCATTTTAGGTATTTCCTGGCCTTTGTATATCACTTCCACCCTTATTTTTCCTTTGGGGTAGACTTTTTGCCCCGTGTACGTCTTCAAGACAATCTCTGTAGCTTTCAAGGGTATATGTGAAAATAGCCGCTTGTAGTCCCTTTGGTTTATGACTGTTAGGGCTGATCCTATGTCCAATTCCATTTTCACTTGGACTCTGTCTATCTTGAGTGTAACCCAGATAGTCTGGTGATCCTCCATTTTGGTTACCTTATGTAGTTTCAGACAACCCAGCTCCTTGCTTCCGGAGTCTGTGTCACTTTTCTGTTCGTCTGAACTACTGTCCATCACCTTGTGTACCTTTTTGTACTTCTCCTGTGGAGATTTCTTGCTGTTGGTTTTCTTCCCAGACCTGCAGACTCTTGCTATGTGTCCTGCTTTCCCACACTGTCTGCACACTTGGTCCTTGAACCAACAATCCTTCTGGTTGTGTGTTGTTCTGCCGCAGCGATAACACTTCCCTGTTCCATAGGACATTTCATTGGTGCCGTATTCTTGCGGTCTCCATTGTATCTCTGCAGCACCCCTTGCGGCTGCTTCATGTGATACTGCCATACTGAAAGCCTTGTCCAGCGTAAGATCCTTTTCTGATAGAAGCCGTTTCTGGGTTCCTTCACTTTGAAGCCCACACACAAACTTGTCCCTTAACATATCTGCTAGTCCCACTCCAAACTGGCAGTGTTTCGATAGCTTGCGCAGTTCCGTTAAGTACTCAGCATTGCTTTCGTCTTTGTGTTGGTTCCTTTTATGGAACATAAATCGTTCTGCTATCAGCAGCGGTGTGGGGTTTAAGTGGTCCTGTAGGATTTCTACTATGCTTTCGAAATTCTTATTCACAGGCTTCTTTGGGGTTATTAGGTTTCGCAGTAACCCATAAGTTTTTGCACACATGGAATTTAACAAAACCAGTGCTTTCCTAGCATCTGGCACTTCATTCGCCCTGCAGTACACCTCAATACGTTCCACATATGTCGCCCAATCTTCGACTTCATTGTCGAACGTAGAGATACTGCCACTCTTCGGCATCCCTGGGTGTGATTTAACTGTCAAAAATGGCGTCTCCCGCGCTTTCCCTTCTTCTCCGCTGGCACAAAATGGCGTCTCCCGCGCTTTCCTTTCTTCCCGCGCTCGCCCTTCTTCTCCGCTGCGGCTTCTAAAAATGGCGTCTCCTGTGCTCTTCCCTCTTCTCCGCGGCTCAATGGCGTCTCCCGCACTCTCCCTTCTTCTCCCCGCGGACACTGTTCAGCCCTTGAGCCCTGGCTGTGCTCTGCCCTTTTTTTTTTTCTGTACGCCTTTCCAGTTCCTGCCGCTCGGTCCTGAACCCGGCTGCTGCTTTACCCTCTCTCTCTCCATTTTGTTTTTCTTCGACGCCGCTCGGTTTTCAAACCCCGGCTGAGCCCTGTGCGCTTCACCCTCTATCTTACCCCGTCGACGCTGCTCGGCTTTTTCTCTGCCGTTGGTCGGCTCCAGCCGCCGCTGTCCGGGAAGGGTCTGCGCTGTACCTGTCGTCAGTCTGTTGCTGATCGTCGTGGCTGGGGAACCAAGCCCGGCTCTCCACAGCCTCCCCTGCGATGTTCACTCTCTGCCGGACGACTGGGCGGTTGCTCGTGGTCAACGCCCGTGTTTCTGGCCTCGACTTTCTTCCACCGCCCTCCCGGAGCGAATCCTCGAAGGGAAATGCAGAGTTGCAGGTAGATTCGAATCGACACTCGTCGCCACTGTTAGATCCGTGATTCTTTAAATAGGATGTTTCCCCAAGAACTACACGGATGCTGTAACTTAACAATCAACAGGTATTTACTGGAGTCGAGTAGTCTCGAGACTGAAGTACAGAAGCCTGCTCCGGCTTTATATACAGGTGTGGTCACTGCCGGTACTACAGTATAAAGGAGCTGTAAAACAGTTCTCTCTTAAAGGTACATACACAACAGGAGGGACACAAGCGAAGTTTCAACCACAGTGATGGAGTAGGTGTGAAGAATCCCTAACATAGAAGCTTTGAGGAGACCAAGATGGTATGAGGTGCCAAGAGGAAGCTAGCTCCCTGTGCATTGTTAGTTGTTGTCAATCATGACAGTGAAAGCAAGTCTAAAGGGTGCATAGGCAGGATGGTGAGGTGATTCAGTACAGAGACAGAGATGGATAGGTAAGGGTGCAAGGGAAGTAAGAGTAAGGTGGGATGTGGAGGAGCAGGCTTACAAAGCAGAGTGCTGGTGATGAGAAGAGAAGGGAAGCAGATTGAAGGTAAGTGTGATGGGATACTTACTTTTGATGATCGCACAAGATCATTAAACCTTTTCCTGCACTGGACCCAGGTGCATGAACATACGGACCTTGCGCTGACCTCCTTAGCAATGCACAGCCAGGCTGCCTTGGTCTGCTGAGGAGGCTTCCTCCGGCCATCCGGAGGGAAGAGGATCTCCCTGCGCCCTCTTACAGCCTCAATAAGAGCATGGAGGGACTCATCATTGAAGCGTGGAGCTGACTTGCCTCTGGCAGCACTCATTGTAGCTCTCACAAATGCACACACCATCAGAATCCAGAACACAAAGGCTGAGGCTGAATGAGACCATTAAAAGCAGCTACAATTATGACGTCATTAGAGGTGGCTAACAGACACGATCGCAGTCATTGGACCGGTCAGCGCGCCCCAATGAAGTTAACAAGGTAATTTAATTCAAACCAGAAAAGCACAGCTGATCCAGCCGGCAGCGGGTCCGGAACGCGCCCACCACGCAACCCGACTCCAAGCCGCCTTGTTAAATAAAATCGTGGCCACTGTGTGCACCTGCTAATTATTAGGACAGGGTCTTAGCGGGAGCTTTGCTTGGTCCTGTTTCTTTTTTGTAGTGTTTGTATAAGTTGGTTGTGAGTTGTAGATTGTATTTTGTTCTTGTAGCTTACTGATAAATTATTTTTGTACTGCTAACATTCCAGAATGCTTGGGGCAGTCAGGGTATGGAAGCTGCCATTGTTACAGCTAGGATTCATGGATGGTGACAGCACTGTTTAACTTTTAAACTGCCTAGTGCCCTCAGGAAAGTACTTCTACAAATTATTTACAGCATAGAAACAGGCCATTCAGTTCAACTGGTCTTAAATGCATCTATGCTATTCGCCTCAGCTACTCCTTGTGGTAGCGCGATCCACATTCTACCCACGCTCTGGGTAGAGGTTTCTCCTGAATTACCTGTTGGATTTATTAGTGACTATCTTATATTTATGGCCACTAGTTCTGGTCTCACCCGCAAGTGGAAACATCTTCTCTACTCTACCCTATCAAACCCTTTCATAATCTTAAAGACCTCTATCAGGTCGCCCCTCAGTCTTCTCTTTTCTAGAGAAAAGAGCCCCAGCCTGTTCAATCTTTCTGATTGGTATAGCCTCTCAGTTCTGGTATCATTCTAGTAAATCTTTTTTGAACTTTCTGCAGTGCCTCTATATCATTTTTATAGTATGGAGACCGGAACTGTTCACAGTACACCAAGTGTGGCCTAACTAAGGTTCTATACAAGTTTAATATAACTTCTCTGCTTTTTAATTTTATCCCTCTTGAAATGAACCCCAGTGCTTTGTTTGCTTTTATTATGGTCTTATTGACCAGCGTCACTACTTTTGGTGATCTATGTACTGTATCTGTGCCCCCAGATCCCTCTGCTCCTCTACCCTATTTAGACACTTATTTTCCAACGAGTACGTAGCCTCCTTATTCTTCTTACCAAAATGTACTACCTCACACCTATCTATATTCAAGTTAATTTGCCAATTACACGCCCATTCTGCAAGTTTATTAATGTCTTTCTGTATTTTGTCACTGTCCTCCTCTGTATTAACTACACCTCTAATTTGGTGTCATCCGCAGATTTTGAAATTGCACTTCCAATTCCCGAGTCCAAATCGTTTATGTAAATGGTGAACAACAGTGGCCTCAGCACTGATCCTTGTAAAACACCACTTTCCACCATTTGCCAATTTAAGTAACTACCTTTAACTCCCCCAACTCTCTGTCTTCTGTTTTGTAGCAAACTTGCTATCCACTCTGCTATTTGTCCCCTGACTCCACATGTTCTGACCTTAGTTATAAGTCTACTATCCCACAGATATGTAGGCAAATCTCAGAGAAGTGTAGAAATAATAGGGTAATAATAGTAGGGGATTTCAACTACCCCAATATTAACTGGGATAGTCAGAGGGTGCGGAATTCTTAGTGCATCCAGGAGAGCTTTTTGAGCCAGCATGTAGAAAGTCCTACAAGAGAGGGGGCGGTATTGGACCTAATTCTAGGGAATGTAGCCGGGCAAGTGGTAGAAGTGTCAGTAGGAGAGCATTTTGGTGACAGTGACCATAATTCGGTGAGATTTAAGGTAGTCATGGAAAAGGACAAAGATGGGCTGGAAATAAAGGTTCTAAATTGGGGGGAAACCGATTTTAATATGATACGGCAGGATCTGGCCAAAGTGGACTGAGATCAGCTACTTGTAGGAAAATCCACATCAGAGCAGTGGGAGTCATTCAGAAAGAAAATAGAGAGAGTACAACGCCAACATGTTACTGTAAAGGTCAAGGGTGGGACCAACATGTCCAGGGAACCCTGGATGTCAAGGGATATACAAGAATGAATTCGGAAAAAAAGGGATGCTTTTGGCAGATACAAAGGACTAAAAACAGTGGAAGACCTAGAGGACTATAGAAAGTGCAGGGGGATACTTAAAAAAGAAATTAGGAGAGCGAAGAGGGGGCATGAAAAAACACTGGCGGGCAAAATAAAGGAAAATCCCAAGGTGTTTTATAAGTATATTAAGGGCAAGAGGATAACCAGGGAAAGAGTAGGGCCCATTAGGGACCAAAGTGGCAATCTGTGAATAGAGCCAGAAGGTGTAGGTGAGGTTTTAAATGAATATTTTGCATCTGTGTTCACTATGGAGAAGGACGATGTAGGCATAGAAATCAGGCAGGGGGATTGTGATATACTTGAACAAATTAGCATTGAGAGGGAGGAGGTACTAGCGGTTTTGCCGGGCTTTAAAGTGGATAAATCCCCAGGCCCAGATGAGATGTATCCCAGGCTGCTGTGTGAGGCAAGGGAGGAGATTGCAGGGGCTCTGACACAAATTTTCAGAACCTCTCTGACCACAGGGGAGGTGCCAGAGGACTGGAGGACAGCTAACATAGTACCATTATTCAAGAAGGGTAGTAGGGATAAACCAGGGAATTACAGGCCAGTGAGCCTAACATCAGTGGTAGGGACATTATTGGAAAAAATTCTGAGGGACAGAATTCGTCCCCACTTGGAGAGGCAAGGAATAATCAAGGATAGTCAGTATGGCTTTGTCAGGGGAGATCATGTCTAACCAATTTGATTGCATTTTTTGAGGGGGTGACTAGGTGTGTGGATGAGGGTAGTGCAGTTGATGTAGTCTACATGGACTTCAGTAAGGCTTTTTGACAAAGTCCCACATGGGAGACTGGTCAAGAAGGTAAGAGCCCATGGGATCCAGGGCAATTTGGCACATTGGATACAAAATTGGCTTAGTGGCAGAGGCAAAGGGTGATGGTCGAAGGTTGTTTTTGTGACTGGAAGCCTGTGTCCAGTGGTGTACCGCAGGGATCAGTGCTGGGTCCCTTGCTGTTTGTAGTGTACATTAATGATTTAGATATGAATGTAGGAGGTATGATCAGTAAGTTCGCAGATGACACGAAAATTGGTGGAGTGGTAAATAGCGAGGAGGAAAGCCTCAGGCTACAGGACGATATAGATGGGTTGGTCAGATGGGCAAATGGAATTTAACCCTGAAAAGTGTGAGGTGATGCATTTTGGGAGGAGTAACAAGACAAGGGAATACACAATGAATGGTAGGATCCTAGGAAGGACAGAGGATCAGAGGGACCTTGGTGTGCATGTACATAGATCCCTGAAGGCAGCAGGACAGGTAGATAAGGTGGTTAAGAAGGCATATGGGATACTTGCCTTCATTAGCCGAGGCATAGAATATAAGAGCAGGGAGGTTATGATGGAGCTGTACAAAACGCTAGTTAGGCCACAGCTGGAATATTGTGCGCAGTTCTGGTCGCCACACTATAGGAAGGATGTGATTTCATTGGAGAGGGTGCAGAGGAGATTCACCAGGATGTTACCTGGGCTGGAGCGTTTCAGCTATGAAGAGAGACTGGACAGGCTGGGGTTGTTTTCCTTAGAGCAGAGAAGGCTGAGGGGGGACCTGATTGAGGTGTACAAAATTATGAGGGTCATAGATAGGGTAGATAGAAAGCAACTTTTCCCCTTAGTAGAGGGGTCAATAACCAGGGGACATAGTTTCAAGATAAGGGGCAGGAGGTTTAGAGAGGATTTGAGGAAAAACTTCTTCACCCAGAGGGTGGTTGGAATCTGGAACTCACTGCCTGAAAGGGTGGTAGAGGCAGGAACCCTCACAACATTCAAGAAGCAATTAGATGAGCACTTGAAACGCCATAGCTTACAAGGCTACGGACCAAGTGCTGGAAAATGGGATTAGAATAGACAGGGCTTGATGGCCGGCGCAGACACGATGGGCCGAAGGGCCTCTTTCTGTGTTGTATAACTCTATGGGGGAGAAATTCAGTTGTTAGCGCCACCAGTTAGCGACTTAAGAGGGCGATAAGTGGGGCGCGAAGCGGCTAGCGCCCGGGTGCGGCGAGACCTGCGGACATTTGAGCGGACATTTAGCGGCGGCGTAAAACCGCAACGCCCGCTCAGCTGCGCGCGCAGATCCTGACATCATTTCATGGTGCAACGCCCTTGGGGCGGCCTGAACTGGAACTTCAGTGGCGCCCCCCCTCCTTTCCGCCTGGCGCTCCCAGCGACTGGTTGACTGGAACGGTTCCCAGTCGCTGGGGGGCTGGGGGGGGGGGCGCTATTTAAAGGGGGCTCTTCCTGGCTTCTTTGTGGTAGCCATTTTTGGACCACTCCTTCTGTGAGAGAGAGAGAGATTTGCAGAGAGACATAGGGAGAGAGCTTTCTGCATTGAGTCAGCGCTCGCAGAGGTACTTCTGGCTTCGGCCCAGAACTTTGTAGTTGGTTTGATTTTTCACTGGCATAACCTTGAGTGGCCACATACTATGGGGGCTGCAATGGGTGGAAACGTTGGGTTTCTCCATTGCATTGAGAGGGCTCAGAGACACCGAGAGAGAGTGCCAATCATGGCCAGACGGAGGAGGGCCAACAGGCGTCGGCACAGGAGGCCTTACCCTCCCAGGGTATTCCGCCAACAGTTCTCATACCTCAACATGTCTGAGGAGCAGTGTTTTCTGAGGCTTCGATTCAGCAGGGAGGTGGTCACTGAGCTCTGCCACCTGCTTCAGCCAGATCTGCAGCCTCAACTGAGGAGCAGGACGTCTCTGTCGGTGGCAGTGAAGGTGACAGTGGCTCTCAACTTCGATGCTACCGGCTCCTTCCAACCCGCTACTGGGGACATTGCCAATGTCTCCCAGTTCGCGGTGCATTGCTGCATCCGTCAAGTCACGAATGCTCTCTTTAAAAGGAGACGTCAGCACACTTCCTTCCCCATGACCCTGGACAAGCAGCAAGAGCGCGCAATGGGATTTGCAAGAATAGCGGGCTTCCCCATGGTCCAGGGCGCCATTGACTGCACGCATGTGGCTTTGCGGGCGCCGCAAGAGAATGCCGAGGATTACCACAACCAGAAGGGGTTCCATTCGTTGAACGTCCAGTTGGTGTGTGACCACAGACAGCTGCTATGAGCTGTCAATGCCCGCTTTCCAGGCAGCAGCCACGACGCCTTCATCCTGCGCCAGACTTCTGTGGCAGACCTTTTCGAAGCCCCGGCTCACCCAGGAGGCTGGCTTCTCGGGGACAAGGGCTATCCTCTGTGCACCTGGCTGATGACCCCGCTCCGTGCGCCCAGCACCCCTGCTGAAGAACGATACAATGAGAGCCATCAAGCGACCAGGAACATCATTGAGCACACAATCGGCGTGCTAAAGCAATGGTTCCGCTGTCTGGACCATTCCGGGGGAGCCCTTCAGTACTCACCTGAGCAAGTCTCCCATTTCGTTGTAGTGTGCTGCATGCTGCATAACCTGGCAATCCTCAGGACTCAGCCACTGCCATCAGACATTGGAGCACCAGCAGAGGAGGAGGAGGAGGAGCACCAGGACGGGAGGGAGGCACAAAGTGCAAGGGCCGTCCGTCAGCAGCTTATTACAAGTCGGTTCTAGGCCCCCTCTGAGGGAATGGCTTGTGCCATTGAAAGAACATGAATGGAACCGTTCCGCAACCCCTGAGCCGGTCAAGGCAACAAATAGTTCAAAGAGCAAACATGCACAATCTGAATAAAGACACTTCCTTATTTAACAAACTGTGTGCCCTTCCCGCATGACAAAGTAACAGAGAGAAACCCCAAAAAATGCAGTCAGACACATAACCGGCTCTCACAACTTGGAGACAATGAACAAAAGAGTAAACAAAAAATGACCACGATCCTCGGCCTTCACTAAAAAAATTAACAGCATTTTGCCACACCTCCTACTTTTTGCCCTTCAACGGTGATCTGCTTCGCTTGCAAGATTGGCCCCTTCCCACCCTGCAGCTCCTCCGCAATGGGACCCCAGTGGCTGCAGTAAGGCTGGGGGAAGGCTGCTGAGTGTCAGAAACTGAGTCGGCAGATGCCCTTGAGGGATGGCCTGGACCAGCTCTGGGCCTGGAGGGCCCGGCTGCTGACTGCTCCAACTCTGCATGGGCGGCAGCTGCAGTGGAGAAGTGACAGTGTTGGCAGCAGGAATGCTGCCATCCTGACAGAGGACAGGCACTCCCTGGTCGGACGACACACTGGCACTCCCACGGGGCAGCACTGCAGCATGCGGAGCAATCTGCTGAAGCACAGACTGCTGGCCTGCTGCGGCGAGGGCCCCGGCGATTCGTGCCTGATCCAGCGAGGGTGGCAGCAGTCAGTGGTCGTGTGGTCTCAATCTGCGTCTGCATTAGACCAGCCACTGACTGCATTGCACCACTAAGCAGTTGCGTGGAAGCCACCTGTGCTGCCTGTGCTGCACCGAACTCCTGCAGATTCCTTGCCAGTGCTGCACCGAAGTCCTGCAGACTCCTTGCCTGCGCTGCACCGAAGTCTTGCAGACTCCTTGCCTGTGCTGCGCCGAAGTCCTGGACACTCCTTGCCAGTGACTCAATGGATTCGGGCATCCTTGCCACTGCAGCCATGAGCTCAGTGTGCCTGTGCTCCGCCTGGGCACCCATTTCAGCGAGGAGCTGCACCTCTTCTGCGCTCACTGTAGCAGGACTGGAGGCCAGACTCTCCCTCCAGGGAGAAGACTGCCGAGCTTCCCTACCCCCCCACTGCATTGCTGCAGCCCGCTGGGCCCCGGAGATTCACCCTCCTCAGACCCTTCCCCCCTGCTCCCCTCCAGGGAAGACGTGTCCCCATTATGGGCATGGGCTGCCTCGGCTGAGGGTGGCACTGATGGTCCGGCTTCCTCTTCCTCCTCGCCTTCAGAATCACTCACAGTGGCAGCTTGAGGGCCCGCCTCCTCACCTGGCGAATCAGCATCTGAAAGCAGGGAGGTACAAGAGTTGCTTTAGCGTGAGGACAGGGCGGCAGCGAGGGAGGCATGAGTGCTGCAATGCACTGTATTGGTTCAGTAGTGGCAAAGGATGCTGGTGTGAGGCACAAGTGGAAGGAGAGAGGTCAAAAAGGTGATGACCTTACCATTGCTGTCCAGAACGGGGTCGGCATCTCCAGTGGCGACGGGGCCAATCATCCGGCCTGCCATAATCCGTTGGACTCGCTGCTCCAGATCGGTCAGGGCTTGAAGGTGAGGCCGGCCTCCCCCGGTCTGTTGCTGCTGCCTCCTGTTATGGGCCAGCTTGCCCTGCAAGAGAAAGGACGGGCTCTGAGTACAGTGTGAAGCCCTGATCTTGGCTGCACTGCCTCCCATGGTGGAATAGCCCTTACAGTGTGAAGCCCTGATCTTGGCTGCACTGCCTCCCATGGTCGAATAGCCCTTACAGTGTGTAAAGTGCTGAATGTGCGTGTGAGTTTCATGAAAGGCCCATAGGTGTTGGATGAGGGCTGGGTGTTAAATCCGTGTATCTTTAGGTAGTGTGTCCTTCAATCAATAGACAGAGACTGCAGAGGAACAATCAACAGGTGTTTACTGGATGAGGGTTACTCTAAAACTAACAGTACAGATCCCTACTCAGGGTTTATATACAGGTGTGGTCACTGCCGGTACTACAGTATACAGGAGCTGTAAAAAGTAGTTCTCCCCTTAAAGGTACGTACACTACACTGGGCATTGGGGCTTTCAGGACCCTTTGGCCATAAAGTGAGGTGCACATGCAGGGATGAAGAGGATACTGGAAAGGGTACTCACCCTGATGACCTGAGTGAGGTCGTTGAACTTCTTCCTGCATTGCACAGGGGTCCGAGGCACCATGCTGCCGGAGGTCATGCTGTGAGCCACCTCCCTCCAAGCTTTGCGATAGTCGGTGGGCAGTGGCCTCCTGCCACTGTCCGGAAACAGGATAGATCGCCTGCGCTCCACCGCGCCAACCAGAACCTCCAGGGCCCCCTCACTGAACCGCTGCGCTCGCTCCTTGGCCCTCTCCATGGTCCTAGGCGTTAGAATGTGGCAGCAGGTCTGTCCAGGCCGAGAATCAGGGCTCCGATATAAAGGGTGTGGCTGCAATCCAAGATCGACCCTCCCCTTTAAGAGCTGACCGGCGCCAGCGTGTCTGCGTGCAATCGCTAACTGGCCACACCTGCGCTGCGCCTGCCCTCGGTGGTAGCGCCTCGCTTCTCCGGCTTAGCGCCTTAGGACAGTCGTGCAGCACCTGCTTTAGCGCTCCAAGCACCTCTTGGGGCGAAGCAGGTCAATTTAGCTGTAGGTGGTGATAATTTGTGCCGGGCGCTAAATTTCGCGCCCGCTCGAGTATAACGCCCCAAACGTGGCGATACTGAATTTCTCCCCCTATGACTCTATGATGCAGCAGTCTCCGCCTCGGTTTAACTGCTGGGTTCCACGAATTGTATGAAACCCGTCCTCAGGTCGTTAAATTCAAAGTGGAGGGGGACAAAGAGGCTTCCAGTCTCATTACGATATTTAAATTAAGGTAACACCCTCTGGCTGCCCGCCCCCATCAAAACCGGAAGTGGGTGGGATCAGATCCGGAATCCCATTTTTAACAATTTAAGTGCTCCCACGCTCCAAACTCACCCATTTTTATTGGGGAAAAATTCCGGCCATCTCAAATGGATTTCAAATGTAACAATGTTAAGATTTTGGGGTTTCCTCTGCAACCTGATTACTTAAATGATCATTTTCGTTAGGGTTGATCACTTTTGTCAAGCGGCTGGCAGAAATGTTAGTTACTAGGAATTGTTCTAGCTATTTTTATGTTATGGTTATTTTCTACAACTCATAACCCTTAAAGAAAAGAATATCATAGGAAGAGTGCTTTTAGTATAAAGTAACGTGTTGACCTATATGTAAAGTCAAAATATTGGATCAATGTCCTTACTTATTTCCTTTTTTTCTTCCATGGGGACCCCCCTCCAACTTTGTATTTCCCTTGCACCAACCCTTTCTGAATATGTAAGTTATATGTGGCAGGGAGCAGTTCCATTGAGAAACCAACACTGTTGGCACTTACTTTTATCTCCATCGTTTTTTCTGCTTTTCTCTTTCTTGTTTTCACGTGGACAATTTTCAGCTTGGGCGGACCTTGGAGAGAGGCCTGAGCTGTTTTGATGGATAGGCCTTATATGCATAATGTCAGTGAGCTGCGAGCAGCAGAGTTTTGGATGGCCTCAAGTTGACGTAGGGTAGAACGTGGGAGGCCGGCCAGGAGTGCGTTGGAATAGTCAAGTTTAAAGGTAACAAAGGCATGGATGAGTGTTTCAGCAGCAGCTGAGCTGAGGCAAGGGCGGAGTCGGGTGATGTTCAGGAGATGGAAATAGGCAGTCTTAGTGATGGCACGGATATGTGGTTGTAAGCTCATCTTGGGGTCAAATATGACGCCAAGTTTGAGAACAGTCTGGTTCGGTGTCAGACAGTTGCCAGGGAGAGCAGGAACATTGATGCACCTCCTGGCCCCACAAAAAAAAACTTACCTGCTTCTGGAGCAGCCATTGGCGGTCCTTTTAAAGAAAATTGAATTATTGCAAGTTGTCAACTGGGAAACTATTTTTCCAATTATCATTATCATGCAAATTGTAGGGAAATTAACATTTGTAAAAAGCCAGCAGTTCAGGTTAGGCTTTACTCAGTCATAATAACCACTTGTGGAAAGTTAAGTAACGAGTTCTCTTTTAGCTTTTGTTTCTCTTTAATATCAAGTGTGACAGTGAACTTTGGAGGAGGTGCAATATCGCAATATCACCCCGATAATGAGTATGTTTAGCCATCTTGAGCCGTACTGAGCCACTGTTTATTTTGTGCATCGTGGAGATTAGCAGAAGATTAGATTAAGTTGGCAGAGTGTTTAACCCTTCACTAACAAGAGGAGCAATGCCATGTCCACAACAAATTGACCTGTGCTGAGATGAGCTGATCTCACACAAAAATGTGATGTCAACTTATTTAAATAACCTTAGTGGCACTGTCAGTGCATAGTGCATGACACGTTTGGAGTGTCATGAGGAGTCAGGTCAGACAGGACTCCTGGCTGCCTAAACATTGCTGCCCTTTCTTTTCCATTTTCAGCCACCCTGCACAAGTTCCCTCATGTATTTGGCTGTTAAGGGTTGCAAAAACAGTGGCAACAATCAAGTGACCCCCATGTTTTGGAGGGGGTACCTGGTAACAAACTCTTCCCCCCGCGTCCGCCCCCCCCACCCCCTCCCCACACCTCCCGTGACCTCCCTGAAGCACTCATTCCAAATTAGAACCTGCAGTGTTGTTCAGACACTCTGGTCACATTATAGGGAGGCCCCCTACTTTAAGTAAGTTTTGGGGATTTAATAAGCCTTTTCTGCACACTCTTTTACTGCACCAGTGTGCTGTCTGGCTTCATTGAGAGACATTGAGCGCATAAGTACGTGCAGGTGTATAGGTGTATATTGGCTGCCTACACCCAATATACAGAGAGCTGCAGACTGATAGGTTTCAGTTCAACGGTTCCTGGCCATGACATTATTGTTTCCTGTATGTCATTGAATATACTTGTACTTTTAATTTTTTATAAATATGATTTTCCTAATACATTGTTGATTTTTTTAATGAGACCATGGCATTTAGTGTATCATTAATCACTAAAATCATTTATATCCTCCAGGTTTTGATCACTATTTACTGGCTCGGAAAAGCAGCAAACAGCTGCACATCCTACAGTGGGCCGACACTGAACCTGAAAGAATTTGAAGGATTGTTGTCTCAGATCCAAAAGGTAATAAATTCCAATTTCAATGTTACTGTGTGCGTGCTTCCTTAATCCTGGAATGTTGTCCTGTCATGCGTTGGTATCATTAGTGTACAGAACTATCTGGTTACCTAAATGTACTGCTCATTCTCACTTGTTCAGCAAAATTATTAATATAATCTGGGAAAAGTCCAGATAAAACACTCAACCATTTCTCGTTAATATTATAAATAGGGGGGAAAACAAATGCATAGGCTTAGAAATTATACACTGATATTACTGTACAGATGCTTAATGTATTCATATCAAATTCAATCATATCAAATGTAATCGAGGCATTAGCCTAGCAGCTTCTGTTAGAATAATGGAAAAAGTAATTTGAGCCAAACTTGTCAGGTGTTCATACAATAATATTGCACAGTGTCATTTCCAGGCTGTAATGTAACTATTTTTAAACTTGTATGACAAATACATCCACTGATGACATTTTTTTTAATACCACAATTATAATGTTATTTTGTTGACATAAACTTTCTCCAGAATTGGTGGAGGAGAGTGAAAGCTGTTCCACTCCCAACACTGATAATTTTGGCAAATATTGCCTTCATTTCACATCCATGTTTTCTAAAGAGGCACTAATTGCGTCGTTTGCGTGGGTTTCCTCCGGGTGCTCCGGTTTCCTCCCACAGTCCAAAGATGTGCGGGTTAGGTTGATTGGCTATGATAAATTGACCCTTAGTGTTAGGGGGATTAAATACGTGGGGTTACGGGGATAGGGTGGGATATGTGTTGGTGTAGGGGTTACGGGGGTCGGGTGGGATTATGTGTCGGTGCAGGCTCGATGGGCCGAAATGGCCTCTATCTGCACTGTGGGGTTTCTGTGATTTCTGTGATATCATTTGAAAACACTTGCTGTAATCCTAACATTTTTAATTTGAGAATTTAAAAAACTTATTCGTAAGGTAGAGAACGACTGTAACAAAATGTGAAAAGAACTAGATCGTCGAACCACGTGATATGACCACAGAAGTGAACAAGAAAACCACTGTATTTCATTAGTGTGCTGCTTCTGAATTCCTTGTTAACTTGGTACCGATTATAAATATGCTATGGTGAGATATCAGACACTACTTTTATTTCAGTCATGGAAAATGTCATGATTAATATAAGCAAATCATAGAGACTTTAGTAAAATGAAACCAAGATCTCTTTTGAACATGCGTGTGCTGATCTGTCCTTTGCTACAGCAATTAATGTTAAATTAATCTTTAATTGAGACAAGGGATTTATTATACCACTGGGGTGAGTGTAGCATGGGATGGCTTCCATTGACCTTTCCTTGGGCTAGAGTTTCAGTGTTTAGTATGGGCTTCTTGCCTTGGAAAGAATTTATAATCAGGGGCTGTGAAAGGCAGCGATTGTTCTCAGTGCTTCGACCATGTGGGTCAGATGCAAGTGCGTTCATATCCTTCAAAGCCAATAGCTGGCAAGCAGCAAAGCTCTGGAATGATTTTTTTAAGAGAAGAGGAAAAGCTTTTGCATATTTTCATTGCTGATTGCCTCTGAAAGCTATTTCTCCTTAATCCAGGAATTCCATTTGTCGGGGACGGCGAAGGTTGAGGACAGACTTTGTTATATTGTAATCCACAGGTTGTCACTGTGCTCTGGTAATGGGCACAGGCAGCGTGTTTGTAAATGGATGATGGACAAAATCTGATCATTACTATTTGGAGAGCATTTCGAAAACAAGAGGATATTTTATTAGGAGAGCGTCGAAGTTGGAAAATGCACAGCTCCACCAAACACAGTCACTGTATTTTCTTCCATCCACATCTCTGGACCATAATACACAAATGAAAGGCAGTGTCTGAATCGCTAATTTTGTTTCAGTTTTTTAACCCTTGAAGATCGGGGTAAGTAACTTTTTTAAAAATCTAGGCCTATCTTAATTATTTATTTCATGCTCTGCCCATCACCAGGAGATGGAGGACACGAACAGTCCAAAACGAAGCATCCGCGACAGTGGCTACATTGACAGCTGGGACTCTGAACGCAGTGACTCTTTGTCACCTCCCAGACATGCCAGAGATGATTCCTTTGATAGTCTGGATTCATTTGGGTCACGGTCACAACAGACTCCATCACCAGAGGTGATACTTAGAGGAAGTAGTGACGGTAGGTAGTGACAAGGTCCCAGGAGCATTTCTGCTACAAGCAAATTTAGCCGTTGTAATAAGTTTGGGACTGTTTACGCAGCATAAATCTGTAGAGATATATGTGGTTATATGAGGCTATAGCTCACCACTGTATGGCAGAGTGACATGGGGCCAGCAGAGCTGAGTTATACTGGCAGCTCCCGTATCGCTCTCAGGCCAGGGACAATGAAGCCCTAAACACAGAGATCTGTTCAGTGGCATCAGAATGCTGTTAAATGGCAGCCTGTTGTCTCCGCTAACATTACAGATTTTAAACTTCGTTTCACACAGGGCCGTAGTAAGCAGGTATGAAACTGAAGTAATATGAGACGATATCCCGGAGTTTGGGCAAGTTGGCACCCAAATTACACTACGAAGCTTGCATTGATACGAAGCCAAACTGCTTTACATTGATACAAACTGTAATATAACTGACCTATTAATGTGATATGCGTGTGAATCTAATCTATGAAAGGTGATACTTGACAATAAATGTATCTGACTGAATGGCCATTGATAAAAAAAGCTGAATGAACTGTCCTGCTGTTTACAATGTTCTTACTCAATTATAAAGTTTTTGTGCTTTACAAAAAGTATTGTAAATCCAATAAAAGTCATAGACTGAAAAGCAGAAAATGCCCACACTAGAAATGCCAGTGAGACTTTTTAAAGCAGAGATGCAATTACAAAGTATGTTAACTTACCCAATGTAAATGAAGAAAACATACACTTAAAATGATTGAGTTTGGGAAATGAAGCATATTACAGCCCTTGCCCTAGATAGTATTTCCGGAGAGACTGTGTGAATGAAGAATGAAGAGATGGCGGTGGGAGGTTTCATTTTCAGCTGCTGGAGAAAACTAACAAAGAAAACAGCAGTTGGTGTGAGAAGGTTGGCAGAATTTGAGTATTGGTAAGAGCATGCAATTTGGGAAATAATGAAACATACTTAGATAAGACTGTTTACGTGCAGAACAACGTTCTTCTCACAGAAGTAATGGTGGTCTGAGCAGGGCTGTTTTATATAGAGTTTATTCATCTGTACAGAGATTTAAAATGTAGTACAGTGAAAAAAAAATGTGCCTTTTAAATGTGGAATACATCCGTGACCCCAGGAGGTATGCGATGAATGTTTTGTCAAGGGCCATTGCATTAACCAACATCGTTCTCAAGGGCCAATTTCAGGAATGCTGCAACATGCTATGCTGTGGAGTATTAGGACATGGGTCTTTGTGTATTGCTGCCCTCTCACAGTGCGCTCCTGATTTCCGTCATGCCATTTTGGGTAGTTGCTAGGTGGAGACCAGTAAATTCCCTACAAGGAGACAAATGAATAATAAAACTGTAGGATCAATGGATATATTTCATTAGGACCCTTTCAGTTGCTGTATGGAAGTGGGATTACCCTGCTTCCTAATGGCATTCCTTCGCCACTTCCTCCTAGAGGGCACGAAAAAGAAAGGAAACAGATCAGAGTCCCAGTTGGTTCAACATTTCACAGATGGGTAGAGCATGAGTGGAGGCTCAGGAGTGTATGGATCATGAGGTCTGATGAGCTGCAGGTGAAAAGGAGACCAATTACATTTTGAGTACCACTGGTTTGTAACTGCATGTAGGCATTGTTGAAATGTGTCACAACAAAGTGACAGGTCATTTTCTGACACTATTCTTTTGGGTACTTTGAAAGGTCGTGGCAGTGACTCTGAATCAGATGTAACACAGAAGGCACCTGACGTGAAGCGAGACGACATGTCTGTCAGACGGGCTTCCTATAATGAACCCAAATCATCCTTGCCTTTTAACCAGTATCTACCCAACAAGAGCAACCATACAGCCTATATGCCAGCACCTCTTCGGAAAAAGCGGGCAGAACGAGGGGAAAATTACCGGAAGAGCTGGAGCAACACTACCTCACCTGTAGGAGCGGAGCGACCTTTCAGGTAAGTGACAGCATTAGGTCATGTTTTGTGAATTACAGGTATTAAGTAATGTTCGCATGTGACTATAACCTCTACAGCCCATTCATTTGTGGAGCTATGACAAGATGGTTCCATTATACATGTAAATATTTTGGTGTGATTGTAAAATGGTGTTTGTGGTTCAGTAGATGGTTTTGTTAAACGGGACCATCTCACCAATCCTAGCAATGCCTATTGCTGCCTGTTACTGCCCAGTAGACAACAGCTTACATTTTTTTCCCATTGAAAATGGCTCATTGCCATCATCATGAATTCTGATGTGGAGATGCACCTTCTATATGAATTGCAATGAAGGGAACAGTTGGAAATAGTTGAGCTGTGGTAAAATTATTGTCAGTCTGCTGAATGGGCATTATTGTCAGGGTTTGGTTATATTCAGCAACTCCCAGCTTGTGAGAGAAAAATTCCTAAATGTAAGCAAACCACCCGCTGAGTGTTGTCCATTGAGGGGACGGGTGTGATAGTCTCAGCAATGTTCAGCTGAAACAGAGCAGCCTTCAGCTTGAAACTTCTAAATCTAGGTTGCACTGTACAACATTTTGAAAATACTGCTGTGAAAAAGGTTGTGGCTGAGCTTCAGTTGGCTACTATCTTAACAGCCTGTTGCTATGGTAATAATTCAGCATAGTATAAGAGATCACCTCAATTGGTTTTTGCCCTTCTGATATGACAGGGTCGCTTGAAGTTAAATGATATCCAGAATGAAACCTGAGGATATAAATGGTTTGTGATGATCTATAACACTGCTATAATGTAAATTGGGTGTTTGTGTAAGATGCACAACTTTTTCGTCCTTAATATATGTTGTATAACTCATTAGTCATAGTCACCCTGAGCCTATAAAAGAAGAGCACAATGAAGAATCCTCTCAGGATGAAGATTTTGCCGAGACACCATCTACGTTTTCCAAAGTTCAAGGGATTGATGATTCCAAGGTAGCGGTGAAATTTGAATCGGCTCCTACTGGGGATGCTGGTGGTCTCAAGAAGCAGTTGCGAGTTTGTGTGGCTGAAGATCCAGGGCATGGAGCATCCAAAGAAAGTGCAAAATGGGAGGGGAAAGATGAAGAAGAAATGAAGAAGTTGAAAAGAATTCAGAAAGCTGGTATCACAGTCATGCCAGCATCTAAGCGATACTGCAGGTCAGCAACATGGTGTAGAGCTCCTCTAGAGGTGAAATGAAGGCATGAGTTCCTGTGGTGAGACACAATGGGCAGGATTTTCATTGGGCCATGGAGGCGGGATTGGAGGCGTGTGGGGAGTTAAAATCGCGAAATTGGGGAGCACAAACCCATCCCGCCCCCAACCCACCTCCATGCCAGTTTCAAAGGAGGCGGATACCCGACCTGTGCTGGGAGCCGCCTCCCCGAGGCAGGAAGGGGATTAGTGTCAATTAACTGCCTGTTAACAGGTAGTTAACAGGCAGTTTTTAGCCTAATCCCTATTTTTAATGTTGAAGTGTGGGATTCCCGACGGCTCCAAACCACGCCAAGTTAGCGAGGCGGACCGTCGGGCTGAAGGGCTTGGAGGGGTCGAGATGTCAGTGTTCAGGTGAGTGATGTGTGCATGAGTGCAGAGGTAAGTGTGTTTGGTGTGTGTAAAGTGTTTAAAGAAGTTTAATTACCTTTACTTACCTTTACAACCTTCCTTCCTTCAGGTCTCGGGAGTCCCTCATCTCACCGGCACAGAAAGCAGAATGGCCGCGAGCTGTCAAAAGTTGCAGCATTCAGCTTTCTGTTCTGGAGAGATCTCTAAATCAGCCTGAGAGGAAAGAATAACTTAGTGTACAGATTGTCAGTGTTTGGCAGCTTCAAAGAGCTGTCAAACGCTGATATTTCATCTGTCAAAAGCTCTTGACAGATGAAATGTCAATCTGTGACATCGCCTGTTGCCGGGTGGCCCTTAATTGGCCTGCTGAGCCCGCTGGGTGGGCTCAACAAGGTCAATCAAGTGAAAATCGCGTGGGTTTGCCACAACTCGATGGAGGCGGGACTACAACCCCAAAAGTTGTAGTCCCGCCTCCTACACGCCTCCAGTATCAAAATCCAGCCCATTGTGTTGCTTTATTAGGTTTTATTATACCATGGTCTTCTGTGAGAATTTTGTAAACTATAATTTTTTTTAAACAGAACATGAGGAAAATTGTGATCAGAGAAAATATTTAAGTTCACCACAAGTGGACCTTATTCTAATGAAATTTGAAGGAAGTTAATTGAAGTGCTTTTAAAATGGAAAATGAAAATTCATCCTAAGGATTTTGGTTTTGAATGGTGGTTTTCATTTAATTTTGAATTATTGACTTTGACATGGTATAATAGGAATAAGTGATGAGGCTGAGGAATGTGTCAATATAACCCCAGTGTGCTGGCTGATGCTCATTTTGGCTTTGTCTTTTTGGCCATGTTACTGTACGCACATCAAGCAATATTTTCTGCATGAATATATGAAGGTTCTCAGATTGACTCTTGTGCTGTGTGTGAATACTTTAATCACAATAGATATGTATTGCAGATGTTGCTGTGTATTTATCCATACAGCAGAGCTGGGTTACTCACCTTGGCATGACACCGCTATACAACTAACAGTTTAATAGAAATTTTGAAAATATTTGTCACTGTTGTGTACAAGCCTTGATATAGCGACATAACCCTGTCACCAATTAATGAATACACTTAGATATCACACTTTGGTTTGTCATATCTAGGAGATGATAGGGGTAATTTTACAAGTTCTCACTCCCAGCAGAGAACCCTGCCACCAAGATGCATATCAGAAATGTTAATGGTGGGAAATCATGAGGGCTATGCGCTCAAATTCCCAATATGTGTTCTCAGCAGACGAGGGTGGGGGCGCAGTCAGAAAATTGCCTTTAATATAGATAAACATGTGTAACAAAATGGAGTAATATACAGCGGGTGAGTGGGGGGTGGGGAGGTGTCACATACAGGATTAGGTAGATGAATGTGTGTTACATATAAAGGATAACGTTCTGACTTCTTGCCCTTGGGGAGCCTCGCTTGTTGGGAGTTCATACTGGGGTAGATACTCTGAGTCCGAACGAGCGCTGAGTAACACATGGTCAAATTTGCATCATACACCCACTGGTACACAAGGCTTCCCACAGGATGGCAAAGTTGGAAAATATCCCATAGAGTAATATGTAGCGTGAAACTGGAATTATTTCATCCTTGAAGTGTCAATATATACAGGTGTAAACTGATGGTCTTACTCCATTTTTAGGGATTTTAATTTTGCCACCAGCACTTATTAGCATTAGATGATAGATGCTCAACAATTGGATCATGTGGTTTGAACTACAGTAATACTAGATTTTACGTCACTGCATGTTGCAAAAGAATAGCGAACCCTGTAGAGATTATAATCCAGTATTATTATTGGGCCAGATGATATCATGAACTACAGGAGTAAAGCTTGAGCAGTTATGCATACTGTTTGCACGCCATGTTTTAAACCACATTACAATATATGCTATTCTCTATAAAATTATTTATATATGTAAATAAAACACAGCTGTTTTACAAAAAAACCAATAACAGAGTTCCAGGTTGTCAGGGCCTTGAAATTCAATCACGCTGCGCCCGTATTACAGGTGTAAAATGGGTACCTGAGTGTTCAAAATGGCGGGCGGTGTGCACGTGTTTATTCTGCACCAGAAGTGCCATATTAGATTGAGCTGATCTAATTACTGTTTAAATAAGGGTCCTACATTTGTTGTAGGACCCTTTTATGACATTGATCTGGCTCAGAGCCTGACTTGCCATGTGATAAGCTCACCCAGCAAATAATTGCCAGTAAAAGTCAGCAAAGACCCTGCAGCAGAGCTATTTAAAGGGCTTACCTATTCCATATAGGTTAGTTGCTGGTTTGTCCTCTTACGCTGCTGGTTAACATCTCGGCCTTTTATCGGCTATTTTCTGAGTTCTTCAGGTGAATACTGACTTGTGCTGTTGCTGGTGCTGGACTGTTTTTGTCGGGTTTTTTGAAAAATGTTTTATTGCAATCATGGGTGGTCTGCCTTTGGGGCTGGGGGACGAATGGGAGCAGAAAAGAAGCCATGGAACCTGTCAGAGTTGTCGGCAGAGGCTCCATCATCATGGACGCCACTGTCTTGTTCATGAGCTGACCACTTGCCCCATGTTCGACAGAATGGTCTCCATGCTCTGTGTGGAGCCCCAACACAAGTTGGAGCTGGACTCTTCCATGCTCTGAGCCATGTGCGCAAGCTTGCTGGCAGGCTGCACAGTGCACCTAGCATTTCCTGTGGTATTCCCCTCAACCTTCTTATGTAGCTTGGGCCCTTGAAGTCTACATTTGAGTTCTCTGTGGCAGAGCTAGTATGTAACCTTGCCCTCCAGTGAGCTGGCACCTGTGGTATCCTATCACCCTAGCTTCTGCACACTTGCACCACGTCAAGACCCCACTTTTAGCCTACCCTCTAAAGTAGGCATGGTGCCAATCTCTGAGCTGGTGCTTGCTATGGTTAGATCGAGTGACACCACATCTTCAGTGTGTCAGCCGTGGCTCGGTTAGTAGCAGCCTTGCCTCGGCGTCAGAGGGTTCTGGATTCAAGTCCCACTCCAAAGACTTGAGCACAAAAGTCTAGGCTGACACTCCAGTGCAGTACTGAGGGAGTGCAGTACTGAGGGAGTGCTGCACTGTCAGAGGTGAGGACCTTCGGATAATATGTTAAACCAAGGCCCCATCTACTCTCTCAGGTGGGACTATTTCAAAGACGAGCAAGGGAGTTCTCCCCGGTGTCCTGGCCAATATTTAATCCTCAACCAACAGCACTAAAACAGATTATCTGGTCATTATCACATTGCTATTTGTGGGAGCTTGCTGTGTGCATATTGGCTGCCGTGTTTCCTACATTAGAACAGTGACTACACTTCAAAAAGTACTTTATTGGCTGTAAAGCGCTTTGGGATGTCCGGTGGTCATGAAAGGCGCTATATAAATGCAAGTCTTTCTTTTCTTCAGGAAGGCTGGTCTCTTCTTCTTGGAGTGGCCCATGGGTGAAAGCAGCTGCAGTTTGTCATGCAGAGTGTGTAGGGCGAGATGGAAGTAGTCAATGAAAAAGAGGGTAAAGTGTGAAGAAAGCCTGCATGACATCTCCTCCGGTGTTGCCACTTGCAATGGCCATTGCTCTCCCTCTGCCCATGATGGCCAGCACGACTTCCTCCAGTAGGGAAAGGGTGTACAGGGAGACTCGGCCTCCTCCAGTTGCCGCCTCCTGCATCATGTTTTGCCCGTCCTTCTCCTGAAAGAAGGGAGTGTGTTAATGACAGCCTCGTGGGTTGTTTTGAGAATGTGGTCCAGGGAAGTAGCATTGACTCTATGGGAGAGGCACCTGCTGTCCTCTCTCAGGTTGATAGGTGGAATAGTGCAGATGTTATATGCAAAATGTGAAGTGTGGGTTACAATCGTGGTGCGAGTAGGAGGCGCAGAATGTGTGAGTATGAGGAGAAGGGGAGGTGTAGCGAAGTGCAGCACAGTGATTGTAGGAAAGTGAAGGAAAGTGGGTGAGGGGATTATTGAGTAGTGAGGGTGGAGCTGTGAGCAGAGAGCAGTATTCTTACCTTGACAACTCCGGTGAGGTCATTGAACTACTTTTGGCATTGCAGCCATGTCGCAAGACCTAAGCCCCCGCCATTGACCTCCACAGTGACACCTTCCCAGTGGTGGCGGAGGTGTTGCCTGGAGCCCTTTCTTCAACCTGGGGGGGGAACAGGATCTCCCTCCTCCTGCCCACCACCTTGAGCAGGGCCTCCAGCGCAGCATCTGAGAATCTGAGTGCATTGTCTGGACCTCTTGCAGCCATTTTTCTGATGTTTCCCTGCTATTTCCAGTCACAGTGCATCTCCCCTGTAAGAGGTTCTGGAAGTGTTTAAGTGGCGTCAGAGCCTCTCGATTTTCTGGCACCAAACAGGCGTGCATCCAGTAAACAGTACGGACAGCACTGGCTGCACGCCTGACTCATTA
Organism: Somniosus microcephalus; assembly: GCF_052327205.1. NCBI lineage: Eukaryota > Metazoa > Chordata > Chondrichthyes > Squaliformes > Somniosidae > Somniosus > Somniosus microcephalus. Next base: position 215,456,832 of record NC_140988.1, read on the forward strand.
TCATGAACTGCTAGCATGAATTTCACATTGTCCCTGTGCCCACGTGAACAGGCGCATTGTCCCTGTGCCCACGTGAACAGGCGCATTGTCCCTGTGCCCACGTGAACAGGCGCATTGTCCCTGTGCCCACGTGAACAGGCGCATGCAGTGCTCGTCCTGTGCCCTGCTCGACTGTCATGGGCGAGATCAAGGACGCGATCTTGCCAGCCCTGGGGAGTCGGGAATGGAGGTGGGACTGCCAGGAAAATGGCAGAATCTGGGGGCGGGTACCCATCCCGCCCCCAACCCGCCTCCGTGCCATCTTGCCAGGAGGCAGGTAGCCGACCTGCGCCGGGTCCTGTCTCCTGGAGGCGAGAAGGGGATTACAGCCATTTAACTGCCTGTTAACATGTAGTTAACAATCAGTTAAGAGGATTATCCCAATTTTTCCAGGGGAGGCGTGGGCTTCCCGACGTCGGGAAACCCCGCCAGGGACACCGAGGCGAGCAGTGGGTTTGAGGGGTGCAAAAGTGCACTGTGATGGGTGCAAGTGTGGAGAGGTAAGTATGTGAGGTGAGTGTAAAGTGATAGAAAATGTTTAATTACCTTTGTTTCTTCCTGCAGGCTTCAATCGTGGGTAAGCGGAGAGTCTCGCATCTCACCGGTAGAGATGACAGATGGCTGCTGCATTCTCCGATGCAACAACCATCTAATTTCTGCTAACAGAAGAGGTTTGATGAGTCTTGAATACAAGGACTCATCAAACTACAGAGATTGTCAGTGTTTGACAGCTTCACAGAGCTGTCAAACGATGACAATACATCTGTCCACGTCATACACTGACGTTCTCTGCATCCGGCGTCCCCTTAATTAGCCTGCTAAGCCCGCTGGGCGGGCTTTACAAGGTCAATCAAGGGAAAATAGCATGGGTTGGCCAGAAGTCGATGGAGGTGGGACTAAAACCCGACAAGCAGCAGTCCCGCCTCCAACGCGTCCCCATTCGCAAAATCGCCTCCCCAAATTTCTAGGTCCAGGTGTCCACAGCTGAGTCCCAGGATTCAGACTGTGGTGATATTGTGCTATATGACTTTTACATTATAGCACATGTGCTGTACTGCATTGACAGGGGGTTTTATTTCAATGATTAACAGTGACTGTTATTAATGGTTGCATCAACTATTACCAAGATTATCATTTATTTTAGCTGTGCATGTTATTTTAGCATAACAAGTGATGGCATAGAGTCCTAAGAAACTCAGAGTAAAATGTTCCAAGATTTTGTGCCATCTATGGGATATCGCATGCAGAAAACAGCTTAGCTGAAAATCATGGGAGCACAATTGAAAGCAAGAGACAGAAAATCACGGGCAATTTACCCTCGATTTTCTTCTAAATCCCTCACTGGCACCGCCAGTGGCGTAGTATCTTGGAAAATCGCGCTCATAGTGCCAATGTGGAATAAAATGGCTTGTGCATGGAAGTGGAGCTAAAGTTGCGAAGGACAGTGTGTGGAAACCGGCATGATGAAAAATGCATCTTAATAAAAATAAAAAGAATACTGATATTGCATTCATGGTACTTGAGTAGTGAGTACTGCTGTAGAGGTTTTCTGCTAACAGCACACACCGTCGCATGCTAATAAATGACTTTTGTTTCTTGCGGATGACAAATATTCACAACTTTTGCCCCTATACAGTAGACAAAATCAACAACATGAAAACAGTGGGCAATCCACTCCAGATATCATCCTCCGCAGGGAGAATACATTTTTGACAAGTTATCAGGACAATGAGTCAGAGTCCGAGGAGGAGGAACAAAAAGTTCCAGATCTTGAGAAAGACGACCTCGCTTTGAGGAAGACTCAGATGCATCAGTCCAAGTCCAAAGTTGCGGTCAATCAATTCTTACCCGGACCATGCACGAAGAAGGATAGGGAGCGCTGGGAGAGTATTAAACAATCCTCACACGGAGCTGCTGGAGCTTCACAAAGTAATGAGCAGAAAATGGACAGGTGTGCATTATGCCAGCGACAAATTGATGTCTTTCCTTCTCTGTAACGATTTTAACGCGCTCTAAAATCTACTTAACAACCTTTCTATGTAACTATCTTACTGCTCTCTAAAATCTACTTAACTATGTAACTAACTTACTGCTCTCTAAAATCTACTTAACAACCTTTCCATGTAACTATCTTACTGCTCTCTAAAATCTACTTAACAACCTTTCTCTGTAACTATCTTACCGCGCTCTAAAATCTACTTAACAACTTTTCTGCCCGCAGCCCGCTGGCCAAGTTGGAATGTGACCGGTCAGTGGGTGTGCTTCGCTGGCTGGCTGCCTGAAGCCCACATTGATTGACACCTACCACATCATTTCAGCAATTTCAAGAAGGAACTGGATAGATACTTAGCAGAGAAAGCAATTAAGGTGTCTGAGAGATAGAGTAATATATGACCTTTTTTGATCTTTGTGACTGGCTAGATGGATCCTAATCGTCTCTTACAGTCTTATCATTAATACAGATTGTAAATAGCTGAGGCCCAAGCACTGATCCTTGCAGCACCCCACTAGTTACAGCCTGCCAACCGGAAAATGACCCGTTTATCTCTACTCTCTGTTTTCTGTCCGTTATCCAATCCTCTAGCCATGCTAATATATTACCCCTATTCAAGAGATGTTGGGCCAGAAATTCCAGAACGGGGCTTGCAGTGCGTGCAAGCCCTGTATTTGCACTTACCCCGCGCTCCTGCCGATCAGCTCCAGGGACGCCTGAACTTGGAGAAATAGAAAGCACATTCCCGAGCAGCGTATGACGTCACGCCGCCCAGGAGTGCAGCCAGCGCGGACCCAGGAGCGTGCAGTGTAAGTGAGACACGCCCCTTGAGGTCTCAGTTTCACTGGACACGCCCCCAATGTTTCTGTCAAGCTGCTTTGCTTTTTTACATGCAAAGCAGCAGTTTAAATAGGTTTTTGGAAGTTTTTTGAAGATTTTGGTAACTTTTATAAACTTTTTTAAATGTTTACATTATTTTGAGTAATCTGAAGTAGTTTTAAAGAGAATTAAAGCAATTTAAAGATTTTTAAAAGCCCTAAAAGAATTTTTTTAATTCCATTTATTTATTTAGCAATGTCGTCGTCATACGTGTCTTCACACTGTTCCCTTTGGGGAACTGTATGAAGTGGTAGAAGGATTTATGGCCGTGATTAACGCTCATTCCGTGACCGTAACCATCTTTGAACCAGCCATTAGGGCGGTTAGTCCTATGGCGGGAGGGTTTTACGGGCTCCCACAAGCTATACAAGGAGGGGGGGCCACCCACACCCACGGACGCAAATATCCCACTGGATGTCAACCCAGAATTTAGAGCCGGAGCTCCGACTCCACTTGCCGGGACTGTCTGGAGCGGGGTTCGAAACCCTACCCTGATCTGGCCCAGCGGCGGGGATCCTACCGCTATGACAAACGCCCAATCCGATTAGCAACGTGAAATGGCAGCATAGGGCTCCAGTCACGGGGAGGGAAAAGGCGCAGGAAACGTATGGGTGTCACCTTTTGTGCGGAGTGGGCCTTTTGCGTAGCAGTAAGCATCCCCGCCGCTGGGCCAGAAGGAGTAGGGTTTTGAACCCCACTCCAGACAGTCCCGGCAAGTGGAGTCGGAGCTCCAACTTTAAATTCTGGGTGGACATCCAGCGGGATACTTGCGTCCGTGGGTGTTGGTGGCCCCCCCCCCCCCTCAGATGGGTTGTGGGAGCCCGTAAAACCCTCCCGCCATAGGACTAACCACCCTAATGGCTGGTTCAAAGATGGTTACGGTCACGGAATGAGCATTAATCACGGCCATAAATCCTTCCACCACTTCATACAGTTCCCCAAAGGGAACAGTGTGAGGATACGTGCGATGATGACCTCTTGCGCAATGCACCTCCTTGGACCCTCAGTCGCAGATGCGAGGGGGCAAGTCGTGCAAGTGTTAAATTTTTTATTTTATTGACATGTAAAATGTTGGCCCAATAATTCCCTTCCAAATGCGCTAGTACGGTCGGGGTACTTACGCATCTGGCCGGATGAAATGCCGGTTTTCAGCATGCACAGTGCATGTGGGGAAAACCGGCATTTCCTGTCCTCTGAACGAAGGGGTTCAGAGGCAGAACGCGTGCGACTGCACAGGCAGCGCGTGCGCAGTATAATTCGCCGCTTTCATTAATGCTTTCAGTGAGGTCCAGTCATTACAACTTACACATGAAAAAAGCATGGGTACAGTTGCTACAGAGGCTGCGGAGGAAGATATTTCTTATCGTGGAGCTTCTGAAAGTATGTATGTCTGTATATATTCCTTTGCGTGTTATGTATATATTCCTTTACTTATGTGTATGAATGTATTATTTAATTATGACTTTCAGAGAAAGTAACTTATTGGAAAATCATAATTAAAAACATACATTCATAGTAAAGGAATATAAAACATACATACATATACGTAAAGGAATATATGTGGACATACATACATAACTCATTCTCACATTCCATTCACACAGCCACAATTGCTCCTTCTACCTACCGTTCTGAAAACCCTTTAAAAAAAAAAAATTTTAACTTTAAAACTTACTTAAAATTTCTTAAAATAACTTCCCTCCCTTTCCCAAACAAAAATATTGCATTTCAAAAGCTCCACGATAAAATATATCTTCCTCCGCAGCCAATGAACCACTTTACACTTGCTTTTTTTCAGTGTAACTTCTAAGGACTTAACCTCATGGATTTCATGAATGAAATCCACGAAGTTCACTGCGCAAGCGCTGCCTGTGCAGTCGCACGCGCTCGAGGTCTGGAAATGCCGGCGTTCCCCGCATGCGCTGTTCATGCTGAACGCCGGCATTTCCAACGGCCAGAAGCGTGAGTAAGCCGACCGCACTCACGCTTCTGGCCTGGAATTTCTGGCCCGTTATTGTGGTAAACATCCCCTTATCTGTCTAGTGAACCTCCCTTATCAGTCTGGTTCTTTTGGTTGCATAGATTCTAGCCGCAGCTGTGCCTTGTTTGCCCCAAGTTATTAAATGCCTGTCTTTTCAAGGTCTGTGACTTCATGGGGGAGAAATTCAGTATCGCCGAATTTGGGGCGCAATTATTGGCCGGGCGCAAAGATTAGCGCCTGGCGCTAATTATTGCCTCCGACTGCAAACTTGGCTTTTATCGCCCCTGGAGATGATTGGAACGCTAAATCAGGCGCTTCACACCTGTCTTAAGACACAAAGGCCGAGGAGTGAGGCGCTACCTCAGAGCGCTGGCGAAGCTCATGTGATGTCAGTCAGCAATGGAACACAGACATAATGGCGCCGACCAGTTTTTAAAGGGGAGGGTTGATCTTGCTCTCCATCCACATCCTGCTCATTGCAGCCTTGAATCTCGGCCTGGAGAGACCTGTACATCAAATCTGCTGGAAAGAACAATGGAGAGACGCAGGGAAAGAGCTCAGAGTGCAGCCTCCACACTCTCTTCTAAATCGATACAAGGAAGGGCAAATCAAAATGAACCTGCAAAGTGCTGCTCAGTACCCAAAACTCCTTCACACAGCGTTGAATCTCTCCAGAGGTCTCGCTCTCTCTCAGAATGCGTGGTGCAAAAATGTCACCAACAAAAAAAGGCAGGAAGCGGTCGCCTTTAAATAGCGCTCCCCCAGTCCCTTCCCGACTGCAAAACGCTCCCCTCAACCTGTCGTTGCTAGCGGCAGGTGGTAAGGCAGGGGGCGCCACTCAATATCCGGTCCGGGGCGCTACTGGGGCATTGCACACTCGACTGACGTCACGATCTGCCAGCGCAGGAGATCGTGGCGGTAGTGTTTAGCGTCGCCGCAAAATGTCTAGTTAATTTCGTGAGCGGCACCAACATCACCGTGCATGGGCGCTAGTTGCTTTGTGCCCCATTAGCGCCCTCTTAAGGCACTAATAGGAGGCGCAAACCAACTGAATTTTTCCCCCCATGTCTTTTACTGTGTTCTGTTCAGCTATGGTCGACTTGAATAAAAATGTCAAGTTGATCAGTGTTTTTCCCAGCAGTCTTTTTGCTAAGCTGGTTACGATTGGTTACTTTGCATTGTGAACTAATTCTAATTATATATATATATGTGTGTGTGTGTGTATAAGTGTTAACAAACCAATTAGTAACTGCATGCATATATATGTGTATAAAGAAAGTAAGTGTTAATAGACAAGTTAATAAGTAAATTGACTATAATCTTACAGGCTAGGAGGAGCATTACCCTCAAACAGTCTCTCCCAAAATGTTCCAGACCAGGTTTGGAGTGGCTCTGCTCACCACCTGTTGCAAATGTGGCATTTAAAGGCACACTTGAAAACTGCATTAGGCAAGCCTTGGCCAGCCAAGGGAAGGTCATTGCTTCCCTGCTATTTTCAACTGCCAGACATTTTGTAAACAGGGTGGCTGGCAGTTGAAAATTGCCCAATTTTTTTCCTATTTTAGTTGGTTTATTGATCAAAAATATACATCCAAAATATACTAAACAAATAATCAAAGGATTCCATCAAATTCTACTTAGGCTGATAGTATGTTCTAAAGATGCATATCTAATGGTGGAGAAATGCCACTGGGGAGTTCATTTGAAATTACGCTTCCCTTCTGAGTACAGGTCATTTAGCGCTTTTCCACCACTTTTGCAATTTGTTTGCAATTTGCAATTTAAAATCTTATAGCTGGTTGTGAATTAAATTCCGATAGAATAGGGCTAATTCCATAATTATGCTTAGCAGATGCTGAAAAAGATATTTACTGCAGATGAGAGTATACCATGCAAGATTACAGTATGTGTGTGAACACCTAGCTTTTACAAAAAAAAGCCTTAGTTCTATTTTCATGACTAGGAACATAGTGACAAGAGTAGGCCATTTAGCTCCTCGATTCAATTAGGTCATGGCTAATCTGTACTTCAACTCCATTTATCTGACATTGTTCCATATTTTTTGATACCCTGAGCTAACAAAAATCTTTCGACCTCAGTCTTGAAAACTTCAATTAACCCAACATCCACGGTCCTTTGGGGGAGACCAGATTTCCACCACCCTTTGTGTAAAAAAGTGCTTCCTGACTTCACTTTTAAATGGCCTAGCTTTAATTTTAGGATTATATCGCCTTGTTCTGGATTGCCCCCACTAGAGCAAAAAGTTTCATAGGATCACGAGCTTATTATTTAATTGAAAATATTTTCCTGCTTCTATCCAACCTTATATGATTTAATTCTCAATAATGTGCACTGAACTATCTTTGCTGCCACCTTCCTCTCCGTTCCCACTCTACGTTACTAACCTACTGCAAACCGCGCCTATCGCAAAACTTCATTTCTTATCTATTTGCTTCCTCTCTTCTCATTTGATATTCTGTGCTTTTTCCTCCTTTGATCTGGGTACAATTGTCCAGCCAAAGTCATATTCAGGCTACAGAGAGTGAGGTGGTTATCCCACATAAAGCAAGTGTGCTCCTGAAGTCACAGCAGCAGAGCGAGCCTGAAGAGCAAGAGCAGCTGAAAGCCCCAGATATAGAGCGTGATGATCTGGCTCGGCGAAAGGCACTGGGTGGCTTTACCAGTCGGCAAGAGCCTCACACCTTCATTCATTCGTCTATTACACCGGCTGATATGGAAATATGGGAGAGGCTCAAGGTTTCCACTGACACCAGGTTGTTACCGACCTCCCCTTCTGTTGTTTCTAATAGAAAGCATCATAGAGAAAGTTGCTCTTTCATATTTTCCCTTTTTTCATATATTTTTATGAGTAATGTGTATCTTCTTAATCTGAACCTACATTTAAAATTGTGCTTGAAAAAGTAATAACTGCCTGTGTAAGAACCTCAATTAGAGAAATACTTGGTTTTATTTTTAATATGGCCAGATTGAATACAACATTATTATGCAATTTGTTCATCCCAGTTTGGCATAAAAATAAAACAAAAAAGGTGACTCAACCGTGGCTAACAAGGGAAATTAGGGATAGCATAAGATCCAAGGGGAGGACATATAAATTGGCCAGAAAAAGCAATAAACCTGAGGATTGGGAGCAGTTTAGGATTCAACAAAGGAGGACAAAGGGATTAAGTAAGAGGGGGAAAATAGAGTATGAGAGTAAGCTTGCAGGGAACATAAAAACTGACTGTAAAAGCTTTTATAGATATGTGAAGAGAAAAAGATTGGTGAAGTCAAGCGTAGGTCCCTTGCAGTCAGAATCAGGGGAATTTATAATGGCGAACAAAGAAATGGCAGACCAATTAAATACATACTTTGGTACTGTCTTCACAAAGGAGGACACAAATAACCTCCCAAAGATGTCGGGGAACATAGGGTCTAATGAAAGGGAGGAACTGATAGAAATCAGTATTTGCAGGGAAATGGTGTTAGGGAAATTGATGGGATTGAGGGCCGATAAATCCCCAGGGCCTGATAATCTACATCCTAGGGTATTTAAGGAAGTGGCCCTAGAAATAGTAGATGCATTGCTGGTCATCTTCCAAAATTCGAAAGATTCTGGAACAGTACCCATGGATTGGCGGGTAGCTAATGTTATCCCACTGTTCAAAAAGGGTGGCAGTGAGAAAACAGGGAATTACAGACCGGTAAGCCTAACATCGGTAGTGGCGCAGGGATCAGTCCTTGGACCCTAGCTATTCACAATATATATTAATGATCTGGACGAGGGAACTAGATGTAATATCTCCAAGTTTGCAGACAACACAAAGCTGGGTGGGCGTGTGTGCTGTGAGGAGGATGCCGAGAAACTCCAGTATGATTTAGACAGGTTGGGTGATTGGGCAGAAGCATGGCAGATGCAATATAACATGGATAAATGCGAGGTTATCCACTTTGGTGTCAAAAACAAGGAGGCAGATTATTATCTGAATGGCAATAGATTGGGAGAAGGGGAAGTGCAACGAGACCTGGGCGTCCTTGTGCACCAGTCGCTGAAAGTAAGTATGCAGGTGCAGCAGGCGGTTAAGAAGGCAAATAGTATGTTGGCCTTCATAGCGAGAGGGTTTGAGTACAGGAATAAGGATGTCTTGCTGCAGTTGTACAGGGCCTTGGTGAGACCACATCTTGAGTATTGTGTGCAGTTTTGGTCACCTTATCTGAGGAAGGATTTTCTTGCCATGGAAGGAGTGCAGCGAAGATTCACCAGGCTGATACCTGGGATGGCAGGAATGACGTATGAGGAGAGATTGGGTCGATTGGGCTTGTACTCCCTGGAGTTTAGAAGAATGAGAGGGGATCTCATCGAAACTTATAAAATTCTAACAGGACTAGACAGACTAGATGCTGGAAGGATGTTCCCGATGGTCGGGGAGTCCAGAACCAGGGGTCACAGTCTAAGGATAAGGGGTAAGCCATTTAGGACAGAGATGAGGAGGAATTTCTTCACCCAGAGAGTGGTGAACCTGTGGAATTCTCTGCCAAAGAAGGCAGTGGAGGCCAATTCATTAAATATATTCAAGAAGGAGTTAGATATATTTCTTAAGGCTAAAGGGATCAAGGGATATGGAGAGAAGGCAGGAACAGGGTACTGAATTTGGATGATCAGCCATGACCTCATTGAATGGCGGAGCAGGCTCGAAGGGCCGAATGGCCTACTCCTGCTCCTATCTTCTATGTTTCTATGCAATACTACTGGTGCAGTGTTCACATCAACTTCCTTCCAGCACATGATCCTGCCCCCAAAGAAACAAATAAAAACACTACACCACTCATTATCATATGTCGTACATCATATTATGTGAGTTAACCTAAAGCAGTTCTTAAAAAAGCACCAAGCCTGCATTAAAAAAAATAAAACAACACAAAATTACCTGTAATCAAACCAAGTCACCCATGGGAGACTGTGTTGCCATGGATTAGTATATTGTCCCTTCATCCTGGAATTACCGTTTCAATCCAGGCACACTGATGGAATGAAAGTCTCATCCCTTTGCTGGTTTTAAGGATGCTAAATGAAATAAATGTGGCCATTCTCAACACTTCTTAGTATGTGTAGAGGTCCCCATAACTGCTCTGGTTGTCAATAAGTTGGCAGTGTTAGAGAGGCTGAAACAGATGGCTGTTGTGTGAATCAGAAGTATCACCCTATTGTAATAGGGGTGCTCTGATGAGCTGTGGTTAAAGCATACTGTTAGGGAAGAGAATGAGCAGCTTTACTCTGTATTGGTCCAACTACGCTTAACCTGGACAAACAAGAGGTAGTAAAGCATTCAATTCTACAGCACTGAGAGCAATAATCTTGAGTGCAAACAAAATTACTAAAAAGCCCCTTACCCATGTATCACTCTTTAAAATATTTTTTATAACTGTTAAAAATCAATATTTCAGTTCATATGTGTAGATGAAATCTGTAGTGATCACTGTCATTAAGTATCCTTCTCCTATGATTGCTTCCCATTCCATCCACTGAAGCCATCAGATGCCCAGTGAAGTGGGCCCAATGGTGGTAACCACTGTGCACTCCCACATGCTGTTTCTGAAATGAAAATATTTTCAACGCTAATAAAGTAAAATCAATTTGGCAATCAAATAATCAACTTAATTATGGGCAAATTTTCTTTTATCTTTAAGCATGTAACCTTCAGTGTTCCTTTAACCCAGTCTGCTTAAAAAATAAGCACACATATCTAAGCTGAGGTTTTCTAGTAGACTTAGGGGGAAAAATTCGGCTGCTTTGTGCCTCCCGTTAGCACTCTAAGAGGGCGATCACGGGGCGCAAAGCAACTAGCGCCCAGGCGCGGAGCCGCCAATGCCTCCCACGAAATTCAGCGGGAGGTTAGCGGCGGTGGGAACCGTTAGCGCCCCGCGGTGCTGCGCTGCCAGCAATGACGTCATCGCTGTGCGCAGCGCCCCGGCCGCAATCTTCGGTAACGCCCCCTGACGCTATGTCCGATGGGATCAGGGGGGCATACCTGCTGCTGGGGTGGCGCTAATTAAAGGCGAGGTGCCGGGCAGCCATTTTTGTTGCTGGCCGCCTGCCAGCACCTGCCCTCGTTGCCGTCCCCAGCCTCCTTTGCAGCCCCCCCACGGAGTGCCGGCTGTGCTCCATGAGCCCGGCACTTCTCTTGTGTGCTGGGCTCTTTTGCCGGCATTCCGATCCCTGGTGGTTCAGCTGGGCCCCAGGTCACGCTGTGCAAGGCCCCTCCCCTTTAAGAAGGGGAGGAAGGCCTGCAGTACCACAGCGCAACGTGCCGACACGCGTGGCGCTACCGCAGCGCCACGATATTCCCTTGCAGCGCCCCAAGAGGGAGGCGGGGCGCTTCTAGTAGTGCCCTGCTTCCCTCTTGAGGCACTACCGATGAATTTCGGCCGCGGGGGCGCTAATTCTTTTGGGGCGCTAAAGGTAGTGCCCCGGTGAAGTTAACGCCCCAAAGGGGGCGCAACTGAATTTTTTCCCCTAAATTTCCTACATTTGTCAATGTTAGTGAAAGGGCACACACCTCCTACTTGTATCTACTCTTTCATTGAATTAGTGAAGAATACAAATTTTTGCTCCCTGGTAGTAAATATTTACCTCATGCACAAATGTAGACCCTTTTATTTGGAGGTGTGTTCATTTTTTGTTGCAAGTTAATTTTCTTGCTGATCTCCCCAGGCAATGTATCAACTTTAATCAAGAGGACAGTTGTGTGACTTAAATCAGGCCTCTCTATTTTGTCACTTTTGTGTCAGCCACTAGGAGATGCATTGGAGCTCAATGCCAAATCTCTACTTTTTCCCCTTTTCTCTCTTTCTCCTCTCCTGAAGGCAGTGACTCCCGGCTGGGGTGAAGTTCTGTGTGCCAGTGCAGTTATGGGCAGTGACTCCGGCTGGGGTGAAGTTCGGTATACCAGTGCAGTTATGGGCAGTGACTCCCGGCTGGGGTGAAGTTCTGTGTGCCAGTGCAGTTATGGGCAGTGACTCCTGGCTGGGGTGAAGTTTGGTATACCAGTGCAGTTATGGGCACTGACTCCCGGCTGGGGTGAAGTTCTGTTTACCAGTGCAGTTATGGGCAGTGACTCCCGGCTGGGGTGAAGTTCTGTTTACCAGTGCAGTTATGGGCAGTGACTCCCGGCTGGGGTGAAGTTCGGTGTGCCAGTGCAGTTATGGGCAGTAACTCTCGGCTGGGGTGAAGTTCGGTGTGCCAGTGCAGTTATGGGCAGAGACATTTTGCCTCCATGTTTGTCAGCCTCTGGACTTCATTGTGAACTGTCAGCAAAAATTTGTCAACCGTGAAATAAATCATTGGACTTAATTGCAATGGTATTCTTGCAACATATGCAGACCTGAGAGGTTTTACATTAAAACACTATGGGCTAGAAATTCAGTAGGCTTTGCGCCCAGTTTTCGCCCAAAGAGGGCTTTTGCGCCACTTGCTGAGCTTTCGCCGATATTCAGCGCTGCGGTAATGGCGGCGTTAGCCAGTAGCACTGTGCCGCCACCGATGACGTCATCGGTGTGCGCAGTGCCCCGCTACCGCCCCGCTACCGGCCCGACCGCCATATTTAGTTGCGGCCGCCTCTTCCGCAGCGGCCGCAAACAGCGATCAGAAAACGGGGCCGTCCTGTAGCCTTAGTGGGGCGCTTTAAGGTGGAGGTGCGGCCGGCCGCTTTTTCGGCGGCCGCCTGCCCGCACCTCCTTCCCCGGCCTCCTCCACCCCGCCCCCCCGCGGCATTGCCGGCTGCTTTCCGCGAACCCGGCACTTCTCCGTGGTGCCGGGCTCATTTGCCGGCACTATCCAGCGGCGATCTCCCCGTTGCAGGCACCTCCCCCTTAAGAGAAGGAGGAGGCCTGCAGTACCGCAGCCTGCCGCTCCGCAGCGGGTGGCGCAGCGGCGCCTAGAGCGCTGAAATTCAGTTTCAGCGCCCCAAGCGGGGGCGGGCACACCCTGGAATAGCGCCCGGTTCCGACTTGGGGCGCAAAAACTGAATATCTGACGGGCGCAACTGGCTCCGCGCTCAGTGCTAACTTTTGGGCGCACGCCAGCTGGCGGGCCCAAAGTGAATTTCTAGGCCTATCAATTAAGTCAGCATGCAGGTAGAAGAAGGTACAATCTCACAGCCAGTGAACATAGGAATATAGGAACATAGGAACAGGAGTAGGCAATTCAGCCCCTCAAGCCTGTTCCAATTAGATCATGGCTGATCTGTATCTTAACTCCATCTACCTGCCTTGATTCCGTAACCCTTAATACCCTTGCCTAACAAAAATTTATCACTTTCAGTTTTCAAAATTTCGATTGACCGAGCCTCAACAGCTTTTTGGGGGAGAGAGTTCCACTACCCTTTGTGTGAAGAAGTGCTTCCTGACATTACCAATGAGCGGCCTAGCTCTAATTTTGAGGTTATGCCCCTTGTTCTGGACTCTCCCAACAGAGGAAATAGTTTCTCCCTATCTACCCTATCAAATACTTTAATCATCTTGAACACCTCAATTAGATTATCCCTGAATCTTCTATAGTCGAAGGAATACAAGTCTAGCCTATGCAACCTGTTCTCATAATTAAACCCTTTTAGCCCAGTTATCTTTCTGGTGAATCTGCGCTGCACTCCCTCCAAGACCAATATATCCTCCTTGAGGCGCGGTGCCCTGAATTGAATGTAGTGCTCCAGATGGGCTCTCACCAGAGCTCTGTACAGCTGTCAAAACTTCCAACCCTCTTGAGATAAAAGCTAACATTCCATTAGCAATTTTAATTATTTTTTCTACCTTTTAGTGATTTCTGTGCTTCCACCCCTAAATCTCTCTGCTCATCCACAGTTCCTATCTTCTCGCCATTTAGAAAAGTCTCTCTGATCTATCTTTCTTAGGTCCAAAGTGGAGGACTTCACACTTTCCCACATTAAACTCCATCTGCCACAGTTTTGCCCACTCACTTAATCTATCAATGTTCCTTTGCACCTTTCAGCTCCCATCTACACTATTTACTGTGCCACCTAACTTAGTGTTGTCAGCAAACCTATATACATGGCTCTCTATTCCTTCATCCAAGTCATTTATAAATAAAAAAGGGAAAAGCTGCTCCCCCAGTACAGATCCCTGGGGGACACCACTAGTCACATCCTGCCAATTTGAGTACATACCCATTATCCCTACTTTCTGTCTCCGACCACCTCACCAATTCCCTATCCAAGCCAATAGATTGCCTGCAATTCCTTGCGCTTTCATTTTTGTCAACAGTGTGGCTGAAAGAATTAATGGCCTGGAATTTGTGGTGTGTCATAACAACGAACAAACAGCATTCACTGTTATCACCCCTTTGTAACTGACCGCAACTTCAGGATGTAGCGCATGCGCATCCTAACACGGAAATCCTGAAGTTGCAGTCAGACATTCACTGCTCTGACACTGGCTGCGCGGTGCCTCAGAATCGGACCACGATGAGCCCCAACACCAGTAGCACCAGGCACACCAGCAGCACCAACAACAACACCAACCTTCTCTGCAATCACCTGATGTTGCACAGGACAGAGGCCATCAGCACCCGACCACATTGCTGCCCGGGAGGCCAGGGATGGCCTCATCATGGCCAGATTTACTTAACTTTATGCTGTACACTCTGGCTGTCACATGAGGTGCCAGGTTGGCACCACTCCACACCAACACCATAAAGCATCCCTACAAAGCCCAAGCCATTCCTTTCACACTCATCACCAATGCGGAGGGTACCGTTCTGCCTCACCATTCACCGCAACTCACCAAGCCACTTCCAAAGGTGCACACAAATCTGTCCAAGACCAGAAAGTGTTGAAAATAAAGATTTCAATGTTTGACAGCACATTAATAAAAACTTTACATAAACATTGGATAAAACACCCTTGTGTGTTGTTAGTTGGTATGATTGCACTAGGATGAGGGTGAGTGTGAGGGGTGGCTAGTGAGATGGGGAAGTGATAATGTAGATAGAGAGGGATGGGTGGAGGTGCAAGGTAAGTTGGTGTGAGTAAGGATGTGCAGGAGTAGGGTAGGGAAGGCAGAGTATTGGGGATGTGATGAGAGGCACAGCAGGATGAGGTTGAGTGTGGCTTTGTACTAATGTTTTGTGATCTAATGAGATCATTGAAAGGTTTGCGCCACTGCACCCAGGTCCTCCTGATGACATCCCTGCTTGTGCCCTCCTGTGCAATGTGCAACCAGGCAGTTTTGGTCTCCTGGGGAGGTGTCTTCCACCCATCGGAAGGGAAGAGGACCTCCCTGCGTGCTGTGAATCCCTCCATAAGCATGTGGAGGGAGTCATGGGAGAACCTGGGTGCAGCCGTGCACCTCTGTGCAGTCATTGCCAGTGTTTGCCGCACTTCAGTGCTGTAGAACACTGACAGCACAAATGTCAAAAGAAAGTTGGCCATGGTCCCTTTAAGGAAACTGGCTGATGACACGTCATGAATGGCGTCACCAGATCAGCTTCCTCTAATTGGCCCGGGAAACACGCTGGGTGAGCTTAACAAACCCTGTCAACGTAAATTCATTTTAGACAGTGGGATGGAGCCAGCAGCGGGGCCACGACCTGCCACCAACATTGCCTGCCTCGGACCCACTGAGGTAAGTAAATTCCCAGCCTTAGAATCAAAGGAGCTTTCTCACTTCCTGGTTCTCGGTGTGTGAGAATTTTGCATTGTGATTGGCTGCTTAGACAGCATGTTGATGTCACAGCAGCTCGCACTATGGGATTCCCACTATACTACATTGATTTCAACTGCATGCCAGAAATGCCAAACTTCTCGCCACAGATATTACGAGATCTTTGTGGGTAGCTTACTTTGGGGCCAGCGGCGAACAGCTTTGCTTCACCGCTAACTGCAAATTATGGGCCAATTTAATGAGCTGAATATCCTCACAATGCAGCTGCACTGGTCATAAGACTGGCTGGACAGATGATTCTGTTTGGTAGTAAATTATTCATATTTGTTAATAAGGTAACTTTCTCTTTTAGCCAATACTAATTCGGGGATTAGTGAACTTTATGTTGTCTGCTTCTAATCTTCATTTTTCTCCATTCTCCATAACTTCTTCTAGTGAGGAAACTTCCAAGCCAATTGGAAATTGTTCTGATTTGAAGCCAATGTCTGAAATTGAAGTAGAAAAAGCAGCTCAAGATGACCTTGCCTGTCGTAAGGCAAGAAACAATAAAAGTGCTTCAGGCAGCTGCCAGCGCTTTGTGCACTTTGGCCCAGTGACGGAGATAGATCAGCAACGTTGGGAGAAGTTAAGCATCGCCGGGGCTGGCCCGGACAGTGAGTCAGAGGAAGAGGCAGATGGTTGCACTATCAAAGCCTATACCTGCCACCTCTTACCCTCAGTAGCTTCGGCAGTTATCCTCAACTCACAGGATAGCATAATGGGAGGTCAATCCCAAGTCATTGCTGGCAGCGAGGTCAGTCTTGCCTCCCAAAATGAGCTCAGGTACATATTGCCTCCTCTCCAGCTAGTCTGGATCAACAGCGTGGTTCAACATTTTCAGTTGCATGTGGTGTGATTGGAGCTCCTAATAAAGCATGGCATTTGCAATGTAAGGCTGAGGTCTCCCATCTTGTGCAACTGTTCTCTGCTCATCAATATGAGCTTTATAAATAGCTTTGGTTTATTGAAACTTCAGCCTGCTGTAATATAGATCGTTTGATGTGTTTTTTTAATAATAACATAGGCGTGAAAATAGGCTGTGCAGTAGCCTAGACATTTACGCTGCCAGAGGATTCATTTGTAAGCATTAACCACTTCACTGGAGTTTGCACAAATATATCTGTTTCTTTAACAGCTTAGTTATGTTTCATTTATTCCTGAGCTGTAAATTTTGCTTTTTATGGTATGATTGGGATAATTTTGTTTACTTTAATTTGTAATTTTCGAAAATACGTTGCTGTATAATGGGAAATATTGGCACAGGATTATAATTTGCACTGGTTTGTTTTGGTACCATTGGAACTTTTGGTCATCAGATACATATATCTCTGCTGGGTATGGACAGTGAAAACTTTCTTTATTCAAGTATACTTATATATAATAATGACATGTAACACAGCTGATTAACAAGCTTCCAGAAAATGAGGTGCAAGGTACAATCTCCCCCTCCACAACAACCTTCCAAGAAAAGGGATTAGAGACATTGGCCGGAATTTTAATTTGGAGGCAGGTAGGGAGCAGGGGGACTGGAAAGCAGCCGGGAAACCCTGGAGAACAGGTTTCCCACAGGCCCTTCTGAATTTAATGGCAAGGCCTGATTAGCATTTCAATCAGATGGAGAGGCTGGCTGACTGTCGGGTGGGTAGGCCTGCAGCACTCGGCTGCAGAGAGGAAGGAGGGAGGGACGAGTGGGTGGGGTCAGAGGAGGATTGGGGGGGGTGGTCGGGGATCAGAGAAGAATCGGGGCTGGAGGGGGGGAGGTCGAGAAGGCATTCGGGGGCTGGAGGGGGAGGTTGGAAGGCCGGGAAGGCGATCGGGGGATGGAGAGGGGAGTTTGGAGGCCGATGGGGGGAATTGGAGGCCTCGGGGGGGAGGTGAGGTTGAGGGGGGAGATCGGAGGCCATGTGGGGGGAGGTCAGAGGCAAAACCGGAAGGGTCGGGATGCTGTCCGATCACGGGGGGTGGTTGAGGCAGGAATGCTGGATCCAGCAGGTAAGTGGAAAGGCACTTACCTCCTGGATCCAGCAGTCCTCGCCTCCCTTTAGCCGGCGGGTTCCCCGAGGCCAAGGAAACCTGACCAGCCAGAGTTAACTTTGAAATGGTGGATTACCATGAGGCACGCCAGCCTCATTATAATATTTAAGTGGCGACCCATCTCCTGGGTGCGGGTTGGCTGCCCACCCCCGGTCCTGCCAGCGTTAAAACCAGAAGTTGGCGGGTTGGAGTCAGAATTCAGTTTTTTAACTCTTTAACCTCCCACCTGACCCCAATCCACCCGTTTTCTGGATTTAAATCCCCCCATTACTTCTAATGCTAAAAGATATTATCCACCATGATGAACAAGGCCTATGATTGTTCTTCTACTGTTCTTCCGTGGACAAGGCCATTAAAAGTTCTGCAAAAGCTAATTTTCTTTCAGAGGTTTGTAGTAAATCACAGCAAGTCACAATGCTTCATATTTGAAGAGGGTATTTGTTACTCACCTCCATGGTCACCCTTCCCCCAGACTAGTTCAAGAATAATGTCACACAGTCGGCTGTCCAACCAAGCATATCTGTAATAATCCACACTGTTTCATGTAATCTCATCTCAAAATTGTTATTTTCTTGCCATGTCACAATGCCGGATATATGGAGCACAGCCAATTATTATATTTTCTCCTTGCAGTTTCAATATTGTCATTTTGGCAACTCTTGTCCTTGTTTGTGGTAGACTTGTAGGGGTCGATTTTAACTCGGGTGCGGGGAATTGTCGGGTTCCCCGAATTTGGTGTTTCCCACACGAATCTAAATGGGTGTGTGAGATTGATGCAATTTTAACTCAATTAGCCAATTGATTTCCAACATGTGGGAACCCTTGGCAAATGAGTATTTCCAGTCAGAAAGTCGCATAATATGACATCATTATTGCTGCTGCATTTAGGGTCTGCAAGAAGCCTTGCTTCTTCTGCAGGCTGCCAACCTTTTGGCATTTGCTGATACACTGAGCTGGAAGCAGAATGGCAAGAGAAAGACCGAGGTCTGCACCCCGTTTTGACGACGTTGCCCTGCAGACTTTAGTGGAGGGAGCAAGAGCTCACAAGGAGGAGCTCTTCCCTTCATCAGGGAGGAAGATGCCTCCCCAGCAGACAAAGGCTGCATGGCTGCAAGTGGCAGAGAAGGTCAACTCCTTATCGCTGCCCGCAGAACCTGGATACAGTGCAGGAAGAGGTTTCATGACCTTCAGCACACTGGAAAAGTGAGTATGAATTTCCCATCACACTCAATCTGATCCCCATTGCCTTTCCTCACCAGCACTCAGCTTTAGCAATCTCTTCCTCCACATCCCACTTGACACTGACATCCATGCACCCTTACCCATTCCCTCTCTCTCTATGCTCACATTCACCTAACTATTCGACTATGCAGCCCTCACACTCCCTATCACTCTGATGCTATGAAAACAACTGACAACACACAGGGAGTGCCCTTGGTCTTGCCACCTCACTCCATTTTTGTCTCCTTCTTAGCATCTATGCTATGGATTCTCTACACTCACTCCTTCATTCTCACTCAACCTCCACTTGTCTCCCTCATTGCAGGAAAAGAGAGCTCACAATAAGCGAGAAAGAGCGAGGACAGGAGGAGGGCCACCATCAGTAGCCCACCTCACCCCCTGGGAGGAGGCGGTCCTGGAGATCGTAGGACTGGAGGATGAGGCGCAAGTGGGGGACGGACAGACGGGGGCATCACAGCAAGCTGGTGACAGAATCGTTTTCCATCTCTCTGATTGACATTGCATGAGTCGCTGATAATAATTCTGAAGCTATAACAGATGGACCTATGATCATCTGCAATGTGCATGTAACCTTGACCTCACATCTCTAACTCTTTCCTTCACTCCCCCACAGGAGCATCGAAAGCCCCCGTCCCCACTGTCCAGGAGGAAGAGCCTGAGCTTCCAGACTCCTCAGAGGAATCTGCAACCTCTGAGGGTGCAGCGTCAGCAGAATTCAGCGCACCCAACACCAGCGCAAACACTCACACTTCGGTGGGACCTTCGGGACATAGAGTAGTGTTGTCACCTGGTGTATCACAGCTCACAAGTGAGCATCAGCAGATTGTGGAGACAGGGACAGCAGTGGAGAGTGCTAGTCGGAGGGCACAGGACCCTGCCAGCTCGGCTCAGCTGCATGTCGACCCTCTGCCTCTGGGTCCATCCATAAGATCAGCAGGGCTGGAACTCCAGGAACAGATGCAGGAGTCTCTGGCAGGTTTTGTCTCCAGGGTCGATGTGAGTGTGGAGCGAATGGAGGAGTCCATAGCGAATGTGAGCAGAGCCTTTGTGGAGTCATTGGCGCATGAACGCATCACCATGGAAAGGATGGCAACCTCCATGGAGGAGATAAGTCGCCAGGGTATGGAAAACATGGTGAGTGTTCATAATAGAATGACATCTCTTGAGGAGCGATGGGCATCTATTGAACAGAGAAACCAGACCTTCATGGAAGTCCTTCTGAGTAGGACTGCCAGTGCAGATACGGGTCCCCATGGCCCCCTGATGTGCAGCAAGGTGCTCTCAAGGCACTTCCAAGCGCTGGCCCATTCTGGCCTGTGCAGCTTCAGGTGGGTGAGCAGCAGCCTGGCGCTCCTGTTGCTGCTGCTGTTGTTCCTGGTTCTGCTGGTGCCGCAGCTGGTGATTGAGCTCATTTAATGCCCAGAAGGGAAGGAAATAAATGGCTCCCATGCTTCTGGTATATGCCTCCGTTGAGGAAGCGCTGAGTGAAGGTGGCGAGCGGGGTTTCCCAGGAGGTCACACTGGAGATGTGTGTGAGGCTCCAACCTTCCACAGGTGTGGTTAAGCCTGGTAAAAGTTGCCCCAGGCCTGAAACAACAAAGTCCTGCCACCTACAAATGATGACTGATTAAATCTCCTCTTTAATGGTTGACCTGCAGCTGATAGTCAGCAAGCCAATAGTGCTCACGCCAGGTTTCACAGGCGTGCTCCCCACCAGGCGTGTTTTACGTGGGAAAAGGGTTAAAAATGCAAGGGCCTGTTAAAATGGGATTATAAAGGCCAATTATTGCTGATTAAGGGCCTTAAAGACCAGTCCCACCTGTTGGAGGCGGGACTGATTCGGGACCATCAGACACGCCTGGGTTAAAATGGCTCGGGGTCGGGAACCAGGTGGCGGGGGGTCCCGACCCCCAGTTTTTGCGATTTTAACCCCCCACACGCCTCAAAGCCCGCCTCACGGCTGAGTTAAAATCGACCCCGTAAGGTCCATTTTGATGCATTCCTGGCGGCTTTTGATTGAAGGTGTGCATAACTGAGATACTGTTGATCAAAACGAGAACCTGCAAAAACATATCATGTTGCAACTGTCCTGTAAAGAGAAACACCCATTGTTCACATGGCAGAAAAGAAAACACCTGCTGATCCAACTGAGGCAGCTTCTCAAGAGGGGGTTTACTCAACTAATTTGAGCCTCTGACGGGTTCACCAGAAGGCAAGAGAGGTTGCTAAAGGTCTGATCCATCTATTGTGTTATATTGTTTGATATTTCTTTAAAGATTAGGCTATGGAATTTTTCCATTGTCTATTTTTCCACTGTATTTTTCCTGGATTGCTGGAGGCAATAAATTTCTGATAATAAATATTTGAAGATAGGCAGATTGGAGACATCGCCTATGTGATGCCAAGAAAGCTGCAATGGAGAATGGAAAGTGTGCAATTGAATCCAAATCCATTGCTGCAAATTTAAAAATGGTAAAACCACAAACAGCCAGGTGACTTGAAAATCAACTAAGGACCAATTGTAATGCAAGTCTGAGGAGCTGAGAAACTGGCCTAAAAATTCGGTTGCCGCCAACGCCTCCCGCGAAATTCAGCGGGTGGTTAGCGGCGACGGTAACCATTAGCGCCCTGCGGCACTGCGCCACCAGCGATGACATCATCGCTGTGCGCAGCGCCCCGCTCGCACCCCGGCTGCAACCTTCAGTAGCGTCCTCTGAATTACTGCTGAACGCTATGTCCGACGGGGTCAGGGGGGCCTACCTGCGGCCGGGGCAGCGCAAATTAAGGGGGAGGTGCCGGCCATTCTTGTTGCTGGCCACCTGCCAGCAACTGCCCCCTCTGCCGTCCCTGGCCTCCTCTGAAGCCCCCCCCCGCAGAGTGCCGGCTGCACTCCCTGAGCTAAGCACTTCTCTTGAGTGCCAGGCTCTTTTGCCGGCACTCTGATCCCTGGTGGCCCAGCTGGGCCCCGGGTCGCGCTGCGCAAGGCTCCTCCCCTACCGCGATGTGGCATGCTGCAGCGCATCTTCCCTCTTGGGGCGCTACCGATTAATTTCGACTGCAGGGGTGCTAATTTTTTCGGGGCGAAGTTAGCGCCCCAAAGGGGGCGTGACTCCATTTTTCCCCCAGTATATATAGTAGTAAAAATAATAAATTTCCTTAGGCCTCACCTGCTCAAATTCAAAAATTGTATTTTACATTAAAAGGTTCTAGTGGAATTATTAACAATGTATGATTGTACTGACACATGGTTTATCTGTCCTCGCAGAGCCGAGGGATCCCTCAATATTGTACCTACCTGGGCACAATCAATACTAGGGAGAAAATGGACTTTGTGAAATGGAAGCTGAACACTAGCCAGTAATTCCCAGAAAATGTTGATGGTCCGGCTTTATTATTTTTGTATATTAGGCGGCATAACAACTCTTCCTCTTAGGCAGTCCCTCGGAACCGAAGATGACTTGCTTCCACATTAAAAATGAGTTCGCAGGTGACTGATAAGTCCAATGCGGGACCTACAGTCTCTGTCACAGGTGGGGCAGATGGTGATTGAAGGGGCGGGTGGATGGGGTGCTTGGGTTAACGTGCGCTCCTTCTGCTGTTTGCGCTTGGCTTCCGCTTGCTCCCAGCGAAGAGACTCGAGGTATTCGGCACCTTCCCGGATGCTTCTCCTCCACTTTGTGCGGTCTTGGGCCAGGGATTCCCAGGTGTCGGTGGGGATGTTGCACTTTTTCAAGGAGGCTTTGAGGGTGTCCTTGACGCGTTCCCTCTGCCCACCTGGGGCTCTCTTGCCGTGTTGGAGCTCCGAGTAGAGCGCTTGTTTTGGGAGTCTCGTATCGGGCATGCGGACCATGTGACCCATCCACCGGAGCTGATCGAGCGTGGTCAAAGCTTCGGTGCTGGGGATGTTGGCCTGAGCGACAACACTGATGTTGGTGTGCCTATCCTGCCAATGGATTTGCAGGATCTTGTGGAGGCAGCATTGATGGTACCTCTCCAGTGCTTTGAGGTGCCTGCTGTACATGGTCCATGTCTCTGAGGCATACAGGAGGGCGGGTATTACTACTGCTCTGTAGACCATGAGCTTGGTGCCGGGTTTGAGGTCCTGGTCTTCAAACACTCTCTTCCTCAGGCAACCGAAGGCTGCACTGGCACACTGAAGGTGGTGTTGGACTTCGTCATCGACGTCTGCCCTTGTTGACAGTAGGCTCCCGAGGTATGGAAAGTGGTCCACGTTGTCCAAGGCCTTGTCATGGATTTTGATAATCGGGGGGCAGTACTGTGTGGCGGGGGCAGGTTGGTAGAGGACCTTTGTCTTATGGATGTTTAGTGTAAGGCCCAGTATAAGTGTAACTTTAGTATAAGTGCAACAACAGGATGTAACTGACAACTGTAACAAGGCCAAATATCTCAGAAAATTGACCCTAGTTGCTAGAAAGACCTGCAGAAATGATAGTGAGGATGAAGGACTACAAAGAATGGTGTGTGTGGTTAACAGAAGTCAAAATCCCATATAAATTCAATCTGAACCAAGATGAAATAATCTTGCTTGGTTACCCAATAGACAATGGTGCATTGACACAAGACTACAAAAACAATTGATATGTCTGACAGAAAGCAGATTACTGTGGTATTCTACTAGAGAGTGACTGGAATAGACCTGACCCTTCAACCTTATACTAAATGATAGATAATTCCTTACCAGCCGAACTTTGCTTTCCCGCCATATTTTGGTGTTTGGCATTCGTCAATTCATTAGACTCTGATACCACAACACGACGACTGTGTCCTGCCTTAAATTAAGTTTGACACTTTCCATTTGGGATTTTCTTTAATCTCTTAAATTCGGCAAGAAGATAAACCTTTCTAACACGGATCTAATAAAAGATTATTCACTCTGTTTGTAATCCACATGGTGCTGTGGTGTAGAGTTGTTCTGTCAATAATCTACTGGAAAACAAGATTAAATACTGCACCAGGATTGTGTGACAATGATGGAGCAGGCTGTGTATTAGGAAATGTTGCACCAGAAATTAAAATTGCACTGCTGAAACTATTAGCACTAGATGGAATTTGCAAATCATGGACCATATTAAATAGAATCCATTAATGGATTTAAAAAAGCTCAGATATTTAATATCACTAACAGTATGAGCTAGTTTTCTGCTCATTCTAAAATATCAGGTTAGAGAAACAATTACTGTGATCCCTGGGTTAATGATATCATTCTGAATTTATTGTACTTATTCTTCAGGTGCATTTACACTATAAATTTAACATTGGTGTAAAGCAGCATTGGCTTTGCCTGCACTGAATTTGTGTAGTGTAAATTAGTGTCAAGGGCCAAACTGACTCCTCCAGGGAGTCTGACTCCAGTTTGCTCCTGGGTCAGGTCAAGTTGACTATAACTAACATTGGTGTGAAGCAAAACCTCTTTAGTTGCAGTGTAAATTAATTGAACTTTGTTATTATTAAGGATGATTAAATTATCCTTGGTTCAAATTCTCCATTTCATTTAACCCAACCCAGGACAGCGATACAATTTTTGTGGACCAACAAGTGGGGAATGCACCACGCACGCCCCACCCATTGGTTCTTGGTGTAGAGCGGCCTAACCAGCAGACCTTAAAGGGACCACTGCAGGCCACTCCAAAAATGGCTGAATTTTTTTTTCAATTTTTTTTGGCCAGGAGGAGCAGGAGCCTGCCGATTTCCTGCCCTCCCTGACCGGCGAGTAGTCTCGGAGCGCCCGTTCAGCATTCACAGCTCACCGTCCGCATGCTAATGAGGTCCAGATGTATTTGCCTTTAGTGCTGTGTTGCTTATCTTATACATACTTTATGTTGCAACATTTGTACTGGTACCACTAGTAAACAGGCATTTCTAATATGTTATATATATTTAAAATGAGTGGTATTGTGTTGGTATTTCACATCATTCTATATACCTTGCTGTCCTAGGGGGATATTAGTAGGAGTCTAAACTTTGTGCACAACTTTGTTCAACTCTGATTTTTTTTTACAGTAATATCAATTTTATGCAGTATCATAATTCCAGAAAACTACCAGTATTAGTATAACTAATCTAAGACCAACAGAAATGATTTCCAGCCAATATTTCCCCATACAGTAACATTTAAAACATTTATTTTTCACAATATGAACATAGGAATAACATACACTTGCCGACAGAGAATTGGGATTGTGTTTGTAGAATAAAGCAGAATACTGCATGGGCATAAGAAGGTGATACTTGACCAACCTATCAGCAAATTTCCATGTAACAGAAGTGTATTTCTAGCTGTGTGATGTCTAACATCAAATCTAGTCCCAATAAAAAAAAGTAATTCCCTTGTGTTGAGAACTGAGCCTGACAATCTAGTACCCAAGGATCGAACTAACCTCTGTACAATTAAACCAGTAACCTCACCCCAAGCCAAGAACTCAGACAATTTACACTTCATGAATTTCATTCTTAACCCTTCTTATTTAATCCTTAATGAGTTTTTGTTTGTGTTTTTCCAGCTATTTTAGTACTATTCCTCACTCTGCTTCTGAATACATTGACTTCTTATTGTAGGGCAGTCGCATGGGCATTGGTCACACTCAGATAAAATCATTTGTGATTGCAAATCAGAGAAAACTCTCTTTTTTGCATGAGACCCAAAAGACATATGGCCCCGATATGTAGGGGGAGACGAGGAGGGAGTGAGGGAGTACAGTAAAGCGGAGGAAACCCAGCAAGGCTGGAGACGTGGAGGTCCTGCTGAATTTAACAACAGGACCTCATTATAATTTATTTCTTTTGTTTCCTGCCTGGTAGCCTGCCAAATTGACAGGCGGGCTGGATACCGAGCGGGAAAACCAGTGACGGGAGGCTGCAGCCGGGGACCCTTGGGGATGGTCACCGGCAATCAACATCGCAGGGCAAGGGCTAGAGGGAGACCATGATCGGAAGAAAGGAAGCCAAAGGTTTGCTTTAGGGGCCGGGGGTGCACTCCTGCTCTTTCTGGGCCACAAGGAATGCTATAAAAAGCACGTGCCTTTTGGTGCCAGCAGCTCCTGCCTCCATTTCACTGCCGGATTTCCCGAGCTCTCGGAAACCAGGCCAGTAGCAGTTAAATTTAAATCAGGCACCCAGTGCAGTCCTGATCGCCACACTATAGGAGGGATGTGATTGCATTGGAGAGGGTGCAGAGGAGATTCACCAGGATGTTACCTGGGCTGGAGCGCTTCAGCTATGAAGAGAGACTGGACAGGCTGGGGTTGTTTTCCTTAGAGCAGAGAAGGCTGAGGGGGGACCTGATTGAGGTGTACAAAATTATGAGGGGCATAGATAGGGTAGATAGAAAGGAACTTTTCCCCTTAGTAGAGGGGTCAATAACCAGGGGACATAGTTTCAAGGTAAGGGGCAGGAGGTTTAGAGGGATTTGAGGAAAAAAAAAATTCACCCAGAGGGTGGTTGGAATCTGGAACTCACTGCCTAAAAGGGTGGTAGAGGCAGGAACCCTCACAACATTCAAGAAGCATTTAGATGAGCACTTGAAATGCCATAGCTTACAAGGCTATGGACCAAGTGCTGGAAAATGGGATTAGAATAGACAGGGCTTGATGGCCGGCGTGGACACGATGGGCCAAAGGGCCTCTTTCTGTGCTGTATAACTCTATGGCCTAGAAATTCGGTAGGCTTAGCGCCGCATTTGAGGCGCTAGAGGGCCTAGCGCCGGAGTTATGGCCAGTTGAGAAATTCCCTGGGGCCCTAAATCGGCGTTGCACCGGTAGCGCTGCGCCGGCACCGATGACGTCATCGGTGTGCGCAGCGTCCCGGTTGCCGTGGTAACCCGGCCCCAAGCCGAAATTCAGTTGCGCCCGCCTCGCCCGTGGCAGGCGCAACTAAGACTCTGGCAACAGAGTCTTCCCCCAGTGTGCGCCGGCGCATAAAGGTGGAGCGGCGGCCGGCCGCGTTCCCGGCGGCCGCCTGCCCACACCTCCCTTCCCGGACTCCTGCATTCCCCCCCCGCGGCCCTGATCACTGTCTCATGCGAGCCCGGCACTTCCCCGAGGTGCCGGGCTCAGATGTCGGGTCAATCCGCCGGACAGTTGTCGGCTGCAGGCAGCTCCTCCTTAACAGGAGGAGGAGGCCTGCAGTTCCCCCGCCTGCCGCACCGCATCGGGTGCCGCAGCGGGGGATTAGCGCCGGGAAACCCAAGTTCACGCCCGTTTTGAGGCGCTAAAGGAGGGTTTTAGCGCCCGCCGCCGTCTGGGCCCGGCGCACCCGAATTTTCGTCGGGCGCTGCCGCATTACCGCTGGCGCAAACTTTCTGGCGCTACAGCCCTGGCAAGACCAGAACCCAATTTCTAGGCCAATGACTCTATAACGATGCACTGTGAAAGCCTTATTTGAATGTGATAACAAGAGGGGACACACACACGGCTCGCAACCCGCCGCCGTAAAAACGGCAACGGGCGGGTACGTGGCAGGTTGGGGACGCGTTCCCTGTTCGTTAGGGTTTAAGCCCCCAGTTCCCCAACCTCTTCCCGCCCATTGTGGTGGGGGTCATTATTGAGGTCACAGTTTAGGATCCAGTTCCAGATCCATTCCTGCCACCGTAGTAATGGTCACCAACCTCATGATAACCCCCAGTGTAATATAATATCCTAGCAGCATCCCATTCTCCCAAAACACATAAAAGGAACAAATTAGTTTTTTTTTAAGTCTTTACCCGCAGAAGTTTTATCCAGTAGATTATAAATATGAAGTTAATATTTTATTTCTTATCTAACCATCTTGTCGTAATGTTACCTTATTTTCTATTAGTTAGTGCCTTCCTTCTTTCTTAATTTACCTCTTGTTCCATAGCTGTAAACGTGAAGAAACTTTCCTTAGTGATACATGCACAGCTGAGTATTTTCGAAGAACCCCTTCTCCTGTCCTGGTTGTCCACACTGTAACTCTGAATGAAAGCATTCACGATTCCAGCGAGGAAGATGAAGATGAAGATGAGAAGGCCCCAGATCTAGAGAAAGATGACATGATGAGCCGGCGGATTAAAGCCACCTTTAAGCAGAGCAGTGCTGCCTTTAATAAATTTCTCCCAGTCCCCAGTTCACAGCAAGGCTGGTCAAAGAGCGGAATTACTAAAGGACCTGAGAAGGATGCAAAGAAAATGAGAAAACCCAAGGATGAATCACTGTGGACGTGAGCTTTTTGTTTTGTTTATTAGCTGCTGGAGCCTGTAGTTCACTTAAACTGAACTAATTACAAGTGTGGAAATGCCTGCGCTGAAACAAGTAACACTTAGCACGTGCTTGAATTTGTCTTGGTCTGTGTGCCACCTTGACTCATCATAAACTGTTACAGTGCCATTGTAGAAATGTTTACAAAAATAATAAAAATGGTACATGGGACTGTATCTTTCAAGTTTCCATGTCCTACCAATAACAGTGAAAATCTTTTTTTTAAATTTAGTAGCTTGTTATGTCTTAACACACAGTTTGTGGGGTTTTTTTGCACTTTGGAAATTCCTTTGTCCTAGAAGTGTTAAAACTTTTATTACATGGGCAATTACTTTAACCTGATGTTATGCCAGTCCCTCAAAATAAAGCAGTTCTGCTTTACTGACATAGGGTGTGGAGCCTAGGGTCCAACTGCCACATGAAGGAGAGTTCTACGCAAGATGTCTGTTCCCTAATACAGATCCAACCAGCATTTCTGGCTGGCCTCGGGGGAACTCACCAGATAAAGGGAGGGGGGGACTGTTGGATCCAGGAGGTAAGTGCCTTTATACTTACCTGCTGGCTCCAGCGTTCCTGCCTCGCCCACCCACCGGGAGCGGACACTTCCCCCCGATACTTCTGATCTCCCCTCGACCTCCCCCACGAGGCCTCTGAACCACATCCCCCCACCCCAACGAGGCCTCCGATCTCCGACCCCCCCTCTGGTCTTCCGACGCCCTCTGTCCAGCCTCTGAACCCCAGCTTCCGACCCCCCTCTCCAGCCTCTGACCCTCGGCACCCGGCCCCCGACAGCCCCTCTGGCCTCCGATTCTCGGCCCCCAGCCCCCTGTCCGATCTCTGCTCCTCAACCACCAGACCCTGAATCCCTCTCTGACCTCCGATCCTCGGCCCCCAGCCCCCTGTCCGGCCTCTGATTCTCAGCCCCCAGACCCTGAATCCCTCTCTGACCTCCGATCCTCAGCCCCCAGCCCCCTGTCCAGCCTCTGATCCTCAGCCCCCAGACTCTGAATCCCTCTCTGACCTCCGATCCTCGCCCCCCAGCCCCCTGTACAACCTTCAATCCTTGGCCCCGGCCCCCTGTCAGACCTCCTATCTTCAGCCCCCAACCCCCTGTCTAGCCTCTGATCCTCGGCCCTCAGACCCTGAATCCCTCTCCAACCTCCGATCCTCGGTCCCCAGCCCCCTGTACGGCCTTTGATCCTTGGTCCCTAAACCCCAACTCTCTGTCCAGTCTCTGATCTTCAGCCCCCGGCCCCATGTCCGGCCTTCTATCCTCGGTCTCAGTCCCCGGTCCCCAAACCCCTGTCCGGCCTCCAATCCTCAGTCCCCAAACTCTAATCCAACGTCCTATCCTTTCCCCCGGCCCACTGTCCGGTGTCCTATCCTCAGCCCCCAGCCCCCGATCCCCTCTTCGGCCTCTGATCCCTTGCTCCCTCCTCTCTGCTACCTGCCCGACAGCCAGACAGCCTCTTAATCTGGCTGGCTTGCGGGCTGGAAACGGAGAAACAAAATGTTAATCAGGCCCTGCCGTTAAATTCAGCAGGGCCTGAGGGAATCCCATTCTCCCAGGTTTCTCGACCGCATTCCAGCGCCCCCGCTCCCTCTGCTCCTCCAAGTTAAAATTCCGGCCAATGAGTAGTAGGCATATCTAAGGTGGAGCAGACAGTTGGAAGCACACATTTAGAGAAAGATGGAATGAGAAAGTAGGAGAAAAGTCAGTCGTAGCTGAACAGAGATACATAGATGTTTGTGAGAGCCAAACAGAGAAAAAGAGGAATACAGAAAGTAAAACAAAAAAGGTGACCCAACCGTGGCTAACAAGGGAAATTAGGGATAGCATAAGGTCCAAGGAGAGGGCATATAAATTGGCCAGAAAAAGCAATAATCCTGAGGATTGGGAGCAGTTTAGGATTCAACAAAGGAGGACAAAGGGATTAATTAAGAAAGGGAAAATAGAATGAGAGTAAGCTTGCAGGGAACATAAAAACTGACTGTAAAAGCTTTTACAGATATGTGAAGAGAAAAAGATTGGTGAAGTCAAGCGTAGGTCCCTTGCAGTCAGAATCGGGGGAATTTATAATGGGGAACAAAGAAATGGCAGACCAACTAAATACATATTTTGGTTCTGTCTTCACAAAGGAGGACACAAATAACCTCCCAGAGATGCCGGGGAACATAGGGTCTGATGAAAGGGTGGAACTGAAAGAAATCAGTATTTGTAGGGAAATGGTGTTAGGAAAATTGATGGGACTGAAGGCCGATAAATCCCCAGGGCCTAATAATCTACATCCCAGGGTACTTAAGGAAGTGGCCCTAGAAATAGTAGATGCATTGCTGGTCATCTTCCAGAACTCGATAGACTCTGGAACGGTACCCATGGATTGGCGGGTAGCTAATGTTACCCCACTATTCAAAAAAGGTGGTAGAGAAAAGGCGGGGAATTATAGACCGGTAAGCTTGACATCGGTAGTGGGGAATATGCTAGAGTCCATTATAAAAGATGTAATAGCAGACCACTTGGAAAGCAGTGACTGGATCGGACAAAGTCAACATGGATTTACAAAAGGTAAATCATGCTTGACTAATCTACTGGAATTTTTTGAGGATGTAACTGGTAAAATAGATAAGGGAGAACCAGTGGATGTGGTGTATTTGGACTTTCAGAAGGCTTTCGATAAGGTCCCGCATAAGAGATTAGCGTGCAAAATTAAGGCACATGGGATTGGGGGCAAGGTATTGACTTGGATAGAGAACTGGTTGGCGGACAGAAAGCAAAGAGTTGGAATAAATGGGTCGTTTTCCGAGTGGCAGGCAGTGACTAATGGGGTACCGCAAGGATCGGTCCTAGGACCCCAGCTGTTCACAATATATATTAATGATCTGGACGAGGGAATTGGATGTAATATCTCCAAATTTGCAGATGACACAAAGCTGGGGGGGAGGGTATGCTGTGAGGAGGATGTCGTGAAACTCCAGCACGATTTGGACAGGTTGGGTGATTGGGCAGAAACATGGCAAATGCACTCTAATGTGGATAAATGTGAGGTTATCCACTTTGGTGGCAAAAACAGGAAGGCAGATTATTATTTGAATGGTAATAGATTGGGAGAAGGGGAAGTGCAAAGAGACCTGGGTGTTCTTGTACACCAGTCGCTGAAGGTAAGCATGCAGGTGCAGCAGGCGGTTAAGAAGGCAAATGGTATGTTGGCCTTCGTAGCAAGAGGGTTCGAGTACAAGAACAAGGATGTCTTGCTGCAGTTGTACAGGGCCTTGGTGAGACCACACCTTGAGTATTGTGTGCAGTTTTGGTCGCCTTACCTGAGGAAGGACATTCTTGCCATGGAAGGAGTGCAGCGAAGGTTCACCAGGCTGATACCTGGGATGGCAGGAATGACGTATGAGGAGAGATTGTGTCGATTGGGCTTATACTCACTGGAGTTTAGAAGATTGAGAGGGGATCTCATCGAAACCTATAAAATTCTGTCAGGCCTGGACAGACTAGATACAGGAAGGATGTTTCTGATGGCCGGGGAGTCCAGAACCAGGGGTCATAGTCTAAGGATAAGGGGTAAGCCATTTAGGACTGAAATGAGGTGGAATTTCTTCACCCAGAGAGTGGTGAACCTGTGGAATTCTCTGCCACAGAGGGCGGTGGAGGCCAGTTCATTAAGTATATTCAAGAAAGAGTTGGATATATTTCTTAAGGCTAAAGAAAGGGATCAAGGGATATGGGGAGAAGGCAGGGACCGGGTACTGAATTTGGATGATCAGCCATGATCTCATTGAATGGCGGAGCAGGCTCGAAGGGCCGAATGGCCTACTCCTGCTCCTATCTTCTATGTATCTATGTATCTATGTATCTATGTGTGAAATATTAACAAAAAAACAGAGGTAGACAGAAACAATTGGAGAGTGGGAGACATTCTGATAGACAATTAAAGGAAGAGAGAAATATATTCCTTTTTTGTTCATGAACAATACCACAGGGGATCAGCTCATGTTTATTTAGACATTCAAATGATTTCAGATGTTCTACTGGAGCATAGACCATGTTAAGTAAGGAATTTTACAATGCGTTGCTCATAGGCAGCTGGGATCTTGAGAGTTAATGAAGATCGTGTACACTTACATGGATCAGCTTTTTTTGTTTCCACTTTTTGTTTGACGACTAACTAATAAGCATTGTAAGAATGGCATGATACATACTACATTACCTTGCGTTTGATAGAAAATTTTGATCTGAAAACTTGCTGCGAATGTTAACAGGAAGTAGTTCACTGTGCAAAATATGTGATGGGGAAAACTTGACAACTGTCAATTTTTTTTTAAACGTAACTCGATTGCTAGCTTTGTGTGAACACATGATCAACAGCAGGTAGTTTAAAGGGAACAATCATGACTGTGAACTCAGCAATGTATTTCATTTTATCGAGTTGACTCTTTACTAATTTATGTCATTCAAAAAGTTTCCATGACAAATATTTTGAAAGCAAGAAGTGAAATTGTATTGTACATATTAAATTCAGGGCTTAATGTTTTACATTTTCCATCTGCTTGTTTGGTCCTTGATTGGTTATTGGTGATTCATTCCGGTGGAATTTAATATTTGCAACATCTGGAGACAAGAAATGTCATTGTGATAATTTAAGTCATTCATCACTTTGCTGTGTAACAGGACAAAGTGCAAGCAGTAGGAGAGTCAGGAAGTGCAATGATTGGGGTAGTTGACGTGAAAGTTTTTAAGCTTTCATTAATAATATAGATTGTAAGTGCAGTCTTCGGAAACCTTGCTGGTTATACTCAAATTGCTGTAAGAGATTAGTGAATTATTTAATTGTCCTAATTAGACTACTTTCCTTTTATAAATTAGTTTAGTTAAGGAATAGGCTGTTCCTAAAATTCAGAAACTTTACGCTCAAGGTGCACAAATAGTGTAATCGTTATGTTAGAAGTAACAAGATCTTAATTAATTGTCCTAATTCAGTCAATCAATTCCATATGGGCCTTTGGAAACACGATGATACCAAGTGTGTCTGTTCTGTGCGATACTGATCGGGTAATTCACAGAACAAGTCTTGTTGGTGTATCTGGAGATCTTAAAATATTGACTAGCCCAGCATCTGAATTGTATTTATAATTTAAGCTGTGTTGGAGCTATATGTAGTGGTATAATCATAGACTAGCATATGAATATTTGTGCTAATTAAACATAATTTACTTCTGATTCGTCTAATTGAAAAATTGACTCTTTTATAACTCAAAGTATCTGTGCAAAATTGGAAAGTGTAGTTAAGGCTACTATTTACTGAACCATAACAAATAGTACACATCAATATACAGTAAACTCTTTCTCATCCGGCACCTACGGGACCAGGATGGTGCCGGTTGATGAAAAATTCTGGATAACAGAGAAGTAGGCTATTTTTAACACAAACAAAAATAAAAACCACTGACTAACTCGGCCACCGCGGGAGACTCGGACTCGGCAAAACGAGTGCTGGATGGATTTGGCAAGATTACCGGTTATCTATATTAAAGAATTCAGAATGATTATGTGCCATTTAAACAAGAGTTTACTGTACATTAAAGTGTATTTAAAGTCTTTTTTCTCCTCTTTCCTTTATATGGCTCTCCTCATACCTAACACCAGGGAGGATGTTCTGCTTTTTGATTGTTGCCAATATCTCTCTAAAACCATCCTTCTTGGTCATGAGTGACCAGCCCTCCAACATTCCTTTCTTCCCTCTATTTTGTACCTTCCCACACTGTCCATAGTGCTGCCCTTTAAATACATTATTAAAAATAAATTTCCAGTCCTCTTACGTTAAGTATATATTTCATTCTTCCTGCTGCCAAATGGAATCCTGTTTGAATGTTTTTGCTCCACAGATGGGATTGTTGG
This sequence comes from Somniosus microcephalus, assembly GCF_052327205.1. Taxonomy (NCBI): domain Eukaryota; kingdom Metazoa; phylum Chordata; class Chondrichthyes; order Squaliformes; family Somniosidae; genus Somniosus; species Somniosus microcephalus. The sequence goes on from NC_140988.1 coordinate 215,490,848, forward strand.
GCTCCAGAAACTACTGATGGGTATGTACATTAGGCAGAGCCCCTTCTTGCTTTATATTTTTATACATCAACGATCAGCCTGGTCATATCATTCTACAAAGTTTTGGCTTCCATTTGGCTAGAAAAACAGCAATTAAAACCAGTTTTCAGCCATTGAATAACCAATGTTTTGGAATTTACACCAATCTCCAAATTGTATGTTGTAAGTCAGGACCAAGAGGGAGAAAAATGGTTTAAAAATTAGCTTTGAAGTTAGAAATGAGTTAGAATAGACAGATTAGGCAAGAAAAAGCTAACATTAACGTAAAGCACTGGGAGTTTCCTTGAGGGTTCTCCCAATTTCCACTGTGACTTTGGCGGAAACGTAAATGGGGGTTTTGCCGATCTTCTGTTGACGTTATGGTGGCCAATTAGGAGAACTGCTAAAGAAATTCCCAGCAAAAGTAATATAAGTAGGAGAGAGACAATAGGAAAATATTTTAGGTGTTTATTTTTATATTGTAGAATTAATATTACAGTAATTAAGCTATTCCTGTTATCTGAGTAACATTATAAAGATTATTACCACAATGTGAACCGGAAACCTAAGTAACTGATACAAAAGCAAAATACTGCGGATGCTGGAAATCTGAAACAAAAACAGAAAATGCTGGAAATACTCAGCAGGTCAGGCAGCATCTGTGGGGAGAGAAACAGAGTTAACGTTTCAGGTTGATGACCTTTCATCAGAACAGTTCTGACAAAAGGTCATCGACCTGAAATGTTAACTCTGTTTCTCTCTCCACAGATGCGGCCTGACCTGCTGAGTATTTCCAGCATTTTCTGTTTTTATTAACCTAAGTAACTGACTGTCCCAGGAAGACTGGAGTTTCCCTGGACCTACCATCAGTCTAATCATTAAACACCTGTTACACAAGCAAATTTCCATTGTGCATTTTTGAAAATCTCAATTTTACGCATTTTAATGTTTCTTATGTTTTATTGTAAATGTTCTGTGTTCTTTATATTTGGTCCTGTAGATACAGTCCAACAGCTGCCCTGTCTGATGATACAGTGTAAGTGGTACCTTGTGTTTAAAATGAATGGAATTGCATGTGCTTGATCAGTATTCGCAACTGCTTACTAAACCTCCAAGAATAACGACTTTGTCTAGGCTTGCGTGATTAACTGCTTTGATTATATATAGCAACACGCAGCTGGGGCTTGCTGACAACAACACATTTTATAAGAAACAGATGAATTTCACTTATAAAAATTACACCAGATTTAGTGAGAACTGAATATAGAATGATCTTTCCAAATTGGAGTTCTGAATATTGAGTGCCAATTGCTATTAGACTATTGTGAAACAATTGTCCGTATGTATTCTCTGTATCTATATATTTACAGACCTTTACAGAACACACTCTAAAGCAATTGGTACAACAACTGGTATCTGGAATTTTGAAGTTTAACATCAACTCACTCCATAATGCAAGCACGGGCCACGCTGGAAGGCAGATGAGTTTCGAGGGTGGCGGGTTGGGTGGGGGAGGGGGTAGGCAGGGGCACAGGTACCTGGAACATTTTCTTGGCTGGGTTTGGGCTGTTTAACTCATTCTGCACCAGTGACTCAAGTTTTCCATGTCATACTTGCATCTTCACAAACGTGAAACAAAATGTGTTCTCAATAATTCTGTGCAAAACTTTCAAAAGGGAATTGTATATATACTTGAAAATGATAAACTTTCAGGGCTATGGGGAAAGAGCAGGGGAGTGGGACTAATTAGATAGTTCTTTCAAAGAGCCGGCACAGCCATGATAGGCTGAATGGCCTCCTTCTGTGTTGTATGATTCTGTGATTCTATATAATAAAAATTGCTATTCTAGCTTTAGGGGAGATGTAAAAACACATTTCTTGACTGCCTATTTCTTTCTCTGCTGCTGCATGTGAATTTGGATGATGTTATTTTGCATGCAGAATAAACTGTTTGATGTTTGTTCTTGATTACTGTTCTAGCGAAATTGAAATTGAAGCTATGAGCTCTTGCCAGCAGTCAAAGAAAGTCACTGCTTGCACTTTGATGTAATTGTCATGTAACAGTTTCATTCAAATATTCAAAGGACAATATAAATCAGTGAGGAAGGTGGATGGGGGACAGAACCATTTAAAAGCACAAATGAATTGAAAAAGTGTTAAATCACAGAGGAGTTAAATGAAAAGCTGGCACTTTGGAATCGTAACTGCTCAGCTTGGAATGGGTGTGACGTGAAGTACCATTTGTTCCAGTATGTTATCATTATCCTACTGGAAGTGAATTTGACACAATATCCAAAAACTCAAATAAACCAACATAACACAGAAAGTTTGAGCAACATTGTTCAGAAGAGTGTCTCATACCTTTCTCCTGTTTTTCTTGACTGCGCATTTGGATGCCCAGTTCTTTTTAATCTTTCCCGCCTCCCATTTGGCATCCTACCCTCCCCCAAGTAAAGTGCTTTGAGATGTTCCCCTACATGAGGGGAACCATGCAGGTTGTTGTTGATTCTGAGAGTTACTAAAATACCAAACACAATAGCTTTATGAATGTTATAACAAACAGCTGATGACAAAACAGACAATAAAGATTTGCCTGTGATTTTTTTTTAAGTAAACGTGGTAAATAGGAATATAAGAATCACAGTTACAATATCATTCTTTATACCCACATGTACGATTTCACTAAAGTGAACAAAGGAAACTTCTCCCAAAGTTGAGGCAGAGCAGCATGATAAATTAAACAGAACTGTCTGTAAAATAAAACCACAGAATAGACAGGACATTCTGTTGTAAAAGATTATTTAAAGATGCTTTAGAGTTCAATCAAATCTGACTCCTGTGATGTATGAGAAGTGACACAGGAAGAATATGTGGTTGTTAAACATTGCACACTCATATACACTTGAGATCAGTCTCATCGTATTGTCCTTAATCCTGAGTTCATATTAATCTGACGTTGCCATAGCCTGAATTATGGAGTGCATGCTGGAGAATGACATGTATTTCATATATTCCATCTTTATATACAAAGCTATTGCACGTGCATGTATCAAGCATTCCAAGCATAACAGTTAGGTGTGACATCTTGGGCATCACATCTTTTTTGTCACCTTCCACCTGATTAGCAAAAAATTAATGTTCATAAAACATCAATAAATCACAACTGAACAGGTAAGTCAGCAGATACCAAGCAGGAATGAAAACCACCAGTCATGTAGTTCAAAAAACTAAAATCAAAAATGGGCAGCCAGCAAGTGCTAGCGATGGAAAAAAACAAACGTATCAAAATATATTTTCAAAATCCTTTCTGCTGCCATTTTGGTTCTCCACTAACTTGAACACTTACAACTGTAAATAACATAATAAAAATATTTTAATTTGTTTTAAATGTAGTAGAAAATGGTTATGGTTACATACACAATAGTAATTTCTCTGTTTGAAATGCCTGTAGTAATTTTTCCATCATAGACCTATGTGAGTCTTAAGTTCATGTAGGTTTCCAGACCCATAACTGTTAGCTAAAGAGACTAAAGCCAGAATGTATCTGTACACTCAGCTTCTCATGATTGACAATAAGACTAGTGATTCAGAGAGTTTCAGGACTTGCCTTTTGTAAGCTGCCCCATTCCTAGTTAAACCATTTTTAGAAGTAACCAGAATATTTTTTTATGTGGATAAAACAACAGAACAGTGTAAAGCATGGACTCCAACATTTTTGTGGTAATGTTGAAAGCAAAAACTTGTATGCTATATACTGGCTGATGTCCCCCAGCTACACTTACCAAGTACAGTCAGAAAGCTGAACAGATAGAGCTGAGGAGAAAACCAGCAAATGGGAAAGGACGCAAAGCAGATCTCTATATTTTGTAGTATATTCTAAACGGTTATAGCAGATAAATATATTTTATTTATCTTTGTATAAATATTAGGGCAGAACTTCTGTGGGGTGTATACCCAATCTTCCACCATAACTTTGACAGAAGATCAGCGGAAACCCTGGAGGAATTATGCAAATAGCCATGTAAGCCATTTCTCAGGTGTTTCCACTGATCTTCTGCCACAGTTACAGTGAGAGATCAGAAGAAAATTCTACCTTAATGTTTGATTTTGAGTTCCAAATTAAAACAGTTCTGGAAGGAACTCACCATCATTCTATTTAAATACACTGAGTACTGATATATCGCAGAGGTACTTGATAAAAAAAAGGAAAGGTGCAAATAAGAAAAGGTTATGCTAAAGTTCTATATTCCTTGGCCTTCAATATAAAAAAAAATCACACCCTAAACCGATGGACAGTAAAAATAAACAACTGCTCCCCTATATTATATGCAGAATTATATTTATTTGCAAATGGGGGATGCGAGGGACCAGATTTACTTGCAGTTGATAAGGAAAATACTATTTACTTATTTTTCAGAAACCAATCAAAAAATGCTATTTTACTCCTTATAGGGAGCTCTCTTACAAACTTCTTTCCAAATTCTCTTAGTGGACAACGGCACTTCCCTCTACTTCTACACCTTAGCTTCTCTCTTGCAGCAACATAATTTCTGACTTATTGTGAACAATGCAACAGGATATCAGCTGGTATATACATAAAAGTCTTGCATTTAGAACACATCTATAACCCAACAGACATCGCACTGCAGAGTGTCAAACATTTTAGAGATAAAAAGCAATCTTAAAAAAGAAAGAAAGCTATTGATTGATCTGGAACCTGAAATTAACAAGATCCTTCCAATCTGCAATTAGACTCTACTGATTTCACGCTGCGTTTACTTAACAGTAATGTACTTTGTGGCCTTAAAGAGACACCACACTACCTTTACAGTAGAATAATATATACAGTAGTATAATGCTCATCCTTATAAAACAGTATAGGATTTGATTTACTGTGAGCAATGCCTCAGAAGATCTGTTTGTAGTATTTTTTTTCTTGATTTTAAAAAGAAAACAAGGTTCAATTCTGATCTTGTACTGCCAGGGCTTGAACAGCACTAGGTGGCACCAGGTGGTTTTGCAGCTGCCACAGATGTAAAGGTGTGCGTACACCAGTAGCTAGAAAATCTCCAACTTATGCCGATTCTCTGGGGTTTCCAACAATCATCTGCCAAAGTTACAGCGGGAGATTGGGACAATCCCCATGAAAATTCTACCTCAATGTGTTTTATTCTTATCAATCGCAGTACGCATTGAAAGAGACCTAATGGCTTGAATCTGAGTTCAATATTCCTCAGGCAGCCAATTTGTTAGTTGCAATTGGGGACCAATATTAAACATTTCTGAATGGAATTAGTATCATATAGGAGATACCATGGTGTGGGCTACTGTGCCACAAACATTTCAATCAGAAAACTTACTTTAAGGAGAGAAAGATTTTTTTTAAAAAGCTAACAAAAATGGCGATGGGGTGTCAGGCCCTCTACTTACTGGGTGTAGACTGGAGCTGTCGTGCAGAGGGCCACAAGCTGCACATGGCTTCTGTATACAAGTAGCTCGGCCACCGCTCAATACTGTGCATTTGCCAGGAATAAAATAACTCCATTCCAACTTTCATTCATGAAAAAGAGAAGATAGAGACTGTTACTCAGGCAAAGGGTTAGAAATTGTGACAGGACTCTTTGTTGGTGTGAATGTGAGAATCTTTGAGAACTGTTTTGACCTAAATTCATACCAATGCACAGCCTCATAACAGCAACTGCACATTCTGTTACAACCAGAAGATAAAACTTCAATGGCTGCTGGAAACATCATTTGGACCAACAAACGCTGCTGAGGGGCAGGATGAGATTACAGAGATACACAGGGTGGGAGCAAACCTTAAATAAGCGAAGCCTTGGAGGAGGTCTAGTTTATAAAACATTTATAGTGTTGCTTAGAGGAATCCTCAGTCTGTTGAGAGCAGTCTGCTTTATAATTCTACTCTGGGTGACAAGACTGGATTACTTCCTATAAGTTGTACTGCACAGATATTGTGGAATTATTTTTGAAGTTTTACACAATTAAAATTGCTACAGTTAAATGCAGGGGAGGGAGAATGGCCTCTTAATTGGGGAGATCAGAAGGGAGGATTCAATGGGGTTAGAAGAATAAGCTTATTTTATCAATGGTTTTAATTTCAATCTTTAGTTTATAGGTGAATTGCCAAACGAAAGCACTTCAGTGAAGAAGGAGTTGACTGCACTGATTAAGAATGGGTTTGTGAGGGAACGGGAATAGTAGACTAGTACATAAACCAGTCAGCTTCTAATTTTGCTGAAATTATCATACTACCCAAGATATTAGCTTCAGGTGTTCTATTCCTCAGCATTTAGCCTCCTTAAAATATGACATGGTTACTGATTCATTGATAAGTGCACACAGCTGTAAAGTACATCAGGTCTCAGTCAGAAACATTTCACAAGCTGATTGTGCTTTTAAAAGAACAAATATCAACCACTGAACTTGTCACAACTTCTCAATCAAACAATAAATGCATGAACAATATTACATTTGCCATACTATTGTTTTCATATAATCACAAGGAGACTAATTGCCCATTCATTCATAATCCCTTACTATCACTAGTCTGATGCACAGCATGTTCCCATGAGTGCTTACAAAGATAGATGCTTCTGTAACATCTTCCTGTGCAGAAGCTTTATAGTTATCCCATATGTTGTCTAACAACAGATTTAGTGTAGGTTGAAAGTGGAGGCTGATCCTGTGTGTTGGCTCACTTGATAGATCTATTCTGTTAAACATTGCATTGGTATGAAAAAAAACTCAAGTCTCTCATGCGCTGCTTGACTCATGTTGGCTCTTTTTACCTTGGTTCACATTTTATTAAACTGCATGGCTTGTAACATTTTATTTCCTTTTAACAGATTTAGTGCAAAAAGTTATGCATGATCAATCCCCATTGTTGTTTTAAACCTTTGAGAATGAACTGAGGCCAACAAAACAGACAGTATTTACAGTTGGACATTTCATCCCCTTTCTAAATCATAAATCACACCAAATAATAAGGAGAAATGTTTTGAGCATTAAAATTTTACCCATCTGTTTTTAACTGAAAACATCAGAGAAGTCAGGTCATGGATAAATTTGTAGAACTGTTTTGCAGACGGTTCATTTGTTTCAGATGTAATTCCTTTCCAGGAACATCCTGTAAGATTGTCCAAGTTCTGAATGAGATCCCATGGCACAATTTCACAATCTTAAATATTTTTCTCCATGAGAACCTTTCTCTTTAACAAATGGGATATCATTTTATGGCACTGATATAACGATAGAGTAAAACATGATTTAGTTACAATATTATATTTTGCACGCAACAAACTCTCAGTTTTTCAGATTGAGAAAGTTAATTGAAAATGTACTAACATCAGGACTGCCTGTGCAGATTTGGTCAATACTCAAGTGACACCTTACATAATCTAAAAATTATGTCTTGTAATCTTAGAGGCGTGTTTCCAGATTGCAGAAAGTTTTGACAGTTTTTTTTTAAATTGCTATTTGCTATAGTCAGGCCTATGAACTAAACTGTAGATCTAAGTACATTGTTATAAACCCAAAGACTCCCATGTTTTATAAATGCACAATTTGGCAAATTTACTAATTTATTTGAATGCAATTTTTGCCTGCCATTTAAAAAAATCTAGTCAGACCTTTGGTTAATCCCAATGAAGGACACCAGGTTGTAGTTGAAAACTGTCAAACAGTGGCAATAAAACTTGGCCCATCTTTCCGATTGATTATTGTCGAACTGTTGTGCTGTGGTGTAACACGTAGGTCTACCCCATGGGTGAACTAAACATCATTCATGCAAAAAAAGCTGAACAGGGTTTCATTTGATGAATTCTAGCACCCCCATATGGAGGAGGAATATACCCTAATTAAATGTTCTTTAAGTGAAAAGGAAAAACATTCTCACTTTTTTTAAACTCTTGCTTTACAGAAGTGTCAGTATGAATGACATGAGACCCGAAGATGACGCTTCAGCACAGCCTCACAGTAAAGCTCGCCATGAGGAACTACACAACATTCAGAGTCGACTACGTGAAGACCAGGACAAATGGCAAGATGTAAGACCTGTAAATAAAACTGCCTGACACTGCCCTCCATCTACATCTCCCAACAAACTGCCACAACACATTGCTCCCATAGTCTCATGTACCCACCCACCCTGACTCCTCAATAGCCACACACTCCTGCCATAGCTATTACCCTGCTCACTGCTCCCTGGTTCCAGTTGCCGACCCATCTGGCACCAAAGAGCAGCATGGGAAGCTATTGGTAGGAGCTGGTGAACCCCATGATCTTCCAATAATCTACTAAAGTTGCCTACTTTCCTGTTGCCAGATAGTTTGAACTAATCTCCTAAATTAGTACCCATTGAACCCAAGCTGAGGTTACGACCTCTCTATCACAAAGACTGTCTATTTCTACCTTTGTACCATCACCCGTGTTCACCCTCTACCTCAACCCATCTGCCATTGAAACCCCCATTCATGCCTTCGTCACCTCCAGACTCAACTGCTCCAATGCTCTCCTTGGCATCATCCTCCCTCAAAACTCCGCTGCCATTCCCTCTCCCGCACCAAGTCCCATTCTCTAATCGCCCCTGACCTCACTGACCTACATTGGCTCCCTGTCCCCTGTTGCCTCAGATTTAAAATCTTCTTCCTTGTGTTTAAATCTTTCCACGGTCTTGCCCCTCCCTATCTCTGTAACCTCTTCCAGTACTATAACCCACATGAACTCTCCATTCATTTGACTCTGGCCTCTTGTGCTTACCCCTTCATGCCCATCATTGGTAGCCTGGCCTTCAGCCACCAAGACTTCATGATCTGGAATTGCCTCCCTTAAACCCCTCCGTCTATTGACCGCCTCCTCTTCCTCTAAGGACCACTTTAAAATCCACCTCTTTGACCATGTTTTTGATCACTACTCTGAATATTCACTCTTTGGTTCAGTATCCATTTGTTCTTTATGCCACTGTAAAGCACCTTATCAGTTTTTTCAAAATTAAAGGTGCTATGTAAATGCAAGTTATTGTTTCTGCCACAAAGGATTGACATTTAAATACATAAAGTACAATGTGATGAAAAATGTTGCTTTTATGCAGGACCTGGCCCGCTGGAAGAACCGGAGGAGGAGTGCCTCCCAGGACCTAATCAAACGGAAGGAGGAACGAGATATTGTGGAAAAAATAATGAGTGGAGAACACAGTTCATCAGAAAGGCGGAGGAGCATTAAAACATACAAAGAAATTGTGGAGGAAAAGTATGTAGTTTCGATATAATATTGTCCTAAACTGATCTTGTTGTCAGTTCATTGTGAGGCATGTTTGCCAATAATTGATACTGTGGCCCTGATCTAGACTGGGGCAGGTTTCGTGAGCAGGATGCGGGATGGCAGGGAGGGGGGGGAGGAAGGAGCTTTGTTCAGGAAATGTGCGTCTTTTTTTTCAAGCAGGTTCCCTGCCCGGAAACCAGCCTGATTAACAGGCTTGGCTCCCTTTCGGGCAGGGAAAGCTCTGGAGATGGCTGCGGGCCAGGCGAAGGTAGGGAGTCTGCAGCTGGGTTAGTGGAAGCGTGGGAGGGGTGATCACCGTACCCTGGGGGGTGGTCTGATTCTGGGGGGGGGTTCTTATAGCGGGGAGGGGGTCTGATCCCCAATCCTGGGAAGTCCGACCGTGGTGGGGGGCGCGGAGTGGTCTTTGGAACGGGGGTGCAGGTGGTGTTCCGGTAGCAGGCAGGGAAGAAGGTAAGCTTGGTGGGCTGGGAGGAAGCACTCCTGTTCCCATAAAGGCACTTAGCTTTTCCACAAAGTAGACCTCACCTCCCTTTAGAAGACAGGTTAAATATGGGGCACACAGCCTTATTATAATATTTAAATGGACATTTACCCGCCCTCGTCCCACCTCTGTTAAAACCAGAAGTGAGTGAGTTGGAGGTGGGTTAGGGTCTGGTTTGAGATTTTTAAAATTTTAACATCCCACCCGACCCCAACCCACCCATTTTTTTCTGGTTAAAATTATCCCAATGTATCTGGTCTGTGTGACAATGTCATAAAACTAGTACAACCAGTGGCAGAAAATGTCTGATATTTTAATAAATGGAAGTAATGGTGAGGTTTGTGTTACATGTCCATTAAAAATGATAAAAATCTAACATGCTGCTTCTGAACAATGATGATCCAGTTCTAAAATTTTAAACTATTTCTCAAAATTCACTACTATAAAGTGTGCTAGTGATTCTCCTCCAAGTCCTTTTTTAGGTAAGATTTCCTTCAGGCTGAGTGGTTTTGGCCTTGCGGGATTAACTCGCTTCTTCACTTTCAAAATCCAGGACAACTTTTCTTCAAGCCCAGTTCCTACAAATTGTTAGTCTTTTGAGTCTTCTGAGTCTTTTTTCTTTTTCCACAATTTGCGCTCTTTGGTATCCTTGACAACTTCTTGAATTAATCTGACACTAAAGGGGGCTTTAAACACCCTCTGCCCAGCAGAAACGGCCAGGCAGAAGAGTTAAAATAAGAACATAAAAACATAAGAAATAGGAGCAGGAGTAGGCCATTCGGCCCTTAAAGTCTGCTCCGCCATTCATTAAGATCATGGCTGATCTTTTATGTCAACTTCACTTTTCTGCATGATCCCCATATCCCTTGATTCCCTTAATATCCAAAAATCTATCGATCTCTGACTTGAGTATACTCAACAACTGAGCCTCCACAGTCCTCTGGGGTAGAGTTTCCAAAGATTCACAACCCTTTGAATGAAGAAGTTTCTCCTCATCTCAGTCCTAAATGGCCAACCCCTTATTCTGAGACTGTGACCCCTGGTTCTAGACTCCTCAGCCAGGGAAAACATCCTCCCAGCATCTACCCGGTTAAGCCCCTTAAGAATTTTCGATGTTTCAACGAGATCTCCTCTCATTCTTCTAAACTATGGAGAATATAGGCCTAGACTCCTCAATCTCTCCTCATAGGACAATCCCCCCATCCCAGGAATCAGTCTGGTGAACCTTCATTGCTCTCCCTCTAAGGCAAGTATATCCTTCCTTAGGTAAGGAGACCAAAACTGTACACAGTACTCCAGGTGTGGTTTCACCAAGGCCCAATATAATTGCAATTGTAGTGTCCGTGTGTAGATAAAGACACTGAAGACAGGAGTTGGTTCATAGGTATTTACTAAGCAAGTCTGGGGGGAGGGGTTTCTAAAGGATATACACAATACACAGGCTTATATAGCCCAAGTGGCAATTACCGGCATTACGCACACCTGGGGCTCTTAAAGGCACATACACCATAATTGCTCTTAAAGGCACATACACCACAATTCCTCCCCTTCTAGCTAACTAGTACATCATATTTTAAGTAATTATTAATTACATGTTATATGCAAAATAATATACATTGCTGTATTAATTAATTATAAGTTAGTCTCTCAGGAGGCTTCCTGACTCGGTCCGGATAACGCCTCGGGGGTGTAGTAGTTTCTGGTGGTGTAGTAGGTTCTTCTGGCAAGGCTGATTCGGCTTGAAGGCCAGTGTCGGGTTCATCGGGCTCCAGTATCACCGGATCGGAGGTAGATATGGGTATCTCTACTTCATCGTTAGATGTATAGAGTGGTGGTGTAGGTTGTCCCTTTTCGGATGACTTGATGATTTGGTCAGCATGGCGCCTTATTATGCTGTCTCCGATGTCCACGGTATACATCAGTGGTCCTAATCGTGTGCAGATAGTTCCAGGCTGCCATTTCTCGGTACGGTAGTCCCGGGCCAAAACCGGTTGGCCTATCTGGAAGGCCCTAGTTGGCCTTTCATTCATGCCCTGAAACTGCCGGTTCTCCACGTCCCTTCGGATGTTGGGCTTGACCAAATCCAGCCGGCATCTTAGGTTTCTATTGTAGAACATCATGGCGGGAGTTTGGTTAGTAACCATATGCGTTGCATTCCTATATGCAAATAAGAAGTTATCCACCTTGTGCTGAAGTTTTATGTCTTCATTACCCATGGCCTTGATGGCCTTCTTGAAGGTCTGGACAAACCTTTCAGCCAATCCATTGGTGGCGGGATGCTATGGGGCGGACATGTAGTGCTTTACCCCATTGTTCTTTAAGAACTTTCTGAATTCTTCGGACACAAATTGCGGTCCATTATCAGAACATATCTGCTCCGGCAGCCCATTCCTGGCAAATATGGTCCTTAATACTGTGATGGTTTTTTCCGTGGTGGTGGAGGACATCTTTATTACCTCCGGCCACTTGGAGTGTGCATCAACTGCGATTAAGAACATTGAGTCCATAAATGGACCAGCAAAGTCGATGTGCACCCTTTGCCAGGGAGATGAGGGCCACTCCCATGGATGTAGAGGGGCCTGTGGCGGAGCATTTTGGACCTTCTGGCATCCTAGGCAGCTCTTGGTCATGTCTTCGATGTCTCCATCGATACCTGGCCACCATACAAACGCCCTAGCTAGGTTCTTCATTTTCACTCCACCCAGATGCCCCTCGTGAAGCTCCTTTAGCACTTTATCCTGGAGTTTGGGTGGAATCACCACTCTGGATCCACACATCAAGGTTCCTCGGCACACTGACAGCTGTTCTCTTCTTTGCGAGAATGCTGGCAACAGTGGTTCGCCATGTGCTGGCCATCCCTTCACTGTTAAATCGTAGACCCGTGAGAGAGTAGGGTCATTTCTTGTCTCCCTTTCAATGGCAGAATTTGTCACCGGTAGACATTCCACTATGGTAGAGTGGAATATCTCTACTGGGTCTACTGTAGGTGCCTCTTCTATCGTTGGCAACGGTAGGCGTGATAAACCGTCAGCATTCCCATGCTGTTTTGACCCTTTGTATTCAATGTTGTATTGGTGTGCCCCTAGAAAAAGGGACCACCTCTGTAGTCTTTGTGCCGTCATAATGGGGACACCTTTTTTAGGGTTGAATATGGAGATGAGGGGTTGATGGTCAGTCAGCAAGGTAAATTTTTGTCCGTGTAGGTAATGGTTGAATTTCTTCACTCCCCATACCAGGCTGAGTGCTTCCCTGTCTATCTGGGCGTAGTTACGCTCAGCTGAGTTCAATGAGCGTGACGCAAAAGCTATCGGCCGTTCCGAGCCATCAGGGAATCTATGGGACAATACCGCTCCTATGCCGTAAGGGGATGCATCGCACGCCAGTCTGATTGGTAGTGATGGGTTGTAATGAGCCAAAATTTTCTCGGATGTGATTAAGTCTTTACATTTAGGGAAGGCACGTTTACAGTCTTTGTTCCATTTCCAAATCACTCCTGTCTGTAGAAGATCATTAAGAGGGTGTAGAATAGTTGATAAGTTCGGTAAAAATTTATGATAGTAATTTATTAATCCCAGGAATGACCTTAATTGTGAAACATTTTCAGGTGCTGGGGCTTTTATAACTGCTTCAATTTTTTCAGGTGACTTATGCAACCCTTCCTTATTAATTATGTGGCCACAATATGATATCTGATTTTGGAAAAATTCGCACTTGGGGCGATTTGCTCGTAGGCCCCGTTCTTTCAGCCTAGTGAGTACCTGCTCCAAATTGGCAAGGTGCTCGTTGTCGTTTTCTCCTGTTATAAGGATGTCGTCTAGGTAGCATTGAGTCCCCGGAATCCCTTGCAGGACTTGCTCCATAGCTCTTTGCCAGATAGCTGGAGCTGATGCTATTCCAAAAACCAGTCGATTGTACTGGTACAGGCCTTTGTGTGTGTTTATTGTGAGATATTTTTTAGAGGTCTCTTCAACCTCCATCTGTAGATATGCCTGTGCCAAGTCAATTTTTGTGAAACGTTTCCCTCCGGATAGTGAGGCGAAAATATCTTCTATCCTCGGAAGAGGATACTGTACCGTGTGAAGGACCGGGTTTACAGTCACCTTAAAGTCCCCACAGATGCGAATTTTTTTCTGTTCCTCAGAGTTATTTTTCAATGTTTTTTTCATGACTGGAACGATGGGTGTTGCCCATTCGCTCCAATCTATTTTGGATAATACGCCTGCCTTTTCCAAATTCTCCAGCTCTGCCTCGACTGCCGGACGTATTGCGTATGGCACCGGTCTTGCCTTAAAAATTTTTGGAATTGCTGTATCTTCCACTTTTATTGAGGCGGTGATGCCTTTCAAGGTTCCTAGTTTCTCTTGAAACACTTCTTTGGCGTTGGCCAAGATGTCTTTTAATCGTTCAGGTATGATGTCATCATTGTTTTTTTCCTTACTGGTCACCGTCAGTGCCTGAATGGAGTGCCAGTCTAAACGTATCTTCCTTATCCATTCACGTCCCAACAACGGTGGACCACCATCTTGTAGAATGTATAAATACAACTTTTGTATTTCTTTGCCGTTGTATACCACAGGCACCCTTATTTTTCCTTTGGGGTAGACTTTCTGCCCCGTATATGTTTTTAAGATAATGGATGTGTCTTTTAGAGGTATATGCGAAAATAGCCTCTCGTAATCTCGTCGATTTATTACGGTTAGAGCTGATCCTGTATCTAGCTCCATTTTAACTGGGGACCCTGCTATTGTGAGGGTAACCCAAATGGTTTGGTAATCCTCTTTGGCAAGTACATTATGTAATTTGAGACAGCTTAGTCTCTTGTTTCCGGAGTCGCTATCGCTATTCTGGTCTTCGGAGCTACTGTCCGCCATCATTTGTACATTCCTGTACTTTTCTTTATTGATTTTTTGTTTTCTGTCAGTGGATTTATTTTGTCCAGATTGGCATACCCGTGCAATGTGTCCAATCTTACCACATTGCCTGCATGCTTTGCCCTTGAACCAGCAGTCCCTCTGGTTATGGGTGGATCTGCCGCAGCGATAACATCTTCCGAACTCCTGTGTCATTTTATGAGTGCCGAAGTCCTGTGTCTCTTGTTGTATCTCTGCAGCTCCTTTTGCTGCTGCTTCGTATGATACAGCCATACTGAAAGCTTTGTCCAATGTTAAATCTTTTTCAGAAAGCAGTCTTTTTTGTGTTCCTTCACTTAAGAGACCGCAAACAAATTTGTCTCGAAGATAATCCGATAGTCCTGCTCCGAATTGGCAGTACTTTGATAGCTTTCTTAATTCGGTTAGGTAATCAGCGTTACTTTCATTCTTGTGTTGATTTCTCTTGAAGAACTTGAATCGTTCCGCTATCAGCAGCGGTGTTGGGTTTAAATGCTCCTGCAGGGTATCAACAATTTCTTTAAAAGTCTTGTCCTTTGGTTTGGCTGGAGTGATTAAATTTCGTAACAGCCCGTATGTCTTCGCGCCCATTAAGTTCAGAAGTACTGAAGCTTTTTTTTCATCTGTTATTCCATTTGCAGTGCAATAAACCTCTACTCTTTCCACGTATGTGGTCCAATCTTCTATTTCGCCATCAAAAGCCTCAATATTACCAGAGTTAGGCATTTCAGAAAAGATATGGCGCTTCCCGCGCTTTTTTTTTCTCTCTGTAGCAACGATATGGTGCTTCCCGTGCTTTCCCGCCGCTGCTACCGATAACAACGCTGTTTTACTGTGGTTTCCGTTTATTCACTGTTGGAGACTCGTTCCCGACGGAGGTCTAAACGCTGACCTGCTTGCCGCGCCGGCCGTCTCTCGAGTGCACCCTCCCAGTCCGTTATTGCTTGCCTCCGATTTCGCTGCCTGTCTCAGCTGTAGAGCCCGCCGCTGGAGCTCCAGCCTGACGCCCAGGAAGGATTAGCGCAGTACCTGTCACCAGCTTGGCCAGCTGGTGAAACCACAGTTTCTCTTACTTCCTTGAGTCTTCTGGACGCTGGAGGAATCGATGTCCTTGAGGTGCTGCCGAATTGCAGGTAAGTCCGTTTCCACTTTGTCGCCACTGTAGTGTCCGTGTGTAGATAAAGACACTGAAGACAGGAGTTGGTTCATAGGTATTTACTAAGCAAGTCTGGGGGGGGGTTTCTAAAGGATATACACAATACACAGGCTTATATAGCCCAAGTGGCAATTACCGGCATTACGCACACCTGGGGCTCTTAAAGGCACATACACCATAATTGCTCTTAAAGGCACATACACCACAGCAATAAGACTTTTTTTTACTCTTTTTTACTCTTATACTCCAATCCATTTGTAATAAAAGGCTAACATACAATTTGCTTTCCTAATTGATTGCATGTTAACTTGCAGTGATTTGTGTACAAGGACACCCAGGTCCCTCTGAATACCAATATTTCCCAATCTCTCACCATTTAAAAAATATTCTGCTTTCTAATTTTTCCAACCAAAGTGGATAACTTCACATTTCTCCACATTGTATTCCATCTGCCATGTACTTGCCCATTCACTTAACCTGTCTATATCCCTTTGCAGCCTCTTTACATCCTTCTCACAACTTACTTTCCCACCTAACTTTGTATCGTCAGCAAACTTGGGTACATTACACTCGGTCCCCTCATCTAAGTCATTGATATACATAGAAACATAGAGATAGGAACAGGAGTAGGCCATTCGGCCCTTCGAGCCTGCTCCGCCATTCAATGTAAATAGCTGAGGCCCAAGCACTGATTCTTGCAGTATCCCACTAGTTACAGCCTGCCAACCCAAAAATTACCCGTTTATTCCTACTCTCTGTTTTCTGTCTGTTAACCAAACCCTCTAATATATTACCCCCAATTCCATGAACCCTAATTTAGTGTAATAAGCTCTTGTGTGGCACCTTATTGAGTGTTTTATAAAAATCCAAATACACTACATCCACTGGTTCCCCTTTATCTACCCTGCTAGTTACAACCTCAAAAAAACTCTAACGGATTTGTCAAATACTATTTCCCTTTCATAAATATGTGTTGACTCTGCCCATTCATATTATGACTTTTTTAAGTGCCCTGTTACCACGTCCCTAATAATAGATTCTAGCATTTTCCCTACTACCGATATCAGGCTAACTGGTCTATAGTTCCCTGTTTTCATTCTTCCCTCCTTTCTTGAATAGCGGGGTTACATTTGCTACCTTCCAATCGGCGGGGACCAATGTAGAATCTACAGAATTCTGAAAGATCAAAACCAATGCATCCACTATCTCTGTAGCCACCTCTTTTAAAACCCTAGGATGCAGGCCATCAGGTCCAGGGGATTTTTTGGCTTTTAGTCCCATTAATTTCTTCGGTACTATTTCTTTACTAATACTAATTTATTGAAGTTCCTCATTCTCACTAGATCCTTGGTTCCCCAGTATTTCTGAATGTTACTCAGGCTTACTATGCTTTTTGGCAACATTATATTGGCAATCTAATACTATCTTTAACTTCTCTTGTTAACCACGGTTGGACTATTTTTTCCATAAGGTTTTTATTCCTTAAGGAAATGTATATTCATTGTGAATTATGGATTCTTTCTTTAAATGTTTGCCATTGCTTATCTACCGTCATATCTTTTAATCAAGTTTCCCAACCTACCTTAGCCAACTCGCCTCTCATACCTACGTAGTTTGCTTTGTTCAGATTTAAGGCTCTAGTTTTGGACTTAACAAACGCACTCTCAAACTCAACATAAAATTCCATCAGATTATGAGCACTGCTCCCCAGAGGCTCCTTTACTATAAGGTTATTAATTAACCCTATGTCATTGCATAATACTAGTTCTAAAATAGCGTGTTCCCAAGTTGGTTCCTCAACATACTGGTCTAGAAAACTATCTTGTATACATTCCGTGAACTCGTCCTCTGCACTATTACTGCAACTTTGTTTTGCCCAGTCGATATGTAGATTAAAGTCCCCCATGATTACTGTATTACCCTTGTTACATGTGTTGTGTCCGTCAGTAGTAAGACACAAGACTGCAGGAGAACGGTACAACAGGTGTTTACTTAACGTGGCTCACTCTGGAACTGCACTGTACAGATTACTACTCAGTGCTATATACAGGTGTGGTCACTGCCGGTACTACAGTATACATGAGCTGTAAAAAGTAGTTCCCCCCTTAAAGGTATATACATTACAATTCCTCCCCTTTTAGATTAACAGTACCATAACACTCATTTAACAATTAAATATCAAACTAATTACAATTAACACTTTTAACATACAACGTTAGCTGAAAATAGTCCATTTATATATTCAGTCTTTGGGGAGGCTTCCTGATCCGTTCTGGATAGCGCCTTTCCCGAGTGTCTCGCTCTTGGTGCGGAGGCGATTCTGGCACCCTGTCGTCAGTTGGGTCATCAGCTTCCGATGCTACTGTTTCTGGGGTAGATGCGACCTGTACGTCGGGTTCCTCACCAGGTACGTATGGGCGAGGCATGGGGTTGACTTGTTCCTGTGACTCTAGGATCTGGTCAGCATGGCATCTCACGATGTTCTCCCCAACGTCCACTGTGTACATTAGTGGGCCCTGCCATGTGCATATCGTTCCTGGCGGCCATTTTTCTGTTCAGTAGTCGCGGGCCAAGACTGGTTGCCCTACATTGAAGCTCCTTGTTGGCTTCTCATGGATGTGCTGGAATTGCTTACTCTCAACATCTCTTCGTACGTTTGGTCTGAGCAAATCCAGGCGAGCTCTTAACCTTCGGTTAAAGAACATCATGGCCGGGGCCTGGTTGGTGACTGCACGTGTCGCATTCCGGTAGGCGAACAGGAAATTGTCCACCTTATGCTGCAGTGGAATGTTGTCATTGTACATAGCCTTTATTGCCTTCTTAAAGGTTTGTACGAACCTCTCAGCCAACCCATTTGTGGCTGGATGATACGGGGCGGATGTGTAATGCCTTACCCCATTCTTCTTCATAAACCTCCGGAACTCTTCGGACACAAACTGTGGTCCGTTATTGGAGCAAATCTGTTCTGGCAAGCCGTTCCTGGCAAAAATGGTCCGTAGGACTGCAATAGTTTTCTCCGTGGTGGTGGAGGACATTTTGATGACCTCAGGCCATTTTGAGTGCGCATCCACGGCTATTAAAAACATTGAGTCCATGAATGGACCAGTAAAATCAATATGCACCCATTGCCATGGAGATGAGGGCCACTCCCATGGGTGTAGAGGGGCATGTGGTGGTGCATTTTGGACTTTCTGGCATCCTGAGCAGCTCTTGGTCAGGTCCTCGATTTGTTTATCGATTCCCGGCCACCACACATAAGCCCTGGCAAGGCTTTTCATTTTTACCCCTCCCAGATGACCCTCATGAAGCTCATTGAGTACTCTATCCCTTAACTTGGGTGGAATTACCACTCGGGATCCACACATCAAGGTCCCCCGGCACACTGACAGCTGTTCTCTTCTTGTCAAGAATGCTGGCAACAGTGAGTCGCCATGTGCTGGCCATCCCTTCACCGTCAAATCATATACCCGAGACAGTGTCGGGTCATTTCGGGTCTCCTTTTCTATACAAGCGTTAGTTACTGGTAGGTATTCAACTATAGTCGAATGAAATATTTCGACAGGATCCACTGCTGGTGCTTCCTCCGCAGTAGGCAGTGGCAAGCGTGATAGCCCATCAGCATTTCCATGCTGTTTCGTGCCCTTATATTCAATCTCATAGTGGTGCGCCCCGAGAAAGAGTGACCATCTTTGTAGTCGTTGCGCAGTCATCACCGGAACGCCCTTCTTCGGATTAAAAATGGAGACAAGAGGCTGGTGGTCAGTCAGCAAGGTGAATTTCTGCCCGTGCAGATAGTGATTGAACTTTTTCACTCCCCACACTAGGCTGAGGGCCTCCCTGTCAATCTGGGCGTAGTTACGCTCGGCTGAGGTTAGTGATCGTGACGCAAAGGCTATTGGCCTCTCTGAGCCGTCCGAGAATTTGTGCGACAGCACCGCTCCAATGCCATAGGGTGACGCATCACACGCCAACCGAATTGGTAGTGCTGGGTTGAAATGGGCCAATACCTCTTTCGATGTGATTAGTGTTTTGCTCTTCTGGAAAGCTCGTTTACATTTGTCACTCCACTTCCATGGCACTCCAGTTTGCAGTAGGGTGTTCAGTGGGTGTAGTATTGTAGACAAATTTGGCAAGAACTTATGGTAGTAGTTTACCAGCCCGAGGAATGACCACAGTTGTGACACGTTGGAACCTTGACTACTGCCTCAATCTTTTCTGGGGACTTATGTAACCCCTCTTTATCGATAACGTGGCCACAATACGAGATCTGTTTTTTTCAAAAACTCGCATTTGGGGCGGTTAGCTCGTAGCCCATATTCTTCTAATCTAATGAGCACCTGCTCCAGGTTGGCAAGGTGATCACTGTCATTTTCGCCCGTGACCAGGATGTCGTCCAAATAACACTGGGTCCCCGGGATCCCTTGCAGGACTTGTTCCATTGCCCTTTGCCAAATAGCCGGAGCTGATGCTACCCCGAATACCAGCCGGTTGTATTGGTAGAGACCTTTATGGGTGTTGATTGTGAGGTATTTTTTTGATGCTTCTACCTCCATTTGCAGATACGCCTAGGCCAGATCAATCTTAGTGAAGCGTTTCCCTCCAGATAGCGAGGCGAAAATATCTTCAATCCGTGGAAGTGGATATTGCATGGTGTGAAGGACTGGGTTCACTGTTACCTTAAAGTCCCCACAGATGCGAACCTTCCTTGGTTCCCCAGGCGTGCTGCTCAATGACTTTTTCATCACAGGGACGATGGGTGTAGCCCACTTGCTCCAGTCTACCTTGGACAGTACTCCTGAACGTTCCAAACTCTCCAGCTCTGCTTCGATGGCTGGGCGGATCGCATAAGGTACCGGTCTGGCTGTAAAAAATTTTGGGCTTGCGTTTTCTTCGATTTTAATTGTTGCTGTCATGCCTTTTAGTGTTCCGAGTCTTTGTTGGAACACTTCTTGCGCGTCGGTTAGGATCTTTGACAGTCGCCCAGGTGTGACGTCGTCATCCTTTTTGCCAGCCACAGTCAGTGCTTGTATGGAATGCCAATCCAGCTGTATTTTCTGGATCCATTCACGTCCCAGTAATGGTGGTCCTCCATCTTGCAATACATACAGGTCTAGTTTTGGTGTTTCCTTACCTTTATATGTAACGGTCACCCTTATTTTTCCTTTGGGGTAGACCTTTTGCCCCGTGTACGTCGTCAAAATAATTTTTGTGTCTCTCAAGGGTATGTGAGAGAATAGCTGCTCATAGTCCCGCCGGTTTATGACTGTTAGGGCTGATCCTGTGTCCAATTCCATTTTTACCTGGACTCCTGCTATCTTGAGAGTGACCCAAATGGTTCGGTGATCCTCCGTTTTGATCACATTATGTAGTTTCAGACAACTCAGCTCCCTGCTTTCAGAGTCGGTATCACTATTTTGTTCGTCTGAACTATTCTCCGTCACCTTATGTACCTTCTTGTACTTTTCTTTTAGAGATTTCTTATTGCTGGTTTTCTTTCCCGACCTGCAGACTCGTGCTATGTGTCCTACTTTTCCACACTGTCTGCACACTTTGTCTTTGAACCAGCAATCATTGTGGTCGTGTGTTGTTCTGCCGCAGCGATAGCACTTCTCTGTTCTGTATGACGTTTCGTTTGTGCCATATTCTTGCGGTCTCTGTTGTATCTCTGCAGCGCCCCGTGCTGCTGCTTCATATGATACCGCAATGCTGAAAGCCTTGTCCAGCGTAAGGTCCTTTTCAGATAAAAGCCGTTTCTGGGTTCCTTCACTTTGAAGCCCACACACAAACTTGTCCCTTAAGGTATCTGCCAGTCCCGTTCCAAACTGGCAGTGTTTCGATAGTTTGCGCAGTTCTGTTAAATATTCAGCATTGCTTTCATCCTTATGCTGGTTCCGTTTGTGAAACTTGAATCTTTCTGCTATCAGCAGCGGTGTGGGGTTTAAATGTTCCTGTAGTATCGTCACTATGTCTCCAAAACTCTTTTCCACTGGCTTCGCTGGGGTTACTAGATTTCGTAATAAGCCATACGTCTTTTCACCCATTAAATTTAACAATACTGGCGCTTTCTTGTCATCTGACACCTCATTTGCCTTGCAGTATACCTCTATTCGTTCGACATATGTAGTCCCATCTTCGACTTCATTGTCAAATGCGGTGATACTGCCACTCTTCGGCATTTTGGGTGTGGTTTAAAATGGATGGCGTCTTCTGCGCTTTCCTTCCTCCCCCGCTGCTGCCAACACCGCTCTCGGCGGTCCTCGTGGCAATGGTGGCGCCCTGTAGGTTTCGCGCGCTTCTCCTGCGCTGCTGCCAACGCCGCTCTCGGCGGTCCTTGTGGCAATGACGGCGCCTCGCGGGTTTCTGCGCGTCTCTCTCCCTCTCCTCAACGCTGCTTGGCCCCTGAACACTGGCTGCGCCCTGTGCACTCTGCCCTCTCGCTCTCTCTCTCCCGTCGACGCTGCTCGGTCCTTTGCTGTGCCGCTCGGTCGGGCTCTAGCCCACCGCTGTCCGGGAAGGGTCTGCGCACTACCTGTTGCCAGCCCGTTTCGCTGGACCACTGCGACTGGAAAGCCACAGCCTCCCCCGCAATTCTCGAGTCTCTGCTGGATGACTGGGTGGTTGCCCGTGGTCGACGCCCGTGTCTCTGGCCTTAACCTCCAATCTACTGGTCTCCAGGAACGAATCCCTGGAAGGTGATGCAGAGTTGCAGGTAGGATCGAATTTGCCTCGTCGCCAATGTTGTGTCCATCAGTAGTAAGACACAAGACTGCAGGAGAACGGTACAACAGGTGTTTACTCAACGTGGCTCACTCTGGAACTGAACTGTACAGATTACTACTCAGTGCTATATACAGGTGTGGTCACTGCCGGTACTACAGTATACATGAGCTGTAAAAAATAGTTCCCCCCTTAAAGGTATATACATTACAACATGCACCTCTAATTTCCTAATTTATACAGTGCCCGATACTACAACTACTGTTAGGGGACCGATATACTACTCCCTTGTTGCTTCTTAGCTCCACCCAAAGTGATTCGACATCTTGTTTTTTAGATCCAATATCCTTTCTCTCTACTGTCTTTATTCCATCCCTTATTATCAGGGTTACCCCACTCCTTTTCCATTTTTCCTATCTCTTCTAAAAGTCAAGAATGCTCGACTATTTAGTTCCCAATCTTGGTCACTCTGCAACCACATCCCCATAATGGCTGTTAGATCAGACCCATTTATTCCTATCTTTGCTATTAATTCATCTATTTTGTTGCGAATGTTTTGTGCATTCAGATATAATGGGCTGGACTTTCATTCAGCAGTCGGGAAGGAGGCGGGACTACAACTTTCGGGTTTTAGTCCCGCCTCCATCGAAGTCCGGCCAATCGACGCGATTTTCCCTTGATTGACCTTGTTGAGCCCGCCCAACGGGCTCAGCAGGCCAATTAAGGGCCACCTGGCAATAGGTGATGTCACAGACTGAAATTTCATCTGTCAAAAGTTTTTGACAGATGAAATATCAGTGTTTCACAGCTGTTTGAAGCTGTCAAACACTGACAGTCTGACTTCTAACCTGAGTCCTTGTACGCAGACTCAGTTAGAACTGTCACCGGCACTGAAAGCTGAAGGCTGTCACTTTTGACAGATCGCAGCCATTCAGCTTTCAGTGCCAGCTGAGTGATGGACTCCCGACGCCTAGAGGAAGAAATGCTGTTAAGGTAAGTACAGGTAATTTAAACTTCTTTACACACTATAGACACACCAAACACACTTACCTTTGCACTCATGCACCCATCACTACCTTTACACCGACATCTCAACCCCTCCAAGTCCTTCAGCCCGACGGCCCGCCTGCTCTAACCTGGCGTGGTTTGGAGCCATCGGGGATCCCACACGACACCCCTCAAAATAGGGATTAGGCTAAAAACTGCCTGTTAACTACCTGTTAACAGGCAGTTAATTGGCACTAATCCCTTCCCGCCTCGAGTTGGCGGGTCCCAGTGCGGGGCGGGTATCCGCCTCCTCTGAAACTTATGTGGAGGCGGGTTTTGGGCGGGATGGTGTCGGGACCCCCGAATTCAGGATTTTTGCTCCCCGCACGCCTAAAAGCCCGCCTCACGGCACACTGAAAATTTAGCCCAATGCCTTTAGCTTTAACATTTTTCTACTTTTCCCTGATGTCACCTTAGTCACTAATGCCCTATTACCTTTCATAGAATCATAGAATCATTAACTACAATGTCATAGAGCTATAACAGCACAGAAGGAGACCATTCGACCAATCGAGTTCTCGTTGGCTCTCTGTAGAGCAATCCAGTCAGTCCCATTCCCCCGCTCTATCCCCGTAGCCCTGCCAGTTTATTTCCCTTAAGTGCCTATCCAGTCTCCCCTTGAAAACATTGAGGGCAGGATTTTCATTGCGCCGTGGAGGCGGGATTAGAGGTGCGTGAGGGGTTAAAACCGGAAAAACTGGCATGCGGGACCCCCCCCCCCGGCCTGGTTCCCGACTCCGAGCAATTTTAACTCAGGCGTGTCTGATGGTCCCGACTCCGTTCCACATCCAACAGGCGGGACTGGCCGTTAAGGCCCTTAACCAGCACTAAATGGCCTCTATAATCCTATTTTAAATGGCCCTTGTGATTTTAACCCTTTTCCCACGTGAAACACGCCTGGTGGGAAACATGACGGTGAAACCTGGCGGGAGCACTATTGGATTGCTGACTATCAACTGCAGGTCAACCATTAAAGAGGAGATTTGATCAGCCATGATTTGCAGGTGGCAGGACTTAGTGGTCTCAGGTCTGGGGCAACTTTTAGAAGGCTTAACCACACCTGTGGAAGGTTGGAGCCAGACACCCATCTCCAGTGTGACCTCCTGGGAAACCCCTCTCGCCATCTTCCCTCAGCGCTTCCTCAACTGAGGCATATACCAGAAGCATGGGAGCCATCTATTTCCTTCCTATCTGGGCATTAGAGGAGCTCGAGCACCAGCCGTGGCACCAGCAGAACCAGGAACAACAGCAGCACCAGCAACAGCAGCAGCGCCAGGCTGCTGCTCACCCACCTGAGGCGGCACAGGCCAGAAGGGGCCAGCGCCTGGAGGCCCGTCGGCGCAGGAGATACCCCCCAAACAGGGTCTACAGATGCAGGGTCACCTATTTCAACATGTCTGAGCAGCAGTGCCAAAGGCGGCTCCGACTTTCGCGAGAGGTAATGAGTGACATCTGCGCAATGCTACAGCAAGACCTGCTGCCCAGAGGACCAGGTGGACAAGCATTACCAGTGGCCATCAAAGTCACCACCGCACTCAACTTTTTTGCCTCAGGCTCATTCCAGGGATCAGCAGCAGACATCAGCGGCATTTCCCAGGCGGCCGCACACACTTGCATCACGCAGGTAACCGATGCCCTCTTTGCCCTCGCGCACAATCACATCCATTTCACCAAGGATCGCGCAAGTGTCAGGGCGCGAGCGGTTGGATTAGCTCATCTGGCAGGCTTTCCAAGGGTGCAGGGCGTCATTGACTGCACACATGTGGCCCTTAAGTCACCCCATCGCAATCCAGGTATTTTTGTCAACCGCAAGGGCTTCCACTCCCTTAACGTTCAGCTGGTGTGTGACCACAAGAAGGAAATTTTGCATGTTTGTGCCAAGTACCCTGGCAGTTGCCATGACTCCTTCATACTGCACTAGTCTAGTGTGCCTCCACTATTCATCCGCCAGACCAACTTAACGGATGGCTACTTGGAGATAAGGGCTGTCCCCTGAGGACGTTGCTAATGACGCCGTTGAGACCATCCAACGAAGCTGAGGAGAGCTACTACTCCAGCCACATGTCTACCAGAGCCATAATCGAGCAAACCATCGATTTGCTGAAGATGCGCTTCAGATGCCTGGATAGATCAGATGGAGCCCTGCAGTACTCAGCAGCCAGTGTCTCCAGAATCATCCTGGTTTGCAGTACACTTCACAATATGGCACAGCATCGTGGCTTGCAGATTCCTGAGGACCAAGTGGCTCCTCACATATCCTCCTCAGATGAGGAGGAGGAGGAGAAGGAGGAGGGCAAAGACGAATATCCTGCAGAGGCCCATCAACCAGCTGCAGCATTACGCGAGAACATTACTGCCCGGGATGCAAGGAACGCACTCATCCTGGACAGATTTGCTTAGCCTAGTCAATCAAACACTTTTGCCTTGCAGCTTCTTACCAGAGCATTGACAGCGGCCAAGAACCAGAGGATTCCTAGCACTCTGACCACCATTCCGACAGTTGAAAGTATGCCTAAGCCCTCAATGTGGAAGTCCCAATAGCGAAATGACAGACGATACAACTGCAACATTTGCCATCAGAAATTTTATGTACAATAACGAAGTGATGGCATTTTTACAGTAAACACAAAATTGCACCCAAGTGACTACCCTTGTGACTATTTGTGCAGTATCTTTCTCTTACGCGTGCTCCTATGTGGTGCTTCCCCTGTGGCTTCAGCAGATGTGGAGGCCCCTTGCTCACTTTGCTGCTGCTCCTGTCTCGACACCTTTGGCGGGCGTCCTCTGGGGTGGCGAGCCTGTGAGGGCTCGTCAACAGTCTGCTGCTCCTGCGGCTGTGCAGGGGATGAGACGCCTATCTCACTTGGGTGTGGACTCCGGTGGGGCTCTGACCGAGGGCTCTGCAGTGGCATGGAAGTGTGAACGCTTGGAGAGGAGCCCCCATTTCCTTGAGGTCTGCCACCAACCTCGCTGTCATGGGTCAGGTCCCCATCAGCGCCTGCAAGTGGCTGGAGAGCAACTTGCTGCACATCAGGGGGCCATGGGGACCCGTATCTGCAATGGCAGTCCTACTCAGAAGGACTTCCATGAAGGTCTGGTTTCTCTGTTCAAAAGATGCCCATCGCTCCTCAAGAGATGTCATTCTATTCTGAACAATGACCATGTTTTCCATATCCTGGCGACTAAGCTCCTCCATGGCCGTAGCCATCCTCTCCTCTACCGTAGCCATCCTCTCCTCTACGGTTGCCATCCTTTCCACGGAGGTAGCCATCCTTTCCGTGGTGATGTGTTCATGCGCCAATGACTCCCCAAAGGCTCTGGTCATGTTCGCTATGGACTCCTTCATTCGCTCCACACTCGCAGCGACCCTAAAGACAAAACCTGCCAGAGACTCCTGCATCTCTGCCTGGAGTTCCATCACCGCTGATCTCATGGATGGACCCAGAGGCAGAGGGTCGACATGCTGCTGAGCCGAGCTGGAAGAGTCCTTCGCCCTCTAACTAGGACTCTCCACTGCTGTCCCTGTCTCCACAATCTGCTGATGCTCACTTGTGAGCTGTGATACACCAGGTGACAACACTACTCTGTGTCCCGAAGGTCCCACCGAGGTGTGCGTGTTTGCGCTGGTGCTGGGTGCGCAGATTTCTGGTGAGACTGCACCCTCAGAGGTTGTAGCTTCCTCTGAGGAGTCTGGCTGCTCAGCCTCTTCTTCCTGGCTAGGGGGGACGGATGCTTGTGATGGTCCTGTGGGGGAGTAAAGGAAAGAGTGATGCCAAGGCTACATGCACATTGCTTTTTGCAGATGCTATTAAGTCCATCTGTTAGAGCTTCACAATCATTATCAACGACTCATGCAATGTCAAAGAGAGAGATGGGAAACTTTTCTGTCACCAGTTTGCTGTGTTGCACCTGTCTGTCCGTCCCCCACATGCGCATCATCCTCCAGTCCCACTATTTCGAGTACCGCCTCCTCCCAGGGGGTCAGGAGGACTATTGAGGCTGTCCCTCCTCCTGTCCTCACTCGCTCTCTTTTGTTGTGAGCTCTCTTTTCCTGCAATGAGGGAGACAAGTGGAGGTTGAGTGAGAATGAAGGAGTGAGTGTAGAGATTGCATAGCATAGATACTTAAAAGGAGACAAAGATGGAGTGAGGTGGCAAGACCAATGGCCCTCCCTGTGTCTTGTCAGTTGTTTTCATAGCATCAGAGTGATAGGGAGTGTGAGGGCTGCATAGTCGAATAGTTATGTGAATGTGAGCATAGAGAGAGAGGGAATGGGTAAGGGTGCATGAATGTCAGTGTCAAGTGTGATGTGGAGGAAGAGATTGCTAAAGCTGAGTGCTGGTGAGGAAATGCAATGGGGGTCAGATTGAGGGTGATGGGAAATTCATACTCACTTTTCCAGTGCGCTGAAGGTCATGAAATCTTTTTCGGCACTGAATCCAGGTTCGTCGTGTGACTCCCAAGGAGTGGACCTCCTCAGCCACCTACATCCACACTACCTTAGTCTGCTTGGGAGGCCTCTTCCTCCCTGAGCAAGGGAAGAGCACCTCCCTGTTGGTCCTAGCCCTATCCACCAATGCCTGCAGGGGCGCCTCGTCGAATTGAGGAGCTGATCTGGACCTCCCACTTGTAATCTTTCCTGCAGGTCCTTCTTACACCAAATGGAGAAAGCTTGGAAGCCTGCAGAAGAAGCAAGGCTTGCTGTTGACCTTAAATGCAGCAGCAATGATGACGTCATCGGAAGCAACTTTCAGTCATGAAAAACCCATTTGCCAAGGGTTCCCACACGTTGGAAATCAATTGGACAATTAAGTTAAAATTGCATCAATCTCCCACAGCCATTTAGATTCGGGTGGATAACACGAAATGTGGATAACATGACACCATCCCGCACCTGAGTTAAAATCCTGCCCTGAGTGTCTCCGCTTCCACCACTTCCGTCGGCATAAATGTTCCAGGTCCTCACCACTCGCTGTGTAAAAAAGTGTTTCCTCACATCCCCCATGTATCTCTTGCCCAAAACCTTAAATCTGTGTCCCCTAGTCCTTGTACCATCAACTAGTGGAAACAGCGTTTCCCCGTCTAGCCTATGCAAACCCGTCATAATCTTGTACACCTCTATCAAGTCACCTCTCACATCCTTTGCTCTAATGAAAACAAATCCAGCTTCTCCAATCTGCCCTTGTAGCTAAGATCCCCCGTCCCTGGAACCATTCTGGTAAATCTCCTCTGCACCCTCTCAAGGGCCTTCACATCCTTCCTAAAATGTGGTGACCAGAACTGGACACAATACTCCAGTTGTGGCCTAACCAGCGCTTTATAAAGGTTCCGCATAACTTCACTACTTTTGTACTCAATACCTCTATTTATGAAGCCCAAGATCCCATCTGCTTTGTTAGCCACTCGCTCAATATGTCTTGCCACCTTCAGGGACCTATGTACATTAACTCCCAGGTCCCTCTGGCCCTGCACACTCTTTAAAACTGTGCCATTAAGTGTATATTGCCTCTCCCTGTTCCTTCTGCCAAAATGCATCACCTGACACTTCTCTGTATTAAATTCCATCTGCCACTTGTCTGCCCATTCTGCTAGCCTTTCTATGTCCTGTTGCAGTCAATTGGTATCATCCTCACTGTTTGCCACCCCCCCAAGTTTGGTGTCATCGGCAAATTTAGAAATTCTACTCTGTATTCCAATGCCCAGGTCATTTATATATATCAAAAAAACAGCGGCCCCAGCACAGACCCTTGGGGAACACCACCGTCTACCATCATCCAGTCTGAAAAACAGCCATTTACCACAACTCGCTGTTTTCTGTCCTTAAGCCAATTCCTTATCCAAGCTGCCACTGACCCACCTATTCCATGAGTCTCAATTTTGTCAACTAGCCTTCTATGTGGTACTTTGTCAAATGCCTTCCTAAAATCCATGTAGACAACATCCATTGCATTCCCTTCATCAATCCTCCATGTTACTTCATCAAAAAATTCAATTGGATTAGTGAAACACAATCTGCCTTTTACAAATCCACGTTGGCTCTCCTTAATTAGCTTAAACCTCTCCAAGTGCCCGTTAATTTTTCCCTTGCTTATTGTTTCTAAAACTTTACCCACCACTGATGTTAAACTGACCGGCCTGTAGTTACTAGGATTGTCCTTACACCCTTACTTGAACAATGATGTCACATTTGCCATTTTCCAATCCTCAGGCACCTCCCCCACATCTAGGGAAGATTGGAAAATTATGGCAAGCCCTTCCGCTATCTTCTCCCCCAATTCCCTTAGCAACCTGGGGTGCAAGCCATCTGGACCAGGCGACTTATCCACTCTAAGCATACCCAGCCTTTCTAGTACATCCTGTCTATCAATTTTCACCCCTTCCATTGTTTCTACCTTTTCCACTGCTACCGATATTTTGTCAGCATCCACCTCCTTAGTAAACACTGATACAAAGTATTCAGTGAGTATTCTAGCCTTGCCCTGCGCCTCTAAGCATATATCATCTTCTTTGTCCCTAATAGGCCCCACCCTGCCTCTTACTACCCGCTTACTGTTTACATGCCAGTAGAAGATTTTTGGGTTCCCTTTTTTGTTAACTGCCATTCTACTCTCATATTCTCTCTTTGCCAATCTATTTTCATCTTCACTTCCCCTCTCAATTTATCGTATTTGGTCTGGTTCTCCATTGAAGAATTCATCTGACATGCATCATACACCCTCTTTTTTTGTTTCATCATCTTCTCAATCTCCCTCGTCATCCAAGGAGCCCTTGCTTTGGTTCCCTTACCCTTCCCTCTTGTTGGAATGTACCTAGCCTGTACTTGGAACATCTCCTCCTTAAAGATCACCCATTGTTCCGTTACAGTTTTTCCTGTCAGTCTTTGGTTCCATTTTACCCTGGCTAGATCCTTTTGCATCCCATTGAAGTTAGCCCTATTCCAATTTAGAAGTTCCACTCTAGATTGTTCCTTGCTCCTCTCCATAGCTAATATAAATCTTATGATACGATGATCACTCGTACCCAAGTGTTCTCCCACAGACACTTGGTTGACCTGGTCCACCTCATTCCCCAGCACCAGATCCAGCAATGCCTCCTTCCTAGTTGGGCCAAGAACATACTGGTCAAGGAAATTCTCCTGAACACATTTCAGAAATTTCTCCCCATCCTTTCCCTTTACCCCAGCATTATCCCAATCAATATTTGGGTAATTAAATTCCCCCAATATCACCACTCTTTAGCTTTTGCATATCTCTGCGATTTCCCTGCAGATTTGCTCCTCTACCTCCCTCTCATTATTTGTAGGCCTATAGAATACCCCCAATAGCGTGATCATACCCTTTTTGCTCCTCAACTCTAACCAAATGGATTCTATCCTTGTCCCCTCAAGAACATCTTCCCTTTCCAACACTACAATGTCTTCCTTAATCAGCACTGCCACCCCACCTCCATTTTTTCCTTCCCTATCTTTTCTGAACATCTTGTACCCTTGAATATTAAGTGCCCAGTCCTCACCATTTTTAAGCCACGTTTCTGTTATTGCCACAACATCATATTGCCACACGGCTAATTCTGCTTTTAGCTCACCAACTTTATTCACCACACTTTGTACGTTTATGTACATGCATTCTAAACCCATTTTTGAATTTTTCATAGTCTTTCTTAGTTTGCTCCTATCTAATATGGTACTACTTCCACCTCTAGTAATACTGTCTTCTGTAGTACTATCCAACACACTAACTCTTTTATGCACCTTATTCCTCTTTTCTACTTCTATATGCTGGCACTCATCCCCCTGCCAAGCTAGTTTAAACCCTCCCCACAGCACTAGCAAACCTCCCCGCGAGAATATTGGTCGCGGCTCTGTTGAGGTGTAACCCATCCGGCTTGTACAGGTCCCACCTTCCCCAGAAACGGTCCCAATGCCACAGGAATCTAAAGCCCTCCCTCCTGCACCATCTCTCCAGCCACGCATTCATCTGTTCTATCCTCCTATTCCTGTACTCAATAGCACGTGGCACCAGGAGTAATCCAGAGATTACTAGGTTTGAGGCCCTGCTTTTTAATCTCTCTCCTAGCTCCCTAAACTCTGCCTGAAAGACCTCATCCCTCTTTCTGTCGTTGGTACCGATATGGACCACGACGTCTGGTTGTTCACCCTCTCCCCCCAGAATGCCCTGCAGCCGATCGATGACATCCTTGACCCTGGCACCAGGGAGGCAACATACATCCTGGAGTCACGTCTACGGCCGCAGAAACGCCTGTTTGCTCCCCTAACTATCGAATCCCCTACCAGTATTTCTCTTCCATTCTTCTTCCTCCCCCCCTGTGCAGCTGAGCCACCCGTGGTGCTGTGGACTTGGCTCTGGCTGCACTCCACAGAGGAACCATCGCCCCCACCACTACTCAGAACAGATACTGGTTGGAGAGCACGATGCACTCCGGGGACTCCTGCTCTACATGCCTGGTCCTCCTCTTCTGTCTGGCGGTCACCCATTCCCTCTTTGCCTGCACACCCTTAAGCTGCGGGGTGGCTACCTCTAGAAACGTGCTATCCATGATGTCTGCATCATCCCTCTCTTTTATGAAAATAGGTGCAAAGTATTCATTAAGAACCCTACCCATGTTTTCTGCCTCAACACACAGGTTAACTTTTTGGTCTCTAATAGGCCTACTCTTTCTTTAGTTATCCTCATGCTCTTTATGTATTTATGTATTTATAAAACATCTTTGGATTTTTCTTGATTTTACTTGCCAACATTTTTTCATGCCCTCTTTTTGCTTTCCTAATTTCCTTTTTAATTTCACCCCTGTACTTTCTATACTCCTCTAGGCTTTCTGCAGTATTTAGCTCTTGGTATCTGACATAAGCTTCTCCTTTTTGCCTTATCCTACCCTGTATGCCCCTTGACATCCAGGGAGCTCTAGATTTGGGAGTCCCACCCTTTTTCATATTTGCTCTGAACCCTCACTATCTCCTTCTTGAATGCCTCCCACTGCCCTGAAACTGATTTACCTTCAAGGAGCTGTTTCCAGTCCACTTTGGCTAAATCACATCTCAGCTTAGTAAAATCAGCCTTTCCCCAATTGAAAACTTTTACTTCTGGTCTATCTTTGTCCTTTTCCATAACTACACTAAATCTAACTGAATTATGATCACTACCACCAAAATACTCTTCCACTGATACCCCTTCCACCTGCCCAGCTCCATTCCTTAAAACCGAGTCCAGAACCGCCCCCTCTCTTGTTGGACTTGCTACACACTGGCTAAAAAAGTTCTCCTGAATGTATTTTAAGAATTCTACACCCACTATACCTTTTACACTGCTTCTATCCCAGTTAATATTAGAGTAGTTGTAATCCCCTACTATTGCTGCCCTATTGTTTGTGCACTTCTCAGAAATTTGCCTACAAATTTGCTCTTCTATCTCCCTCTGACTATTTGGGGGTTTATAGTACACGCCCAGCAGTGTGATTGCCTCTTTTTTGTTCTTCAGTTCAATCCATTTGATGATCCTTCTAACATATCATCCCTCCTCACAGCTGTAATTGTTTCTTTAACCAATATTGCGACCACCCCTCCTTTTGTTTCCCCCCTCCTTTTGTTTCTCCCTCTCTATCTCATCTGAAAACCATGGGCGTGACCTTGCCAACCCTGGAGAGGCGGGTATGGAGGCGGGACTGCTGGGAAAATGGCAGAATTTGGGAGCGGGTGCCCATCCCGCCCCCAACCCACCTCCGTGCCATCTTGCCAGGAGGTGGGTAGCTGTCCCACGCTGGGTCCCATCTCCTTGGAGGCGGGAAGGGATTACAGCCACTTAACTGCCTGTTAACAGGTAGTTAACAGGCAGATAAGAGGATTATCCCCATTTTGCCCACACAAGTGCGGGCTTCCCAAAGGCTCCAAAACCCGCAAGGGTCACCAAGGCGAGTAGTGGATCTGCGGGGGTCGGAGGGGTCCAAAAGTGTGCTGTGGAGGTAAGTGATGGGTGCAAGTGTGGAGAGGTGAGTATCTAAGGTAAGTGGAACGTGTTAGAAACAGTGTACTTACCTTTGTTTCTTCCTGCAGGCTTTAGTCGGTGGATATGCAGAGAGTCTCGCGCCTCTGCGGTAGAGATGACAGATGGCCATTGCATTCTCCAATGCCACAACCATCTCATTTCTGCAAAAGAAAGAGGTTTGATGAGGTCTTGAATTCAAGACCTCATCAAACTACAGAAAATGTCAGTGTTTGACAGCTTCACAGAGCTGTCAAACGATGCCAATTCATCTGTTAAAAATATTTGACAGATGAAACGTCATACGTTGACATTCTCTGACATTCTCTGCAACCAGCTTTCCCTTAATTGGCCTGCTAAGCCAGCTGGGCGGGCTTAACAAGGTCGATCAAGTGTGTAGTGGTGCTTCGTAATTTCCAAACATGCAGCCACTGAGCTTTGAGGCTTTAGCAACGAGTAGACGCGTGTCGAAATAAAACGTTCCAAACCATAACTTTATCTTTAAACTGTTTACTGTAACACCTTACAAACAGAATTACAAAGCAAAACACGTTTAAACGCACACGGTCAAAAACTGTATTGCTCCAGCCCTCAAAGCTTCTGCCTTCTCCAGCCTCGTGGTGCTTAAGCTGTAAAATGGCTGGATACCATGTGACAAGCTTAAGGACTGTACCATTGTAGCAAGAATAGAGGGGGTCACTCAGCCTATACTATTGTAACAAGAAAAGAGGGGGTTTCTCAATACAATAAGTCAGTCAGGTAAATTAACTGTATTATACTATTTAACCAATATTTTAAAGTATTTTCTTTCTTAAACTTTCATGACTCTTACATTCCGGCCCCTAATTGACTAGGCACATGAAGCATATCAATTACTCAAACATTCTTAAGAGTCATAAACTAATGAGTTCAACATATTTACAATATAAATGTCCACTTTTTTTTGTTCAGGAACCTTTCACGCTGCTTCTTGTAGCAGGCAGAGCTTTGTGATCGGTCTTTCCAGGGTACTGGTCTTGGTTTGCAAACAAACGTGACGAACAACGCCTCTGGAGTCTGGCATGGTCTTAATTATTTTTCCCATCAACCAAGAATTTCTAGGGGCTGAATCATCCACGATTAAGATGATGTCTCCGGCAATGAAGTTCCTCTTTACTTTGGACTATTTTTGACGCTCCTGTAGCAGAGGTAAGTATTCTCTTGTCCATCTGGTCCAGAAAAGGTCTGACATATACTGAACTTGCCTCCACTTCCGACGTGCATACAGATCTTTTTTGAAGACTCCCGGGGGCATGACTGGCTGTGTTTTCAACAACAACAGGTGGTTCGGGGTCAGGGCTTCGAGGTCATTGGGATCATCAGATGTCTTAGTTATCGGTCGGTCATTAATGATGGCTTCAACCTCACACAGAATGGTTTGAAGTCCCTCGTCGTCAAGCACTTGCAGCTTCAGTACAGAACTGAGTAGTTTTCTTACGGTGCGTATCTGTCTTTCCCAGACACCTCCATGGTGGGATGCAGCTGGTGGATTGAAGATCCACTTAATTCCTGTTTGCATCATGGCTTCCTGTATTTTAAGCTGATTCCAACCTTCAATAGCTTCCCGTAGTTCTCTCTCTGCTCCGACAAAATTAGTGCCATTATCAGAACGCATAATGGACACCTGTCCTCTTCTACAGACAAAGCGCCGCAGGGCGTTAATACAGGAATCAGTGTCAAGCGTGTGTGCCACCTCAATATGAACTGCTTTGATGGTCAAACAAGTGAAAAGCACACCATATCTCTTGACAAGGCTCCGTCCTCGCTTTACCTCGAAAGGCCCAAAATAGTCCACCCCTACGTTTGTAAATGGGGGCTTGTCTGGTAACACAAACGGTCTTCAGGCAGGTCTGCCATTTTCTGCTCCCCAGCTCTAGTTTGTAACCGTCTACAAACAATGCATTCAGAGAGTATTTTTCTTATTACAGAATTAGCTCCTGGAATCCAGTATCTTTGTCTTAGCTTCGCAAGCACGTGGTTCCTCCCACTGTGTCCAATACTCTGGTGTATATGCTGAAGAATGAGAGTAGCAACCTGGAGGTCCTTAGAAAGGATAGCAGGATGCTTGGCCTCCTCTGGCATAGCAGATTTGTTTAGTCGCCCTCCCACCCTCAGTACTCCATCTTGCAGTGTAGGGTCCAGCTTGTAGATATGACTACCTTTCTTGATTGGAGTATTTCGCTGTAAAGCTTCGATTTCTTCTGGATATCTTTGTCTTTGACTGAAGCAAACTATCTCCATCTCAGCCTTGGCCAAATCCTCCACGGTCAATGAATTCTTACCCAATGTGGTCTTGTGCTGGTGCATATATTGCTGTAGAAGCATTCTCTGCTTATCAGGGTTACTTTCAGACTGATGGATAGTGGCTCGATACTCTTTTCTCTTACCGCTCAGGTGTAGCAGCAACTCTTTCAACCTTAGAAACCATGCAACTGCTTTCCTCAACTGGTGCCATCCTGAGAAATCGTTAACAAGCTTGTTCATTGTGTCAAAGTTCTCTTTCGTATCCAAGTTTCACTCCTCATGAAGTTTTCAGCCTTCAATCCCCATGAGGCTTGATCTGCTGGGTTTAATGAGGTGTTTACATACCTCCATTGAGATGGTTGTGTAGCTTCTCTAATGGATGAGATTCTGTTTGCTACGAAGGTCTTGAAGCGTATCTTCTCATTCTCTATATACTTCAGCACCGTCGTGCTATCCGTCCAGAAGACAGATTCTTCTAGTGGGAGCTGTAACTCTTTCCGCATCACCTTGTCAACTTTAACTGCAACAACCGCTGCCGTCAACTCCAGTCTCGGGATGGTGACCTGCTTCAGCGGAGCCACCCTGGATTTCCCCATGAGGAAGGAACAATGTTTCTGGCCCTTTTGATTTGTCAGCAAGAGGTAAGTAGCCGTGCCATAGCCGTCCTCACTGGCGTCCGAGAAATGATGTAGTTGAGCCGTCTTTGTAACTCCAAAACTCACAGGCCTGATGCATCTGCTGACATTGAAGCTAGAAAGTTGTTGCAAATCTGTCAACCGTCTGAGCCATCTCTGAGCTTGACCTTCTGGGGTATCTTCATCCCAACCTCTCTTGTCTCTACACGGCTCTCGTAGGATCAGCTTTACCGGCAGAATGAGTGGTGCCAGGAATCCAAGAGGGTCATAGGTGGAACTGACCACGGAGAGAATCCCTCGTCTTGTGGATGGTCTTTCGTTCACCATTATTCTGAAGTTGAACGTGTCTGACTCAATGCACCATTGTACACCAAGAGCTCTCTCGATAGGAAGGACATCGTGGCTCAGGTCCAGATCTTTGACTTCAGTGGCCCTTTCCTTTTCTGGGATAGAAGCTAGAACTGCTCTGCTGTTGCTTATCCACTTAGTCAGATGGAATCCTCCATTCGAACACAGAGTTCTAAGGTCTCTTGACAGTGCAATGGCACCGTCTTCTGTTGACACGGACTTCAGACAGTCATCGACGTAAAAGTTTCTGAAGATTGTCTCCACAGCCTCTGATGGTGCTTTGCCTTTGCCATCTTCTGCAGTTTTTCTGAGAGCGTAGCTTGCACAGCTGGGAGATGATGTGGCTCCAAACAAGTGTACAGCCATTCTACATTCCACCATAGCTTGACTAACGTCGCCATCTGGCCACCAAAGGAAACGCAGAAGATCAGCATCTTCATCAGGGATTCTGACTTGGTAGAACATTGATTCTATATCTGCCATCATGGCAACGAGCTCTTGTCTAAACCTCGTCAAGACGCCAATGAGGGTATTAGTAAGATCAGGACCTTGAAGCAGCTGGTCATTCAGTGACGTTCCTCTGAATGAGGTGGTGCATTCAAACACTACACGGATCTTTTTCTTCTTTGGGTGATACACACTGTGATGAGGAATGTACCAGACCCTTCCATCGTCTCTGTTCAACTGTTCCTCGGGCACTTTTACAGCATAGCCTTTCGCTATGGTGTTTCTCATGAAGCCTTTGTAGTCTTCGTGAAAGTCGGGGTTCTTGTTCAGCTTTCTCTTTAGACTGATGGCGCGCTGCTCTGCTATGCAGCGATTGTTCGGCATCTTCGTGGTCTGTCTTCTCAGTGGCAAACCAATATGATAGTGGCCATCAATGAACTGTGTAGACCTTGTCATCAAATCCATGAACTGCTGGTCTTCTTGTGACATCTCTGTCTTTTCCTCACAGCTGCGTTCTGAAAAGTCTGCGTTGAACTGCTGTATCAACAGCTCTTCAATGCTTGCGATAGAGACACGATTAACTGTTACATTTTGTCGTTGCTCCTTGTTCGACTTGTTGCCATCATCTCTCCTTACCGGTCCATTGACTACCCATCCAAGGGCTATCCTGACTGCGTAGGGTCCGTCATCCTTGCTGTTTATCACCTGCCATGGCTCCATAGTTTTGTAGGCACTGGTTCCAATTAATAGGCCAATTTCTGCTTCAATATATGGGAGACGCACCTTTTCCAGGTAAGGCCATCTCTCCACATCCTTCTGCAGGGCTAAGTTCCCTATTTTAACAGGAATCTCCCTCTGTGTGAAAACATTAGGCAGGTCTATGAAGTCCTTCTCTTCAAGTCCACACACTTCTAAGTCTGACAGGATATAACTTTGCATTGACTTCTCATGACCCATGGTGCGTAATAGGATTTCTGTTCTTCTGCCTCTAACGTTCCGCTGTCGCATGAGAGATTCTGTGCAGAACGTTGCTGAACTACCTGGATCCTTGAAGGCGTAAGTCTCCACAAACTTCTCACTCCTCTTAGACTTGATCTTTACAGGTACGATGGCAAGAATACAATCACTGTCACCGGCCCCAGTGAATCCACAAGTCTCTGGTTCTAGCGACACCAGAGCACTTGAAACAACCTTCTCGTCGGTATTGTTTTCTTCACTCTTCTTAGAGACTTGTTCTTCTTTGTGGATATGCAGCAGACTGGGATGTTTCCGAGTGCACTCTCTGCATGTTGTTCTTTGCTTACAGTTTCTACTCAGGTGCCCCTGAGAGAGACATCCAAAACATAGGCCATTGTACTTCAGAAATTCGATTCTGTCTTTATGTGACTGTGCTTTGATGTCACTGCAGAAATCCAATGTATGATTCTTCTGGCAGAATAAACATGGCTTCTGAAAGGCATTAGCAGGCGTCACTGTGCTGCTCTTTTTGGGAGATGAGTTCTGAGACTTTTCTTCCCCAGCCTGAGTGACGATAGTTGCAAAGCTGCTTCCCCTGGAACCACCTTTCATGAGAGTCTTTGATTCAGCAGGCTTGGCTTTCACTCTTCCATCAGTAGTCGGGCTGACATCCTGGATGTTTCCAAACAATGGGTCCCTAGCAATTTTAGCCTGTTTGTCTATGAAATTCACTAAGTCTGCAAACCTGGCTCTACTTTTCCGTCTCTCCATTATCTCAAAGGCTGTTCTTCTCCATTGTTCTCTCATCCTGTAAGGAAGCTTAGAGATGATGATTCTCATAGTCGTAGGATTGTCCATCTCTTCCATGAATTCAACATCCTCCATGGTGTTGCGACATCCTATGAGAAAAAGAACATATGTGTTCAATGCCTCCCCGTCCTCCGATCTGATCTGTGGCCACTTGATAGCCTTTTCAATATATGTAGTGGCTATCTTCAGCTCGTTACCATAGTGCTCCTGCAGCAACTTCCTGGCTTCTATGTATCCCCGGTCCGGTCTCATGTGTTCACAGCTTCTGACCAGGTCTTGTGGTTTACCACTGGTGTACTGTCCCAGGTAGTACAACTTATCACTGCTGCTCTCTGTTTTGGAGTCAATGGCTTGTTCGAAGGATCTGATGAAGGGCTTATACTTGAGTGGGTCGCCTTGGAACACTGGTATGTCTCTTTGAGGGAGTCGAAACAGATTCTGTTGTTTTACAAGCATCTCTGTAATTTCGTTCTGACGTTGCATCACTCGGTATAGGCTTCTCCCTGTGTCTTCAGGCCTCTGGTGGTCATCAGCAGGGTCTAGTCTAGACCGTCTGACGTCTGGGGTAGCATCACGTGCTCCTGTTAGTGGAGAGGCCTCTCTTCCACGCTGTAATGTCAGGAGATGGCCTTCAGACTCTCTTTTAACTCTTGAAGGTGCCCTGGATCCAACTCTGTGTGACAACATTGACTGGCAGTATTCATTCATGCCATCCTGTGAGCCTTCATAATCTTCATACACACTCAACTTGGCATCTGAGACCGCAATAGCTGTTTTTAGCTCCAGCTGTTCTTTCTTTGCCTGCAGTTGGGCCTGTTTGGCCTGCAGTTGGGCCTCTTGGGCCTGCAGTTGGGCCTCTTGGGCCTGCAGTTGGGCCTCTTCCTGTTCAAGAGCTTGCTTCTCCACTAAAGATGCTGCGCGCGCCATCAACGCTGCCCGTTCAACCTCCTCTCTCATGCGTCGCGACAAGCATGTGGTAGAAGCGACTGACCTGTGTCCAGAAACAGAGCTACCTTCTTTTCGATTTTTGCTCAGTCTGGCTGAAGTCTCTGAAATGCTATCATCTTGTCCGACTTCATCGTCATCTTTATCTTTCTCTGCTGTATCAGCATCTTGACGAATCTTTAACATCCACTGTTCTGTGGCCTTGACATAGTCCTTAATGCTGGATGACTTAAGATCAAACCAGTTGTGCTGATCAGCGTTTCCCTTTTCTTCAGACAGAAGTGCTAATACATCTTCATTGAGTACATTAAATTCTTCATGCAACTTGGAGAAATCATAATGCATTATGTCTTCAACTTTCTTAATATTAGCATTATCTTCCATGAGACAATCAATTATCTTCATTTTTCCAGTTATCTGAGCTAATTTAGCCCTCCTTGCACCTATGCTTCTATGTAACTTCTCTTCCATTGCCTTTGGGGTGAGCTTTACTTCCCTCTTTTGGCCAACAATCCTTCTGGCTGGGGGAAGCTCCTCACGGCTCCATAAGGCCTCGGCCATTTTACCCGCAGCTCTTATTTAGCTTCTCAATAGAATGAACAAGGCAAGTAACAGTCACTGTACCTTCGCTTTCTTATATTGTCGTCTGGCTCCGTGACCATTCATGTATACGTTCGCCGACAATTCCATCCTTTCCTTCTTAGGGAGCTAGTTTTTGACTAATGTAGTGGCGCTTCGTAATTTCCAAACATGCAGCCACTGAGCTTTGAGGCTTTAGCAACGAGTAGACGCGTGTCGAAATAAAATGTTCCAAACCATAACTTTATCTTTAAACTGTTTACTGTAACACCTTACAAACAGAATTACAAAGCAAAACACGTTTAAACGCACACGGTCAAAAACTGTATTGCTCCAGCCCTCAAAGCTTCTGCCTTCTCCAGCCTCGTGGTGCTTGAGCTGTAAAATGGCTGGATACCATGTGACAAGCTTAAGGACTGTACCATTGTAGCAAGAATAAAGGGGGTCACTCAGCCTATACTATTGTAACAAGAAAAGAGGGGGTTTCTCAATACAATAAGTCAGTCAGGTAAATTAACTGTATTATACTATTTAACCAATATTTTAAAGTATTTTCTTTCTTAAACTTGCATGACTCTTACAAAGTGAAAATAGCGTGGGTTGGCCACAAATCGATAGAGGCGGGACATCGACCCGCCAAGCAGCAGTCCCGCCTCCAACGCACCCCCATTGGCAAAATCACCCCCTATGTAACCAGGAATGTTGAGCTGCCATTCCTGCCCTTCTTTCAGCCATATTTCAGTAATAGCTATGATATCATACTTCCACGTGTCTATCTGTGCCCTCAGCCCATCTGCCTTATTCACTAGACACCTTGCATTGAAGTATATACCATTAAGCACTGCCAAACTTGTTTGTTGTCTATGTTCTAGCATTTGTTTCCTCTGCCTTCCAAACTCACTTACTAATTTAGTGCCTTCCATTTCCAGCTTTGCTTCTCTCCTTTCCAAATCTACGCTCAGGTTCCCATCCCTCTGCCAAGCTGGTTTAAACTCTCCCCAACAACACTAGCAACCCCCCCTCCTACGAGGATATTGGTCCCGACCCTGTTGAGGTGCAACCCGTCCGGCTTGTACAGTCCCACCTCCCCCAGAACCGGTCCCAATGCCTCAGGAATCTAAAGCCCTCCCTCCTGCACCATCTCTCCAGCCACACATTCATCTGTTCTATCCTCCTATTTCTGTACTCATTAGCACGTGACACCGGGAGTAATCCAGAGATTACAATCTTTGAGGTCCTGCTTATTAATCTCTTTCCTAGCTCCCTAAAATCTGCCTGCAGTACCTCATCCCTCTTTTTACCTATGTCATGGGTACCAATATGGACCACGACTTCTGGCTGTTCACCTTTACCCCTCCCCCCCTCAGAATGCCCTGCAGCCGCTCAGTGACATCCTTGACCCTGGCACCAGGGAGGCAACATACCATCCTGGAGTCACGCCTATGGCCACAGAAACGCCTGTCTGTTCCCCTAACTATTGAATCCCCTATCACTATTGCTTTCCTGACCTTCCTCCTCCCCCCTGTACAGCTGAGTCACCCGTGGTGCTGTGGACTTGGCTCTGTCTGCACTCCCCAGAGGAACCATCACCCTCATCAGTATTCAAATACCAGTTAGAGAGTGAGATGCACTCAGGGGACTCCTGCACTACCTGCCTGGTCCTCCTTGTCTGTCTGGCGGTCACCCATTCCCTCTCTGCCTGCAAGCTCTTAAGCTGCGGGGTGACAACCTCCTGAAAAGTGCTGTCCACGTAGCTCTCTGCCTCGCGGATGCACTGCAGTGACGCCAGCCACTGCTCAAGTTCTGAAACCCGGAGCTCGAGCTCCTCCAGATGACAACGCTTCCTGCACATGTGGTTGTCCAGGGAACGAGAAGCATCCTGGATTTCTCACATGGCACAGGATGTGCATTCGACGGCCCTGCCATGCCTCTATTTATTAGGCTACTATCTAAACTTCTTAGTTTAACCCACTGGTCTAACTTAGAGAA
Source organism: Somniosus microcephalus (assembly GCF_052327205.1). Lineage (NCBI taxonomy): Eukaryota > Metazoa > Chordata > Chondrichthyes > Squaliformes > Somniosidae > Somniosus > Somniosus microcephalus. Next base: position 215,533,444 of record NC_140988.1, read on the forward strand.
AAAAGACAAAATTATTTACTCAAGTTTTACAAGATCCACTGAGATACGAAAAGCAAAGAACCTAAATATTAGATATCTAGATACTTAACTTAGAGTCCTCAGGTTCTGTGGCTCCACTCTTCCTTTAGAGTTGGACGGAGAAACCGCCTTCCTCCTCTCCACCGAATTCCTACTATCACCAAATTCTTTCACTCTGCTTATGATCCACTCTGATTGCAATTCACCCAGCTCTGTCTCCAAGCTCTGTGCTCAAGCTCTCGTCCCTTCCTGACCCAAATCAAACTGGTCGACTTACTGCCGCATTCCCATGCCGCCGCCATATTTCTCAGGGCTGTCTGCTGGGCGACCCTGGCACCCATAATGAGACAGGACCATCATGAATCCAGATATACAGAGGTCCAGATCCAATTTTAGGGAAAAGTGTGCATCATGGATGCTTGCTCAATAAAACTTGGTGGGCAAAAGAGGCCCAAAAAGGTAAAAGTATTGAAATTATTTTTGTGGGGCCAGAAGGAGCAGGAGTGCTCCTCCGGGTTCCACCAGAATGATGTGAGCCACTCACTCCCTGTGATTGGCCCCCAAACTCTGGACTTGCATTTCTGCCAGCTGGGTCAGCCGCTAGGCTGCCTGATATTGTGCTGGCTCAGAGCTAGTGAGCCGCAGCAGGATAGCCATTTGGGGCGTGCAGCCCACCATATGTATGGTAATGGCACTGCAGGCATTGGGCAGCTGACCCACCTGCTCTGCCGGCTGACCATCCGATAGTTAAAATCTCCCCTTAAATGTCTCACTGTGTCATACCTGATTATTGTCTCACCATTTCAGAATTTGAACCAAATTCAAAAAAAGTAAGAAAAAAGCCGAATAATGCATTACTTAAATATCCATAGCATAAACAAAATAGTAAGTAGCAATGATATCCAATAATTTAGCCAGTCCTTTATGTAAATTCTTTTTTATTCTACTTACTTCAGTTTGGTAAATTTTACAACATTCTAGGCCTTGATGGGACCAACTGGACATGAGCTTGGGCTAAACCACAGTAAAATCTGCAATACACCCAGTGACCCACAAAGACAAGACACTGCTGTATATACTTTTATAACTCTACTGCAGAGAGTAAACCTAACACTCTACTTTCCATTGGACTGTAAAATCAAGCAGTTATTTTCCTAGCACAGTGCCTACAGCAATTTATTTCCCTGCAGTTTATGGAGGTGGGAAATTTTTTAACGAAGACATTGAAGACCACGGAGAGGGAAATTGTACGGGGTGCAAAATGGGCGCCCGACCCAAACCCACCTCATTCCCGCTGGGCAGCTTAGGTTAAACTGAAATAACAACAGAAAACGCTAGAAAAACTCAGCAGGCCAGGCAACATCCATGGAGCGAGAAACAGAGTTAACGTTTCAGGTCGAAACCCTTCTTCAGAACTGAGGGAAAAAAAGGCAGGAAATGAAACATTAAAAGGCCAGTTTGGGGGCTGGGAAATGGGGGAGGGGGTGAAAGAACAAAAAGGAAGGTCTGGGAGGTGAAGAGACATTAAGAGATATTCAAGATGAGACGAGATAGTAATAGGACAAGTAGACAAAAGATGGCTCTAGATGAAGTGTGAAATGCGCTGGCAGAATGAGAGACAGCTGCCATGTGGGAGAGAAAAAAAGGAAAAGGCACAAACCAAAGGTGTGGATAAAAAATATATAAAAATATAATGGGGGCCGAGGTTATGATCTGAAATTGTTGAACTCAATATTGAGTCCGGAAGGCTGTAAAGTACCTAATTGGAAGATGAGGTGCTGTTCCTCGAGCTTACGCTGAGCTTCCGTGGAACAATGCAAGAGGCCGAGGACGGTGAGGTCTGAGTGGGAATGGAGCGGTGAATTGAAATGACAGGTGACCGGAAGCTCGGGGTCACCCTTACGGACTGAACGGAGGTGTTCCGCAAAGCGGTCACCCAATCTGCGTTTGGTCTCCCCAATGTAGAGGAGACCACATCGTGAGCAGCGAATACAGTATACTAGATTGCAAGAAGTACAAGTAAATCGCTGTTTCACCTGGAAGGGGTTAAACTGAGCTGCTTCACTCCATACATCAAAATTGATTTTGAAAAAAGTTGGTTATAAAGTGAAATATTTACACCTTGTGTTACAGTTCATTACTATATTTTGAATCTCAGGGAATACAGAGAAAACGCACTTCAAGAAGCGTATAAGAAAGCAAGGACTCCAGAAGAGGCTGAAGCCATTTTGAAAAAATATTCACAGAGATTTATCATCAGCGAAGCTGTTCTTGAAAACTTGGAGATGCCAAAATTCCTGGAGAGAAGTCAATCTGTGGATTCAGATAGTCCATCCTCACCGACAAAAGATCCTAATTCACTTAAATACTTACGACAGCAATCATTGCCTATCCAAAAATATACTGCCACAGTTGAAGCAGTGATCATTCCCAGCAGCCAATCCCAGACTAACTTTTCTGCAGTAGTAACATCCCCGGCCAGAACTGTTGCCTCCAAGGCAGTGCCTATGTTCACCCCCAAGCCTTATTCACAACCAAAAGATTCACAGACGGTGCTGAAATCATTTAAGGTAAGAAGGAAATGTTGAAGCCAAAGTCTTTGATCTTTACACTTGTGGACTGACCACTATTTAGACATTAGTCTCTACATTACATAAAGACAGTTATTAAATAGAGTCAATCCATGGAGAAGATTCCCTCTGTAGGCTATGTGTAATAAAATAAAAAGAAAGACTTATATCGCCTTTCATGACCAAAGCGCTTTATAGCCAATGAAGTACTTTTTGAAGTGTGGTCACTGTTGTAATGTAGGAAATGCGGCAGCTAATTTGCGCACAGCAAGCTCCCATAAACAGCAATGTGATAATGATGAGATAATCTGTTTTAGTGATGTTGATTGAGGGATAAATAATGGCCAGGACACCGGGGTAATTCCCCTGCTCTTCTTTGAAATAGTGCCATGGGATCTTTTACGTCCACCTGAGAGAGCAGACGGGCCCTCGGTTTAATGTCTCATCAGAAAGACAGCATCTCTGACAGAGCAGCACTCCCTCAGTACTGCACTGGACTGTAAGCCTAGATTTTTGTGCTCAAGTCTCTGGAGAGGCCCACAACCTACTGAACCATGACTGGCACTGTAAGCCTGTTCTTCATAAATGGGTGTACAATTGTATTATGTCAGGATATATATTAATGACCTGGACTTGGGTATACAGGGCATAATTTCAAGGTTTGCGGATGACACAAAACTCGGAAACGTAGTAAGCAACAAGGAGAATAGTTTCCAGTGGCAGAAGGGTCGGTAAACAGAGGACACAGACTTATGGTGATTGGCAAAAGAACCAGAGGCGACTTGAGGGAACATTTTTTTATGCAGCGAGTTATTGTGATCTCGAATTTACTGCCTGAAAGGGTGGTGGAAGCAGATTAAATAGTAACATTCAAAAGATAATTAAATAAATACTTGAAGGGAAAAAATTTACAGGGCTATGGAAAAGAACAGGGGAGTGGGATTAACTGGATAGCTCTACCAAAGAGCCGGCACAGGCATGATGGGGTGAATGGCCTCCTTATGTGCTGGATCATTCTATGATATCCAAGATCACACCTGCCAGTGCCCTCTAGCACTCACTCCACTGGAATAGGTGACTGTAGTGGGAGGGCACGTCATTTGCACCACAGCAGCAGCTCAAGTGCCAGCCAGCCCTATGTTGCCAGAAACTCCAGATAAGTATACATTTTTGAAAGTGTTGCCTCATAAATAGTTTGTATCACCATTCACAGCAAAGAAGAAGTGAATGTTGATACAAACTGCTGTTGATTAACCATCTTGATTCCATGGAAGTTAGAACAAAATTATGGAATCATAGAATATCACAGCATAGAAACAAGTCATATGGCCTGAACAAAATTATGGAATCATAGAATATCACAGCATAGAAACAAGTCATATGGCCCATCAGTTCTGTGCTGATGTTTTTCTCCACATCAACCACCTAATATATACCTATTCGCATGCGCAGGTGATCCTCAGCTATTGTACAATGGCTACCTGTCATCTCAATAGAGTTTGCAACAGAAAGCATCTATGCAAACAACAGATACATCAAGTAACCACATTTGAGATCCCTTCTTTGAACTGAAACAGATTTAAAAACCATTTGCATTTGGCATAAATAAGTGTAATTTCATTTAGAAAAGATCTTGCATTTATATGGCCAGGCAACATCTGTTTGACCCGAAACGTTGACTCTATTTTCTCTCCACGGATGTTGCCTGGCCTGCTGAGTTTTTCCAGCATTTTCTGTTGTTATTTCGGATTTCCAGCATCTGCAGTATTTTGCTATCGTTCTTGCATTTATATAGTGACTTATAATACTTTGCATCAGTGCTTACCAAGGAAGAGAACTTTGCCAAAGCTATGGTAAACGAGGAAGTTGCTGGGATACTGGATGAGATAAAAATAGATAAAGTGGAGGTAATAGAAAGGTTGGCGGTAAAGTGGATAAGCTACGCAGTCTGGATAGGGATGCATCCTAGGTTGCTGAGGGAAATAAGGGTAGAAATTGCGGAGGTGCTGGCCACAATCTTCCAGTCCTCCTTAGATACAGGGGTGATGCAAAAGGACTGGAGGATACACCCTTGTTCAAAAAAGGGAAATAGGATAAACCTGGTAAATACAGGCCAGTCAGTTTAATGTCGGTGATGGGGAAGCTTTTAGAAACAACAATCCAGGAGAAAATTAACAGCCACTTGGACAAGCATGAACTAATAAAGGAGAGCCAGCACAGATTTGTTAAGGGCAAATCATGTTTGATTAAATTGATTGAGTTTTTTGATGAGGTAACAGGGTGGATGAGGGCAACGCAGTTGATGTTGTGTATATGGACTTCCAAAAAGCATTTGATAAAGTAGCACATATTAGGCTTGTTAGCAAAATTGAAGCCCATGGGATAAAAAGAGCAATAGCAGCACGGATACAAAATTAGCTAACGGATAGAAAACAGAGAGTTGTGGTGAATGGTTGTTTTTCGGATAGGAGGAAGGTATACAGTGGAGTTCCCAAAGTTTCTGTACTAGATCCACTGCTGTTTTTGATATACATTAATGACTGGGACTTCGAGATACAGGGTACAATTTCAAAATTTGCAGATGACACGAAACTTGAAAGTGTATTAAACGGTGAGGAAGATAGTAATACACTTCAAGAGCACATAGACAGGCTGGTGGATGAGTGGGCACATGGCAGATGAAATTCAACACAGAAAAGTGTGAGGTGATACATTTTGTTAGGAAGAATGAGGAGAGACCATACACACTAAATGGTACAATTCTAAAGAGGGCGTAAGAAGAGAGAGAACTGGGGGTGCTTGTGCACAAAACTTTGAAGGTGGCAGGACAGGTTAACAAAGCAGTTAATAAAGTATATGGGATCGTGGGCTTTATAAATAGAGGCAGGGTACAAAAGCCAGGAAGTTATGCTAAACCTATATACTGTAAAACACTAGTTCGGCCCCAGCTGGAGTATTGTGTCCAATTCTAGGCACCACACTTTAGGAAGGACGTGAAGGCTTTGGAGAGGGTACAGAAGAGATTTACAAAAATGGTACCAGGGATAAGGGATTACAGTTATGTGGATAGACTGGAGAAGCTGGGGATATTCTACTTAGAGCAGAGAAGGCTAAGAGGAGATTTGATAGAGGTGTTTAAAATCATGAAGGGTTTACCACTCTTTCCAGTAGCTGAAGGGTCGATAGCCAGAGGGCACAGATTTAAGGAGATTGGCAAAAAAAAAAGGCGACATGAGGAAAAAAAGTTTTATGCAACAAGTGGTTAGGATTTGGAATGCACTGCTGATAGGTTGGTGGATACTGATTCAATAGCAACCTTCCAAAGGAAATTGAATAAATACTTGAAGGGAAAAAAATTGCAGGAATATGGGAAAAGAGCGGAGGAGTGGGACTAACTGGATTGCTCTTCCAGAGAGACTCGATGGGCCAAATGGCCTTTTTCTGTGCTGTGCTGTGCTATTCTATGATTCTATGATTCTAGTGCTGTCAAAATGTCTTAAAGTGCTTCACACTATCAATTACTTTTTTGGAATCACTGTTAGTTGGATTTGTAAAAAAAATTGATTTACAATTTTTTTGGCATTTAGGCTTTTTTATAAATAGTTTAGCGATGAACGAATTTACATGGTTTTGTATAAATTCCTATCTTACATTCTGTATACCACGGGAATTTTATCTGCATTGCGTTGACTGCCCTTTTCTAGTATGATAACTTTTAAAAATGTTTAGTTTTGTGTTTCAACAGTACTTTACAACTGAGGAATTAACATCTTTATTATTTTTCTTTATTATATATATAGAAAGATGGAAAGATTAGGATAAATGGAGAGACCAGCCCAACATTTACCAGAGTTGAAGAGAAGGAGTCCACATCTGCAATATCTGCTCCATCCCTTACCAAGTCACAGATGTTTGAAGGTGTAGCACGAGTGGACAATCCCCCATTAAAATCACAGATAGATAACAACAGCCATGTGTCCAGACCTGAACAGGTGGTTCCTTCTATCATAAGTGACCAACAAACTGAAGATACAGAGCAGGTTAGTACACACTCTACTTTTAGTAATCAGTGCCTCATGCCAGGGTACTACGGCACTGCCAGTAATTCTTTTACGACAATGCCAGATAAAGGTTACTCTTGAGAACAGTACTTGTAGGTGTTCTAAGTTATGATATTTAAGATAGTTAATACATTGTTAATTTACATTATTTATCTGTGAGTGTTCCCTGCTGGGAATCCTCGCTATATGTAGCTGATTTTAACCCCTGCCCTCGCCAGCCCATCGCTTACCTGACTTCCAGGGGCTGTTCCTGCGGATCCCTGGCCACGGCCACCTACCGCTAACTCTACCACTTAGCTAACTCCCGTCTGCCGGGCTTACGTCATTGGCACAAGATTTGAATGGGAGTTGAGCTTGGTATTGTAGTGTCCGCGTATCAATAACACACGGACTGCAGGAGAACGGTAATAACAGGTGTTTACTGAACAGAGGGTATGCTGGAACTGAAAGTACAGAAGCCTGCTACGGCTTTATATACAGGTGTGGTCACTGCCGGTACTACAGTATAAAAGCAGTTCTCTCTTAAAGGTACATACACAACAATTCCTCCCCTTTTAGATAAACAGTACATAACATTCATTTAACAATTAAATAATAACTCATTACAATTACAATTTTCTCTGTACTATATACATCAACTAAGTAATCATTTATAAATTCAGTCTTTGAGGAGGCTTCCTGATCCTGTCTGGATAGCGCCTTTCTCGAGTATCCTGTTCTTGCGGCGGAGTCGATTCTGGCTCATTGTCATTGGTTGGTTCGTCAGCTTCCAATACCACTGATTCTGAGGTAGACGCAATCTGTACTTCGGGTTCCTCACCAGGTGCGCATGCTCGTGGTATGGGTTTGACTTCTTCCTGTGACTCTAGAATCTGGTCAGCATGGCGTCTCACGATGCTCTCTCCAACGTCCACTGTGTACATTAGTGGTCCCTGCTGTGTGCATATCGTTCCTGGCTGCCATTTTTCTGTTCGGTAGTCGCGGGCCAAGACTGGTTGCCCTATCTTGAAGCTCCTGGTTGGCTTCTCATTGATGTGCTGGAATTGCTTATCCTCAACATCTCGTCTTATGTTTGGTTTGAGCAAATCCAGGCGACATCTTAACCTTCGGTTAAAGAACATTATGGCTGGAGCTTGGTTGGTGACTGCATGTGTCGCATTCCGGTAAGCAAACAAGAAATTATCCACCTTGTGTTGTAGTGGTATGTTGTCGTTATACATCGCCTTTATTGCTTTTTTAAAGGTCTGAACAAACCTCTCAGCCAATCCATTTGTGGCTGGATGATATGGGGCAGATGTGTAATGTTTTACCCCATTATTCCTCAAAAACCTCCGGAAATCCTCGGACACAAACTGTGGTCCATTGTCGGAGCAAATCTGTTCTGGCAAGCCATTCCTGGCGAAGGTGGTCCGTAGGACTGCAATAGTTTTCTCTGTGGTGGTGGAGGACATTTTGATGACCTCTGGCCATTTCGAATGTGCATCCACGGCGATTAAAAACATTGAGTCCATAAATGGACCAGCAAAATCAATGTGTACCTGTTGCCATGGAGATGAGGGCCACTCCCATGGGTGTAGCGGGGCCTGTGGTGGAGCGTTTTGGACTTTCTGGCATCCTGTGCATCTCTTGGTCATATCCTCGATTTCTTTATCGATTCCGGACCACCACACAAACGCCCTGGCTAGGCTCTTCATTTTTACCCCTCCCAGATGACCCTCATGAAGCTCATTGAGCACTCTATCTCTCAACTTGGGTGGAATTACCACTCGGGATCCACACATCAAGGTCCCCCGGCACACTGACAGCTGTTCTCTCCTTGGCGAGAATGCTGGCAACAGTGAGTCGCCATGTGCTGGCCATCCCTTCACCGTCAAATCATAGACCCGAGAGAGTGTCGGGTCATTTCGGGTTTCCTTCTCTATACTTGAGTTTGTAACAGGTAGACATTCGACTTTGGTCGAATGGAATATCTCAACAGGGTTCACTGCAGGTGCTTCCTCCACAGTAGGCAATGGCAGGTGCGACAGCCCATCAGCGTTTCCATGCTGTTTCGTACCCTTGTACTCTATGTCGTATTGATGTGCCCCTAGAAAAAGGGACCATCTTTGCAGCCGTTGCGCCGTCATCAACGGAACGCCCTTCTTTGGGTTAAAAATGGAGACAAGAGACTGGTGATCAGTCAGTAGGGTGAATTTCTGCCCAGGCAGATAGTGATTGAACTTCTTCACCCCCCACACCAGGCTGAGGGCCTCCCTGTCAATCTGGGCGTAGTTACGCTCGGCTGAGGTTAACGAGCGCGACGCAAAGGCTATTGGCCTCTCTGAACCATCAAGGAATTTGTGTGACAGCACCGCTCCAATGCCGTAGGAAGACGCATCACATGCCAACCGAATCGGTAGTGTTGGATTGTAGTGGGCCAATACTTCTTTTGAAGTGATCAGGCATTTACATTTCTGAAAGGCACGCTTACACTCATCACTCCATTTCCATGCTACTCCAGTTTGCAGCAGGGCATTCAGTGGGTGCAGAATTGTAGATAAATTTGGCAAGAACTTATGGTAGTAGTTCACCAACCCGAGGAACGACCTCAGTTGCGACACATTTTCCAGTGCTGGAGCCTTGACTACTGCCTCAGTCTTGTCTGGGGACTTATGTAACCCCTCTTCATCAATCATGTGGCCACAATACGAGATTTGTTTCCTGAAAAACTCGCATTTGGGGCGGTTGGCTCGTAGCCCATATTCTTGTAATCTAGTGAGCACCTGCTCCAGGTTGGCAAGGTGTTCAGTGTCATTTTCGCCCGTAACCAGGATGTCGTCCAAATAACACTGGGTCCCCGGGATCCCTTGCAGGACTTGTTCCATCGCCCTCTGCCAAATAGCCGGAGCTGATGCTACCCCGAATACCAGTCGGTTGTACTGGTAAAGAACTTTGTGAGTGTTTATCGTGAGGTATTTTCTAGATGCTTCTTCTACCTCCATTTGTAGATACGCTTGGGCCAGATCAATCTTCGTAAAGCGTTTCCCTCCAGATAGTGAGGCGAAAATATCTTCTATCCGCGGAAGTGGATATTGTACTGTGTGCAGGACTGGGTTCACAGTTACCTTAACGTCCCCACAGATGCGAACCTTCTTCGGCTCCCCAGGCGTGCTGCTCAATGATTTCTTCATTACAGGAATGATGGGTGTGGCCCACTCGCTCCAGTCCACCTTGGACAGCACACCCGAACGCTCCAGACTCTCCAGCTCTGCTTCGACGGCCGAGCGGATCGCGTATGGTACCGGTCTGGCCTTATAAAATTTTGGGTTTGCGTTATCTTCAATTTTTATCGTTGCCGTTACTCCTTTTAGAGTCCCAAGTCCTTGCTGGAACACCTCTTTCGCGTCAGCTAGAATTTTTGACAGTCGTCCAGGTGTGACGTCGTCATCCTTTTTGTCAGCCACAGTTAGCGCCTGAATGGAATGCCAATCCAATTGTATTTTTCAGATCCATTCACGTCCCAATAATGGTGGTCCTCCATCTTGTAGTATATAGAGATACAGTTTCTGTGTTTCCTTGCCGTTGTATTTAACGGGCACCCTTATTTTTCCTCTGGGGTAGACTTTTTGCCCCGTATATGTCTTCAATACAATGGACGTGTCCTTCAAGGGTATGTGTGAGAATAGCCACTCATAGTCTCATCGATTCATGACTGTTAGGGCTGATCCTGTGTCCAATTCCATCTTTACTTGGGACCCTGCTATCATGAGGGTGACCCAAATGGCTCGGTGATCCTCCTTTGTGATCACGTTGTGTAACTTTAGACAACTTAGCCTCCTGCTCCCGGAGTGATTATCACTCTCCTGATCTTCTGAACTACTGTCTGTCATTTTTTTTACTTTCTTGTACTTTTCCTTAGTAGTTCTTTTAGTGTTGGTTTTCTTTCCCGACCTGCAGACTCGTGCTATGTGTCCCACTTTTCCACATTGCCTGCATACTTTATCCTTAAACCAGCAGTCCTTCTGGTCATGGGTTGTTCTGCCGCAGCGATAGCACTTTTCTGCTCCATATGCCATTTTGTTGGTGCTATATTCTTGCGGTTTCTGTTGTATTTCCGCAGCTCCCCGTGCTGCTGCTTCGTAGGATACAGCCACGCTGAAAGCCTTTTCTAGCGTAAGGTCGTTTTCCGAAAGTAGTCGTTTCTGGGTTCCTTCACTCTGGAGCCCGCAGACAAACTTATCCCTTAAGGTATCTGCCAGTCCTGCTCCGAACTGGCAGTGCTTCGATAACTTGCGTAGTTCCGTAAGATAGTCAGCATTGCTCTCATCTTTGTGCTGGTTTCTTTTATGGAACTTGAATCTTTCTGCTATCAGCAGCGGTGTAGGGTTTAGATGTTCCTGTAAGATATTGACAATCTCTTCAAAGCTTTTCTCCATTGGTTTAGCTGGGGTAATTAAATTCCGCAATAGGCCGTACGTTCTCGCGCCCATCAAATTTAATAATACCGACGCCTTCTTTTCATCGGCCACCCCATTTGCCTTGCAGTACACTTCAATTCTTTTCACATACGTGGTCCAGTCTTCTATTTCATTGTCGAAAGCAGTGATACTGCCACTCTTCGGCATCTTGGGTGGTTTAAAATGGCACCTCCCGCGCTTTTCCTTCTTCCCCAATGGATTAAAATGGCGCCTCCCGCGCTTTTCCTTCTTCCCCTTGCTGCCAATGCTGCTCCTAGCATTCTAAATAGTAATGGCGGCGCCCCGCGGCTTCGGCGCATCTCTCTTTTGTTAGTTAAATTCCTTAGTTTTATTCTTCTTCGACGCTGTCCACTGCGCGTCTCTTTTCCTTCCCCTCTTTTATTTTCTCTAACGCTGCCCGGCTCTTGAGCACCGACCGCACCCTGTGCGCTCCACCCTCTCTCTCTCTTTTCCTTCCCGACGACGCTGCACGGCCCCCTTGCAGAGCCGCTCGATCGAGCTCAAGCCCGCCGCAGTCCGGAAGGGTCAGCTCACTACCTGCTACCAGCACGATTTGCTGGAACACCTTGACTGGGGAGCCAAGCCCAGCTCTCCACAGCTTCCCCTGCGATTCACTGAACTCCGATGGATCACTGGGCGGTTGCCCACGGTCGACACCCGTTGCTCTGGCTTCGACCTCCAAGAAGCTTCTTTTCAGGGATGGATCCCCGTGAGGTGATGCAGTACTGCAGGTGAGTTCGAACCTGCTCGTCGCCACTGTAGTGTCCGCGTATCAATAACACACGGACTGCAGGAGAACGGTAATAACAGGTGTTTACTGAACAGAGGGTATGCTGGAACTGAAAGTACAGAAGCCTGCTACGGCTTTATATACAGGTGTGGTCACTGCCGGTACTACAGTGTAAAAGCAGTTCTCTCTTAAAGGTACATACACAACAGGTATGTTTAAATGAGGCTTAAGAGTTAAAATGTCCTGGGCCTCACAACAGCGATGGGCGAGCCTGACACTCTCCCCGCCGGCTCCACGCTCACCCCTATCGGGGCTTATATGTTATGTGGCAGTTAAGTGCTGTTATGTTGATTCTGCTTCATAATAAATCTGTGGCTTTTTTTTCCTATAGGAGGAGCGAACTGAGACGCCAGTCACCATTACCACCAGTCAACAGCCAAGCACAGAGAAAGAATCTGATTTGAAATCCTGCTGCAATGAGACTGAGAAAGAGACAGTAAAAGATCCAGCACAAGAAGGTACTGTATGAGACTCATTTCAAATATTCATAAATAAGTCCCAGCTCTGTCTTGTGTCTTGCTATGACACAACTGATGTCAGACTTTCCGGAAGTCCGCTGTTTTCAACAGTCTTGCAAGTGAGAGGCTCAATGACAGTTAAAATGGCACTGTGATTTGGTAATCACATCATTATGTACAAACACAAGGTTCTGAAAATATGTGATCTAACTTGCTAGCTATGAAACTGCTTTTACACCCTGTCCTCGATCTTCTGGAGATCCAATGGGAAGCCAAGGAGTGACAAGTATGAATGCTTCCTGGGACAAACCCAAACAGAAGCTTTCTTAGAGGCTAGAAGCAAACCATTGACCATTGTGAGTCGTCCGTCACAAGAGTGGTCATTAATAGGCTTCTACAAAATTAATTGTTTCAGGTTGGAACAGTAATATGTGGAGAGTAACAGATAATTTTTGGGTATTTTTATGATCAAGCAAGTGATGTCTGCTCCAACTCCAGTTCCTTGTTATTTGTTTCATATGTTCCTCCATTTCCCTGCCCCAACTCTGCTTTAAGCTTTTGTTGTTTTTCTACCCCATACACTGTCCTCTTTTAGCAGGGATGAAGAGAGAGGCTGGATTCTGGTCTTTACTGTGATTGCTGTCAGTGCTGCCCAATACCAGCAGTCACAGTGTTCTAAAAGGAATAAGCCTCCTTGGAAATCCTTCCTCTGTGAATCTGCACGCTGTGGCTGCAGAATATTTGCTGATGTGAGTTAAGGCTAGAATTTAAAGACAGCCACCCCAAATTGGAGCCTCATGATCTCCCATGATAACTATTGAGTTGCCTGCTAATTACTAATAGCTGAAGATCATAGAATGTATTCCTACAGAAAGTATCTATTTACTCTGAAAGACAAATTCACTAATTCTGTTTTTATTTTATTGTAAAATATGAAGAAGATCATCATTGGAACATGGAAACATCGACCATACACATTGATCTATCAAACAATGTGGAGTTGGGCATAAGGAATATACTTGATTCCAAAAATCTAACCACTGATGAAGCCTGCTTAAATCCTGAGAAAGAGGAGCCAAATAACAGTGAACAGAAACAGCTTAAACAAGAGGTAGGCTTTGATTTAATCTAGCACACTGGTTTCAAAAGTTTCACTTTTTGTATATTTTCAATTTATTGCTTCATTGCATTATTATATTATAATGCAAAATTAAAGTTTAAAATTTTTTCTGGAAGCTTTGACATTAAAGTGATGATGCAGTTTGTAAAATAATTTCTAAATTATTACAGAGAGAGTGTGGGGCTGTATCACCACTGTCTGTTTAACTGTTCTTTTCAGTTTTGGAAGTGAATTTTAATAGATCTCAGTTTTTTTTGATACAGTTTAATTTTGCAATGTCACAAGGTCACTTATTGTGTTTTAACACAAAACAGGCATTAAAATCAGAGACACTTCAACACGATGAAACAGGAGATGTGTTGGATTCAGTTCAGAGGATAAATGAAGTGAAGGAAGAGACAGTTGAGGACAGTCAGCCTGTTGATGCTGATAATCAGCAAGGTGAGACATCAAAAAGCATAGAGGCGCATACCTGCTGTATTGTGAGATGCAGTTACCTTAAAAACATAGCACAATAGTCTTTGGTGCATCAAATTGTAAAAATTGACGAAAAATTGTGGTACAAACAAATTGCATGAGAAATGCTGCACTGAAAATACTGCCTTGTTTTTCAAACTGTACTTCCAAAAAATTATATCTTCATCAATACTCCATGGCCTGGAGTTTCTGCTCAATTGCGCTGGCTTTTTATGCACAATTTCACCGGTATTGGTTTAACCGGCACAAAAGATTGCGGAATTTTAAGTGGAAATTGCGATCAGCGCAACTCAAGTTTCTGCGATCTTTTGCGCTGTTTTTAAAAACAACGTGCTAGATGCCGGCCCCGCCCACAAAACTGGCCACGCCCCCAGGGTGAATCACTCACCAGTGGGAGTTTCCACTAATTGCGCTCGTTTGCGGGCCTTCAAGGAGGCTCCAAAAATTAAGCTGGAACTTTTGGATGCATGGAGACTAATAGGCACCTTTTAAAAGGTTTTGAATGATTTTTTTAAAATTTACTAAGGAACTAACAATGGTACCCAATCTAACTAGAAAATATGTTTGTATTTTTTTTAAGTCGTTTTCAGTAATTTAAAATTGGGTTACTCACAGGTGGTGGATTGACACCGTGACTTAAAATGCTTACTTTTTCTGATAAACTCATTTTCAGCTGTATTAATCAAACTTTACCAAGTTACCACTCTTACATATATGAAGGAATATTTTTTAAAGCAAAATTTTTTTTAAAAATTACGTTTTAAAATGCTGCCGGATTGCACAGGTTCATGACAGATTTTGCATTCAGTGCTATGCAAATGAGTTTGAGTGGAAATTCGGGGGGGGGGGGGAACACTTTTTAAAACGGCGCCGGAATCGCCGATTTCACACAAAGCGTAATCTCTACCTCCATGTATGAAACTTAATTAATCAGTCCAGTAACCTGATTGAGAACTCAACCAATTTCCTCACTCTGATGTCGGCAGATTCAAGTGACAGGCAGCCCCAAACATTGAACTCATGAAGCCTGGTTGAGAACTTCACCACTTACTGAGCCTGATAGCATTAATCTTTGAAAATAGCACTGTTAGATATAATAATGTGCAATCTGTGCACTTATATATACATAGAATAAATGTTTAAAACGGTAAGATTTAGTGAGTTACAAGTAGATTAACACAGATATAGCATTGAGAACATGACATGAGCTGTGTCACTGTAGCTTAAGTGCCTTATAATACCACATTGAATCATAGAATGGTTGCAGCACAGAAGGAGGCCATTCAGCCCATCGAGCCCGTGCCGGCTCTCTGCAAGAGCACTTCAGCTAGTTCCACTCCCCTGCCCTTTCCCTGTAGCCCTACAAATTTTTTTCTGCTCAGGCACTTATCCAATTCCCTTTTGAAAGCCACAATTCAGTCTGCCTCCACCACCCTTTCAGGCAGTGCATTCCAGGTCCTAACCACTCGCTGCGTAAAAAAGATTTTCCTCGTGTCGCCTTTGGTTCTTTTGCCAATCACCTTAAATCTGTGCCCTCTGGTTCTCGGCCCTTCTGCCAATGGGAACAGTTTCTCTCTATCTGCTCTGTTTAGACCCCTCATGATTCTGAACACCTCTATCAAATCTCCTCTCAACCTTCTCTGCTCTAAAGAGAACAACCCCAGCTTCTCCAGTCTAGCCACGTAACTGAAGTCCCTCATCCCTGGAATCATTCTCGTAAATCTTTCTTCACCCTCTCTAAGCCCTTTACATCCTTCCTAAAGTGCAGTGTCCAGAATTGGACACAATACTCTAGTTGAGTCCGTACCAGTGTTTTATAAAGGTTCATCATAATTTCCTTGCTTTTGTATTCTATGGCCGTGATTATTCCTATCGATGCGGCTTGGGGGCGGGACAGCTGCCTTCCGGGTTCCAGTCCCGCCCCCAACAACATCAGATGCACAGATGCGATTTTACGTCAATTAGCCTTGTTAAGCCCGCCTTGCAGGCTTGCCAGCCAATTAAGAGGAAGCCAGTGTCAGATGACGTCAGTTGATGACGCGTCATCTGCCCATTTTCTTAAAGGGGCCACACATAATTTTTTTTGACAGCTGATTTTTCAGTGTTTGACAGCATTGAGGTGCTGCAAACACTGACAATCACTGTACAAAGGTGAACTCTTGCACCCAGGCTCTCCAATGACTCCCTCCTTAGGCTAGAACAGATGGCAGCTGCAGGTGAGGATACAGAAGCGATCTGTCACTGGTGAGAGAGGTTCTCCCAATGAGGTGGGACTACACACACAATCCAAAACTTGTTACCTACAGAAAAGTGTAAATGCATTAAAAATGATTTTCCCAACATTTTCTTACCTCTGAAACTCACCAGCGTACCATTGGATCCTTCACACCACTTCTGCAGCTGTCATCAATGCAGAAAAATTACAGTAGACACACAGCACGCCACAATTACCTGGCGTGGTGTCCGGACGTCGGGAAGCCCGCAGTAGACCTGTCAAAATTGCAAAATGTCTCTTAACTGCCTGTTAACAATCTGCTAACAAGCAGTCAAGTGCCTATAATCCTCTTCCCGCCGCTAGGTGTCGTGTCCATGCGCAAATCAGGGACCCGACACCTGGGAAGATTGTTTGGAGGCGGGTTGACAGCAGGTTTCTGACCCGCTGTCAATCTTTGCGATTTTGCCAGATGTCCCGCCTCCAAACCCGCCCCCTGAGCACCGGCAAAATTCCGGCCTATGCCTCTATTTATGAAGCCCAGTATCCCGTATGCTTTTTTAACCGCTTTCTCAACCAGCCCTGCCAGCTTCAGCGATTTGTGCACACATACCCGCAGGTCTCTCTGTTCATGCACCCCTTTAGGATTGTACCCTTTAGTTTATATTGCCTCTCCTCGTTCTTCCAACCAAAATGTATCACTTTGCACTTTTCTGCATTAAATTTCATCTGCCACGTGTCCGCCCATTTCACCAGCCTGTCTGTCTTCTTGAAGTCTATCACTATAGAAACATAGAAACATAGAAGATAGGAGCAGGAGTAGGCCATTTGGCCCCTCGAGCCTGGTCCGCCATTTAATGAGATCATGGCCGATCATCCAAATTCAATACCCTGTCCCTGCTTTCTCCCCATATCCCTTGATCCCTTTAGCCATAAGAAATATATCTAACATAGAAACATAGAAGATAGGAGCAGGAGTAGGCCATTCGGCCCTTCGAGCCTGCTCCGCCATTCAATGAGATCATGGCTGATCATCCAAATTCAGTACCCTGTCCCTGCCTTCTCCCCATATCCCTTGATCCCTTTAGCCTTAAGAAATATATCCAACTCTTTCTTGAATATATTTAATGAACTGGCCTCCACCGCCCTCTGTGGCAGAGAATTCCACAGGTTCACCACTCTCTGGGTGAAGAAATTCCCCCTCATTTCAGTCCTAAATGGCTTACCCCTTATCCTTAGACTATGACCCCTGGTTCTGGATTCCCTGACCATCGGGACCATCCTCCCTGCATCTAGTCTGTCCAGTCCTGCCAGAATTTTATACGTTTCAATCAGATCCCCTCTCTTCTAAACTCCAGCGAGTACAAGCCCAATCGACCCAATCTCTCCTCATACGTCATTCCTGCCATCCCAGGTATCAGCCTGGTGAATCTTCGCTGAACTCCTTCCATGGCAAGAATATCCTTCCTCAGATAAGGCGACCAAAACTGCACACAATACTCAAGATGTGGTCTCACCAAGGCCCTGTACAACTGTAGCAAGACATCCTTGTTCCTGTACTCAAACCCTCTCGCTATGAAGGCCAGCATACCATTTGCCTTCTTAACCGCCTGCTGCACCTGCATGCTTACCTTCAGCGACTGGTGCACAAGGACACCCAGGTCTTGTTGCACTTCCACTTCTCCCAATCTATTGCCATTCAGATAATAATCTGCCTTCCTGTTTTTAACACCAAAGTGGATAACCTCATATTTATCCACGTTATATTGCATCTGCCATGCTTCTGCCCAATCACCCAACCTGTCCAAATCATCCTGTAGTTTCTTGCCATCCTCCTCACAGCACACACGTCCACCCAGCTTTGTGTCATCTGCAAATTTGGAGATATTACATCTAGTTCCCTTGTCTAGATCATTAATATATATTGTGAATAGCTGGGGTCCAAGGACCGATCCCTGCGCTACCCCACTAGTCACTGCCTGCCACTCGGAAAAAGACCCGTTTATTCCAACTCTTTGCTTTCTATCTGCCAACCAGTTCTCTATCCAAGTCAATACTTTGCCCCCAATCCCATGTGTCTTAACTTTACACGCTAATCTCTTATGTGGGACCTTATCGAAAGCCTTCTGAAAGTCCAAATACACCACATCGACTGGTTCTCCCTTATCTATTTTACTAGTTACATCCTCAAAAAATTCCAGTAGATTAGTCAAGCACGATTTACCTTTTGTAAATCCATGTTGACTTTGTCCGATCCGGTCACTGTTTTCCAAATGATCTGCTATTACATCTTTTATAATGGACTCTAGCATTTTCCCCACTACCGATGTCAGGCTTACCGGCCTGTAATTCCCCGTTTTCTCTCTACCACCTTTTTTGAATAGTGGGGTAACATTAGCTACCCTCCAATCCATGGGTACTGTTCCAGATTCCATCGAATGTTGGAAGATGATCAGCAATGCATCTACTATTTCTAGGGCCACTTCCTTAAGTACCCTAGGATGTAGATTTTCAGACCCTGGGGATTTATTGGCCTTCAATCCCATCAATTTCCCTAACACCATTTCCCTACAAATACTGATTTCTTTCAGTTCCTCCCTTTCATCAGACCCTATGTTCCCCGACATTTCTGGGAGGTTATTTGTGTCCTTCTTTGTGAAGACCGAACCAAAATATGTATTTAATTGGTCTGCCATTTCTTTGTTCCCCATTATAAATTCCCCTGATTCTGACTGCAAGGGACCTACGCTTGATTTCACCAATCTTTTTCTCTTCACATATCTATAAAAGCTTTTACAGTCAGTTTTTATGTTCCCTGAAAGCTTACTCTCATATTCTATTTTCCCTTTCTTAATTAATCCCTTTGTCCTCCTTTGTTGAATCATAAACTGCTCCCAATCCTCTGGATTACTGCTTTTTCTGGCCAATTTATATGTCCTCTCCTTGGATCTTATGCTATCCCTAATTTCCCTTGTTAGCCACGGTTGAGTCACCTTTTTTGTTTTATTTTTATGCCAAACTGGGATGAACAAATTCTGTAGTTCATCCATGCGGTCTTTGAATGTTTGCCATTGCCTATCCACCGTCAACCCTTTGAGTGACATTCCCCAATCAATCCTACCTAATTCGCGCCTCAGACCATCGTAGTTTCCTTTATTTAAATTCAGGACTCTAGTCTCTGAGTCAACTACTTCATTCTCCATCTTAATGAAGAATTCGATCATATTATGATCGCTCCTACCCAAGGGGTCTCGTACAACAAGATTGCTAATTAATCCTTTCTTGTTACATAATACCCAGTCTAAGATGGCCTGATCTCTGGTTGGTTCCTCGACATATTGGTCCAGGAAACCATCCCGTAAACACTCCAGGAATTCCTCCTCCACAGTATTGTTACTAATTTGGTTAGCCCAATCTATATGTAGATTAAAGTCACCCATGATGACTGCTGTGCCCTTTTTGCACGCTTCTCTAATTTCCCTTTTAATGCCATCCCCAACCTCCGCATTACTGTTTGGAGGTCTATATACCACTCCCACTAACGTTTTTTGCCCCTTGGTATTTCTCAGTTCTACCCATACAGATTCCACATCATCAGAGGTAATATCCTTCCTTACAATTGTGTTAATCCCTTCTTTAGCCAGTAATGCTACCCCACCTCCCTTTACTTTTTGCCTATCTTTCCTGAATATTGAATACCCCTGGATGTTGAGTTCCCAGCCTTCGCCACCCTGGAGCCATGTTTCCGTAATCCCAATCAGATCATATTCGCTTACCTCTATTTGCGCAGCTAATTCATCCACCTTATTACGAATGCTCCTCGCATTAAGACACAAAGCCTTCAGGCTTGTTTTTTGACGCTCTTAGACCTATTATAATTATTATTTACTGTGGCCATGTTTGATATAAACTGTTGATTTCTCTGACTGCCACTTTTGTTTTTCTCCTTCCTATCTTTTGCTTTTATCCTCGTTTCCCTTTCCTCTGTCCCCCTGCTCAGGTTCCCAACCCCCTGCCATTTTAGTTTAAACCCTCTCCCAGAGCACTAGCAAACACTCCCCCTAGAACATCGGTCCCGGCCCTGCCCAGGTGCAAACCATCCGGTTTGAACTGGTCCCACCTCCCCCAGAACCGGTTCCAATGTCCCAGGAATTTGAATCCCTCCCCCTGGCACCATTCCTCTAGCCACGTATTCATCTGAAATATTCTTCTATTTCTACTCTGACTAGCACGTGGCACTGGTAGCAATCCTGAGATTACTACCTTTGAGGTCCTATTTTTCAATTTACCTCCTAACTCCCTATACTCAGCTTTTAGGACCTCATCCCGTTTTTTACCTATATCGTTGGTACCTATATGCACCACGACAACTGCATGTTCACCCTCCCCTTCCAAGATGTTCTGCAGCCGCTCTGAGACATCCTTGACCCTTGCACCAGGGAGGCAACACACCATCCTGGAGTCTCGTTTGCGGCCGCAGAAACGCCTATCTATTCCCCTTACAATAGAATCCCCTATTACTATAGCTCTACCCCTCTTTTTCCTCCCGTCCTGTGCAGCAGAGCCACCCCTGGTGCCAGGAAGTTGGCTGCTGCTGCCTTCCCCTGGTAAGCCATCCCCCCCATCAATATCCAAAGCGGTATATCTGTTTGAGAGGTGGATGGCCACAGGTGACCCCTGCACTACCTGCCTGCGCCTACTACTCTGCCTGTTGGTCATCCGTTCCCTTTCTGCCTGTGCCACCTTTACCTGCAGTGTGACCAACTGATTAAATGTGCTATTCACGACGTTATCAGCATCGCGAATGGTCCAGTATGTATCCACTCACTGCTCCAGCACCGCAATGCGGTCTGCCAGTAGCTGCAACTGGACACACTTCCTGCACACATGGTTGTCAGGGACACAGGACGTGTCCCTGAGTTCCCACATAGCGCAGGAGGAGCATACCACGGCACGGGCTCTCCTGCCATGACTTCCCCTTTAATTTATTAAAATCAAATCAATCCCACCAATTACACTACAGTTAAATGGTATATTTAAGGGCCCTGGTTTACAAACAGTCCCCGCTACACCACAGAGACTTTAGAAACTATAAACCACAGAGTTAAGGTTTAAAAAGAGAGAAATACTCACCAACCAATGACTTACCTGCTTTCTGGTGACGTCACACTTCGATTACTTTTTACTTCTCTCCTTCCCTCGGAGACTGGAGACTGGTACGCCTACCTGGGTCTCTGGAGCCTTTTATACAGCCACCACTCCACGATTCCCGCCAACTCTCGGTCAGCACTGAGGCCTACCTGGGTCTCTGGAGCCTTTTATACAGCCACCACTCCACGATTCCCGCCAACTCTCGGTCAGCACTGAGGCCTACCTGGGTCTCTGGAGCCTTTTATACAGCCACCACTCCACGATTCCCGCCAACTCTCGGTCAGCACTGAGGCCTACCTGGGTCTCTGGAGCCTTTTATACAGCCGCCACGCCACGATTCCCGCCAACTCTCGGTCAGCACTGAGGCCTACCTGGGTCTCTGGAGCCTTTTATACAGCCACCACTCCACGATTCCCGCCAACTCTCGGTCAGCACTGAGGCCTACCTGGGTCTCTGGAGCCTTTTATACAGCCACCACTCCGCGATTCCCGCCAACTCTCGGTCAGCACTGAGGCCTACCTGGGTCTCTGGAGCCTTTTATACAGCCACCACGCCACGATTCCCGCCAACTCGCGCTCCGCACTGAGGCCTACCTGGGTCTCTGGAGCCTTTTATACAGCCGCCGCTCCGCGATTCCCGCCAACTCTCGGTCAGCACTGAGGCCTACCTGGGTCTCTGGAGCCTTTTATACAGCCGCCGCTCCGCGATTCCCGCTGACTCGCGTTCCGCACTGAGGCCTACCTGGGTCCCTGGAGCCTTTTATACAGCCGCCGCTCCACGATTCCCGCTGACTCGCGTTCCGCACTGAGGCCTACCTGGGTCTCTGGAGCCTTTTATACAGCCGCCGCTCTGCGATTCCCGCTGACTCGCGCTCCGCACTGAAGCCTACCTGGGTCTCTGGAGCCTTTTATACAGCCGCCGCTCTGCGATTCCCGCTGACTCGTGCTCCGCACTGAAGCCTACCTGGGTCTCTGGAGCCTTTTATACAGCCGCCGCTCTGCGATTCCCGCTGACTCGTGCTCCGCACTGAAGCCTACCTGGGTCTCTGGAGCCTTTTATACAGCCGCCGCTCTGCGATTCCCGCCGACTTGCGCTCCGCACAGAGGCCTACCTGGGTCTCTGGAGCCTTTTATACAGCCGCCGCTCCGCGATTCCCGCCGACTCGCGCTCCGCACTGAGGCCTACCTGGGTCTCTGGAGCCTTTTATACAGCCGCCGCTCCGCGATTCCCGCCAATTCGTGCGCCGACTCACGCGCCAACATACCATTTGCCTTCTTAACTGCCTGCTGCACCTGCATGCTTACCTTCAGTGACTGGTGCACAAGGACACCCAGGTCTCATTGCACTTCCCCTTTTCCCAATCTATTGCCGTTCAGATAATAATCTGTCTTCCTGTTTTTGCCACCAAAGTGGATAACCTCACATTTATCCACATTATACTGCATCTGCCATGCATCTGCCGAATCACCCAACCTGTCCAAATCATACTGGAGTTTCTCTGCATCCTCCTCACAGCACACACGCCCACCCAGCTTTGTGTCATCTGCAAACTTGGAGATATTACATCTAGTTCCCTCGTCTAGATCATTAACATATATTGTGAATAGCTGGGGTCATAAGAACAGAAGAAATAGGAGCAGGAGTAGGCCAATCGGCCCCTCGAGCCTGCTCCGCCATTCAATAAGATCATGGCTGATCTGATCCTAACCGCCAATCCACTATCACAGAACCACCTCCTGAATCTAACAGAATTAGACACACGAAATAGGAGCAGGATCAGGCTACACGGCCCCTGGGCCCGCTCCGCTACCCACAGGGCCATGTCCGATCCGAACCTAGACTCATGTCCAAATTCCTGCCCGCTCCCCGTATCCCTTAATTCCCTTTACTTCTAGGAAACTGTCTATTTCTGTTTTAAATTTATGTAATGATGTAGCTTCTACAGCTTTTTGGGGCAGCATATTCCATGGACCTACCACCCTCTGAGTGAAGTAGTTCCTCCTCATCTCAGTTTTGAAAGAGCAGCCCCTTATTCTAAGACTATGCCCCCTAGTTCTAGTTTCACCCATCATCGGGAACATCCTCCCCGCATCCACCCGATCCAACCCCTTCACAATCTTATATGTTTCAATAAGATCGCCTCTCATTCTTCTGAACTCCAATGAGTAGAGTCCCAATCTACTCAACCTCTCCTCATATGTCCATCCCCTCATCCCCGGGATTAACCGAGTGAACCTTCTTTGTACTGACTCGAGAGCAAGTATGTCCTTTCTTAAGTATGGACACCAAAACTGTACGCAGTATTCCAGGTGCGGTCTCACCGATACCTTGTACAACTGAAGCAATACCTCCCTATTTTTATATTCTATCCCCCTAGCAATGAAAGCCAACATTCCATTGGCCTTCTTAATCACTTGCTGCACCTGCATACTAACCTTTTGAGTTTCGTGCACCAGGACCCCCAGATCCCTTTGTACTTCAGTACTTTCCAGTTTCTTGCCATTAAGATAATAACTTGCTCTACGATTTTTCCTGCCAAAGTGCATAACCTCACACTTTCCAGTATTGTATTCCATCTGCCAAATCTCTGCCCACTTACTTAGCCTGTCTATGTCCCCTTGCAGGTTTTTTATGTCCTCCTCACTCACTACTTTCCCTCCCATCTTAGTATCATCTGCAAACTTTGATATGTTACACTTGGTCCCCTCCTCCAAATCGTTAATATAGATTGTAAAGAGTTGGGGACCCAGCACTGACCCTTGCGGAACACCACTAGTTACTGATTGCCAGTCTGAGAATGAACCATTTATCCCAACTCTCTGCCTTCTGTTAGATAGCCAATCCTCTATCCATGCCAGAATATTACCCCCAATCCTGTGATTTTTTATCTTAAGCAATAATCTTTTGTGTGGCACCTTGTCAAATGCCTTTTGGAAGTCTAAATACACTACGTCCACTGGTTCCCCTTTATCCACCCTGTATGTTACTTCCTCAAAGAACTCCAGCAAATTTGTCAAACATGACTTCCCCTTCATAAAACCATGCTGACTTTGTCCTATTAAATTATGATTATCCAAATGTCCTGTTACTGTCTCCTTAATAATGGACTCCAAAATTTTACCTACCACAGATGTTAGGCTAACCGGTCTATAGTTTCCAGCCTTCTGTCTACTGCCCTTTTTAAATAAGGGTGTTACATTAGCAGTTTTCCAGTCTGCTGGGACCTTTGCTGAGTCCAGGGAGTTTTGGAAAATTATTACCAATGCATCCACAATCCCTACCGCCACTTCCCTCAAGACCCTAGGATGTAAGCCATCAGGTCCAGGTGATTTATCCGCCTTGAGTCCCATTATTTTACCGAGTACCACTTCCTTAGTGATTTCGATCGTGTTTAGCTCCTCCCCCCCTTTAGCCCCCTGTTTGTCCAGTGTTGGGATATTCTTAGTGTCTTCTACTGTAAAGACTGATATAAAATATTCATTCAGTGTTTTTGCCACCTCCATATTTCCCACCATTAATTTCCCGGTCTCATCCTCCAAGGGACCAACATTTACTTTAGCCACCCTTTTTCTTTTTATATAACTATAAAAACTCTTACTATCTGTTTTTATATTTTTTGCTAATTTACTTTCATAATCTATCTTCCCTTTCTTAATCAATCTTTTTGTTATTTTTTGCTGTCTTTTAAAGTTTTCCCAAT
This sequence comes from Somniosus microcephalus, assembly GCF_052327205.1. Classification (NCBI taxonomy): domain Eukaryota; kingdom Metazoa; phylum Chordata; class Chondrichthyes; order Squaliformes; family Somniosidae; genus Somniosus; species Somniosus microcephalus. Next base: position 215,558,458 of record NC_140988.1, read on the forward strand.
CCACTATCCTCCCACTAGATTTGGCTACCTTATATGCCCTTGTTTTTATTCGAATACTATCCTTAATTTCTTTACTTAGCCACGGGTGGTTGTCTTTTCTTTTACACCCTTTTCTTCTCAGTGGAATATATTTTTTTTGGAAGTTGTAAAATAACTCCTTAAATGTACACCACTGATCATGTATCATCTTACCCTTTAATCTATTTTCCCAATCCACTCTACTCAATTCCGCTCTCATACCTTCATAGTCTCCTTTATTCAAGCTTAGCACACTTGTTTGAGATCCAACCTTCTCACCCTCTAATTGAATATTGAATTCAACCATGTTATGGTCACTCATTCCAAGGGGATCCTTTACTAGGACATTTTTAATTAATCCTGTCTCGTTACACAGGACCAGATCTAAGGTTGCTTGCCCCCTGGTCGGTTCAGTTACATACTGCTCAAGAAACCCATCCCTAATACACTCAATGAACTCATCCTCAAGGCAGCCCTGCCCAATTTGATTTGTCCAATTAATATGATAGTTAAAATCCCCCATAATTATAGATGTTCCCTTAGTACAAGCCTCAACTATATCCTGATTGATACTCCATCCAACAGAGTTGCAACTGTTCGGAGGCCTATAGACTACGCCCACTAGTGTTTTTTTCCCCTTATTATTCCTTACCTCCACCCAAACTGTTTCATTATCCTGATCTTTTGACCCAGTATCATTTCTCTGTATTACAGTGATTCCTTCCTTTATTAACATAGCCACCCCACCTCCCCTTCCTTCCTGATCGTTAAATAACCTGGTATGTTTAATTCCCAGGCATTGTCACCCTGCAGCCATGTTTCTGTAATGGCCACAAGATCATACCCATATGTAGTTATTTGTGCCATTAACTCGTCTATTTTGTTACGAATGCTACGTGCATTCAGATAGAGAACTTTCAAAGATGTTTTGTGACACTTAGTTCCTGCTTTTGCCCTTTTTATTACTTTACCTTTTACTCCATACCTTCTGCCCCTTCCTGACACGCTCTGGTTTTTAATTTCCCCACTGCTACCTAAGTCTATGACCTTCTCTGTTGTCATTTTTATTATTTGCTCTCTAGGAACCTCCCCCCCACTAGTTAGTTTAAAGCCCTCTCTACAGCCCTAGTTATATGATCCGCCAGGACTCTAGTCCCAGCACTGGCCAAGTGAAGCCCGTCCCAACGGAACAGCTCCCTCCTGCCCCAGTACTGGTGCCAGTGTCCCAGGAAGCAAAACCCATTTCTCCCACACCAGTCTTTGAGCCACGCAGTTAACTCTCTAATTTTATTTGTCCTAGCCAAATTCGCTCGTGGCTCAGGTATTACCCTTGTGGTTCTGCTTTTTAATTTGACCCCTAGCTGCTCAAACTCCCTCAGCAGAACCTCCTTCCTAGTCCTATCTATGTCGTTGGTACCAACATGGACCACGACAACTGGATCCTCCCCCTCCCACTCCAAGTTTCTCTCCAGTCCAGAGGAGATGTCCTTAACCCTGGCACCGGGCAGGCAACACAGCCTTCGGGACTCTCGCCCTCGGCTGCAAAGAACTCTATCTATCCCCCTAACGATACTATCCCCTACCACTACAACATTTCTTTTAACTCCCCCCACTTAATTGGCCCCCCGCTCCACGGTGCTGTGGCCGGGTTGCTCATCCTCCCCGCAGTCCCTGTTCCCATCCTCACAGGGAGTAAGAGCCTCGAACCTGTTGGACAAGTGCAAGGGCTGCGGCTCCTCCACCACTACCTCCTGGATCCCCGTACCTGCCTCACTTCTAGTCACACCATCCTGACCCTGGCCACGGACTACATCTGATTTAATTCATCTAATTGGTGTGAATACCTCGTGATATACAGAGTCCAGGTAACTCTCCCCCTCCCTGATGTGTCTCAGTGTTTGAAGCTCGGACTCCAGCTCTTCAACACGGAGCTGGAATTCCTCGAGCAGCCAACACTTACTGCAAATGTGATCACCGTGAGCATCAATGGTGTCCACCAGCTCCCACATATTGCAGCAGCAACACATCACCTGATCTCCCATTCTATGTAATTAATTAAATTTATTAATATTATTCTTAAATACCCTCTGCCCCGATTCTAGATGGTGAATATCACACCTTAGAAACTATAAACCAAAGAGATTTAAGCTTAAAAAGGGAGAAATACTTACCAACCAATCACTTACCCGCTTTCTGGTGACGTCACACTTGGATTACTTTTTACCTCTCTCCTTCCCTCCGAGTTCCGAGTTCGCAGACTGTGAGGCCTTACCTGGTCTCTGGGGCCTTTTATAGCCCCGCTCTGCCGCTCGAGATTCCCGCCGACGCTCTGAGGCCTTACCTGGTCTCTGGGACTTTTATAGCCCCGCTCTGCCGCTCGAGTTTCCCGCCGACGCTGTGAGGCCTTACCTGGTCTCTGGAGCCTTTTATATCCCTGCTCTGCCGCTCGAGATTCCCGCCGACGCTGTGAGGCCTTACCTGGTCTCTGGAGCCTTTTATATCCCCGCTCTGCTGCTCGAGATTCCCGCCGACGCTGTGAGGCCTTACCTGGTCTCTGGGGCCTTTTATAGCCCCGCTCTGCCTCTCGAGATTCCCGCCGACGCTGTGAGGCCTTACCTGGACTCTGGGGCCTTTTATATCCCCGCTCTGCTGCTCGAGATTCCCGCCGACGCTCTGAGGCCTTACCTGGTCTCTGGGGCCTTTTATAGCCCCGCTGTGCCGTTCGAGATTCCCGCCGACGCTGTGAGGCCTTACCTGGTCTCTGGGGCCTTTTATAGCCCCGCACTGCCGCTCGAGATTCCCGCCGACGCTGTGAGGCCTTACCTGGTCTCTGGGGCCTTTTATAGCCCCGCTCTGCCGCTCGAGATTCCCGCCGACGCTGTGAGGCCTTACCTGGTCTCTGGGCCTTTTATAGCCCCGCTCTGCCGCTCGAGATTCCCGCCGACGCTGTGAGGCCTTACCTGGTCTCTGGGGCCTTTTATAGCCCCGCTCTGCCGCTCGAGATTCCCGCCGACGCTGTGAGGCCTTACCTGGTCTCTGGAGCCTTTTATAGCCCCGCTCTGCCGCTCAAGATTCCCGCCGACGCTGTGAGGCCTTACCTGGTCTCTGGAGCCTTTTATATCCCCGCTCTGCCGCTCGAGATTCCCGCCGACGCTGTGAGGCCTTACCTGGTCTCTGGGGCCTTTTATAGCCCCGCTCTGCCTCTCGAGATTCCCGCCGATGCTGTGAGGCCTTACCTGGTCTCTGGGGCCTTTTATATCCCCGCTCTGCCGCGGTACCCCACTAGTCACTGCCTGCCACTCGGTAAAAGACCTGTTTAGTCGAACTCTTTGCTTCCTGTCTGCCAACCAGTTCTCTATCCAAGTCAGTACCTTACCCCCAATCCCATGTGCTTTAACTTTGCACACCAATCTCTTATGCGGGACCTTATCGAAAGCCTTCTGAAAGTCCAAATACACCACATCCACTGGTTCTCCCTTATCTATTCTACCAGTTACATCCTCAAAAAATTCCAGTGATTAGTCAAGCACGATTTACCTTTTGTAAATCCATGTTGACTTTGTCCGATCCTGTCACTGTTTTCCAAGTGCTCTGCTATTACATCTTTTATTATGCACTCTAGCATTTTCCCCACTACCGATGTCAGGCTTACCGGTCTATAATTCCCTGTTTTCTCTCTACCACCTTTTTTAAATAGTGGGGTTACATTAGCTACCCTCCAATCCATGGGAACTATTCCAGAGTCTATCCTCCTCACTGTTCACTGTACCTCCAAGTTTTGTGTCATCTGTAAATTTTGTAATTGTGCCCTGTACTCCAAAGTCCAAGTCCAAGAACCAGAGAACCAGAGGACACAGATTTAAGGTGATTGGCAGAAAAACCAAAGATGACATGAGGAAAAACCTTTTTACTCAGCGAGTGGTTAGGATCTGGAATGCAATGCCTGAAAGGGTGGTGGAGGCAGACTCAAACACGGCTTTCGAAAGGGAGTTGGATATGTACCTGAAGGATAAGTAGCAGGGCTACGAGGAGAGGGCAGAGGAGTGGGATTCGCTGAAGTGCTCTTGCAGAGAGCCAGCACGGGCTCAACGGGCCGAATGGCCTTCTTCTGTGATGTAACCAGTCTATGATTCTATGAATTCATTAATATATTAATATATATCAAGAAAAGCAGTGGTCCTAGAACTGACCCTTGGGGAACACCACTGTATACCTTCCTCCAGTCCAAAAAACAACCATTCACCACTACTCTCTGTTTCCTGTCACTTAGCCAATTCCATATCCATGCTGCCACTGTCCCTTTTATTCCATGGGCTTCAGCTTTGCTGGTAAGCCTATTATGTGGCACTTTCTCAAATGCCTTTTGGAAATCCATATACACCACATTAACCGCATTGCCCTATCAACCCTCTCTGTTACCTCATCAAAAACTCGATCAAATTAGTTAACCACGATTTGCCTTTAACAAATCCATGCTGGCTTTCCTTAATTAATCCACACTTGTCCAAGCGACTGTTAACTTTGTCCCTGATTATCATTTCCAAAAGCTTCCCCACTACCGAGGTTAAACTTCTGGCCTGTAGTTGCTGGGTTTATCCTTGCACCTTTTTTTGAACATAAGATGTAGGAACAGGAGTAGGTAATTTGGCTCCTCAAGCCTGCTCCGCCGTTCAATAAGATCATGGCTGATCTGATCTTGGCCTCAACTCCACTTCGCTGCCCATTCCCCATAACCCTTGACTCCCTTACCATTCAAAAATCTGTCTATCTCCACCTTAAATATATTCAATGACCCAGCCTCCACAGCTCTCTGGGGAAGAGAATTCCAAAGATTCACAACCCTTTGAGAGAAGAAATTCCTCCTCTTCCGTTTCAAATGGGTGCCCCCTTATTCTGAAATTATGCCCCCTAGTTCTAGATTCCCCCATGAGGGGAAACATCCTCTCTGCATCTACCCTGTCAAACCCCTTCAGAAACTTATGTTTCAATAAGATCCCCTCTCATCCTTCTAAACTCCAATGAGTACAGGCCCAACCTGCTCAACCTTTCTTCATAAGACAACCCCTTCATCTCCGGAATCAACCTCGTGAACCTTCTCTGAACTGCCTCCAATGCAAGTATATCCTTAAATAAGGAGACAAAAACTGTACGCAGTACTCCAGGTGTGGTTTCACCAATGCCCTGTACAGTTGTAACAGGACTTCCCTACTTTTATACTCCATTCCCTTTGCAATAAAGGATAACATTCCATTTGCCTTCCTAATTACTTGCTGTGCCTGCATGCTAACTTTTTGTGATTCATGTACAAGGACCCCCAGATCCCTCTGTACCTCAGCATTTTGTAATCTCTCCCCATTTAAATAATAATTTGCTTTTTTATTTTTCCTACCAAAGTAGATAACCTCACATTTTCCCACATTATACTCCATGTGCCAGATTTTTGCCCACTCACTTAGCCTATCTATATCCCTTTGGAGATTCTTTGCATCCTCCACACAATTTGCTTTGCCATCTATCTTTGTATCATCAGCAAATTTGGCTACATTACACTCGGTCCCTTCATCCAAGTCATTAATATAGATTGTAAATAGTTGAGGCCCCAGCACTGATCCCTGCAGCACCCCACTAGTTACAGTTTGCCAACCTGAAAATGACCCATTTATCCCGACTCTCTGTTTTCTGTTAGTTAGCCAATCCTCCATCCATGCGAATATATTACCCCCAACCCCGTGAGCTCTTATCTTGATGGTGTAACGTTTGCAATTCTCCAGTCCTCTGGCACCACCCCCATATATAAGGAGGATTGGAAGATTATGGCGAGTACCTCTGCAATTTCCTCCTTAACCTCCCTCAGCATCCTAAGATGCATCTCGTCCGGTCCTGGTGACTTATCAACTTTAAATTCAGACAGCCTTTCTAGTACCTCCTCTTTATCAATTTTTATCTCATTCAGTAACTCCACTACCTCGTCTTTCACTATGACTTTGGCAGCATCTTCTTCCTTGATAAAGACAGATGCAAAGTATTCATTTAGTACCTCAGCCATGCCCTCTGCCTCCATGCGTAGGTCTCCTTTTTGGTCCCTAATCGGCCCCACCCCTCCTCTTACTCTCCGTTTATTATTTACATGCCTATAGAAGACTTTTGAATTCCCTTTTATGTTAGCTGCCAATTTATTCTCATAGGCCTAGAAATTTGGTGGGCTGCGCCACCAGTTAGCGCCTAAAGAGGGCACTCAGTGGCTTTAGCGCCACTGGCCACGCCTCCCACGATATTTAGCTGGGGCGCTAATGGCGGCGTTAGCCTGTTGCGCTGCTCCACCACCGATGATGTCATCGGTGTGCGCAGCGCCCCGCTATCGCCCCGATCTCGATATTCGGTAGCGCCCGCCTCTGTAGCGCCGTTCGCAACTCGCGCCTGGTTCACGGGGCCTACCTGTGGTGGCAGTGGTGCAAATTAAGGTGGAGGTGCGGGGCGGCCGTTTTTTTCGGCGGCCGCCTGCCAGCACCTCCGTCCCCGGCCTCCTGATCTCCCCCCGCGGCAGTGCCGGCTGTTTTCCAAGAGCCCGGCACTTCTCCTTGGTGCTGGGCTCTTTTGCCGGCACTCGCGATCTCTGATCGCGCTGGTGCAGGCCCCTCCCCCTTAAGAATGGGAGGAAGGCCTGCAGTACCGCAGCGCACCGTGCCGCAGCGTGTGGTGCTGCGGCACGTTGCACTGCAATATTCAATTTCAGCGCCCTAAGAGGGACGCGGAGTGCCTCGAGCCTCGCCCCGTGTCCCTCTTGGGGCGTTCAAGCTGAATTTCCGGCGGTCGCAACTGCTCCGATCGCTGCGCTAATTCCGGCGCCCAGGCGAGCTTGCCGCCCCGTTTGCGGCTCCACCGAATTTCTCCCCCATACTCTCTCTTAGGCCCCCTTATTTTCTTTTTAACTTCCCCTCTGAACTTTCTATATTCAGCCTGATTCTCACTTGTATTCTCAACCTGACATCTGTCATACGCACTCTTTTTCTAGTTCATCTTACTCTCTATCTCTTTCATCATTCAGGGAGCTCTGGCTTTAGTTGCCCTACTTTTCCCCCTTGTGGGAATGTACCTCGACTGTACCTGAACCAGCTCCTCTTTAAAGGCAGCCCATTGTTCGATTACAGTTTTGCCTGTCAATCTTTGATTCCAATTTACCCGGGCCAAATCCATTCTCAACCCACTGAAATTTGCCTTCCTCCAATTAAGTATTTTTACTTGAGAGTGCACCTTGTCCTTTTCTGTAGCTAATCTAAACCTTATGGTACTATGATCACTGTTCCCTAAATGTTCCCGTACTGACACTTGCTCCATTTGACCCACTTCATTCCCCAGAACCAGATCTAGCAATGCCTTCTTCCTCATTGGGCCAGAAACGTACTGATCAAGAAAGCTCTCCTGAACACATTTCAGAAATTCTTCCCCATGAAGCATAAGATTGTGCAATTATGTCGTACTCATTCTTTCATTCTTCGCATACATATTTTTAAATAACATTAAAACATTTAGGCCTAGCAATTCAGTTGGCTGCGCCAGCCGTTAGCGCCTTAGGAGGAGCAGATCTCGAGCGCTAGGCGCTTAGCGCCCGGGCGCAACACGACCTGCGCCTCGCCCCAACTTCAGTAGACATTTAGCGCCGGCGCAAAGTCTTTGCGCGCGCTCATCTGCGCGCGCAGATCATGACATCATTTTGTCGTGCAACGCCCTTTGTGCGCCCGGAACCGGAACTTCACTCGCGCCGCCCCATTGTGCGCCGGGCGGCCCTAACGACTGTTGAGTGGAACGGTACACAGCCGAGGCGGGCCGCGGGGAGCGCAAATTAAAGGGCACTTACCCTGCACTATAAAGGGCAGCCATTTTGCAGCATTCACTCTTGTGCAACGGATTTTTGGAGAGAGACCAAGGAAGAGAGCTTACTGCTTTGGCCCAACACTAGGACAGGTATTTTTGGCTTCAGGCCAGAGCTTTGCAATTCTCTTTGCCTTCATTGAGATCTCAGTGTTTGCCAGCATATTATGGGGGCTGCATTGGGTGCCAACGCTGAGTTTCAGCATTATGTCGGAAGGGCTTACAGACGCCGTGAGAGAGTGGCAGCCCTGGCTAGACGCAGAGGGGGCAACAGGCGTCGCCAAGGGAGGCCTTACCCACCCAGGGTATACCGCCAGCAGTTCTCCTATCTCAACATGTCTGCCACGCAGTGTGTTAGGAGGCTGCGATTCAGAAGGGAGGTGGTTGCAGACATCTGCCAGCTGCTTCACAGAGATCTGCGTCCACAGCTGATGCGCAGGACGTCTCTGTCGGTGGCAGTGAAGGTGACGGTGGCTCTCAACTTCTATGCCACCGGCTCCTTCCAATCCGCTGCTGGGGACATCGCTAACATCTCCCAGTTCGCCGTGCATTGCTGCATCCGCCAGGTGACCAATGCCCTTTTCAGAAGGAGACGTCAATTCATCTCCTTCCCCATGACCCTGGACAAGCAGCAGCAGCGTGCAGTGGGATTTGCAAGAATAGCGGGCTTCCCCATGGTGCAGGGCGCCATTGACTGCACGCGTGTGGCTTTGCGGGCACCTCTGGAGCATGCCGAGGATTACCGCAACCGGAAGGGCTACCATTCCCTCAACGTACAGCTGGTGTGTGACCACAGGCAGCGCATCCTAGCTGTCAATGCCCGCTTTCCAGGCAGCAGCCACGATGCCTTTATCCTGCGACAGACAACTGTGGCTGACATGTTCCAGGCACAGCCTCACCCAAGAGGATGGCTTATCGGGGACAAAGGCTATCCTTTGTGTACCTGGCTCATGACCCCGCTCCGCGCGCCCAGGACCCCTGCTGAAGAGGCATACAACGAGAGCCATCAAGCGACCAGGAACCTCATCGAACAAACAATCGGCGTCCTGAAGCAACGGTTCCGCTGTCTGGATCGCTCCAGGGGAGCCCTCCAGTATTCGCAGGAGCGAGTCTCCCAATTCGTCGCCGTTTGCTGCATGCTGCACAACCTGGCTATCCGCAGGACTCAGGCACTGCCACCTCACGTTGGACCACCACCTCAGGAGGAGGAGCAGGAGGAGCATGAGGAGGAGGAGGAGGAGTACCAGCCCAGGAGGGAGGCAGAAGGTCCAAGGGCCGCCCGTCGGCGGCTTATTGAACGTCACTTCTAGGCCCCCTGTCAGGGAATGGCTTGTGCCAATGAAAGAACATGATTGCAGCCGCTGCGCAAGCCCTCAGCCGGTTAAGGCAACAAACACTTCAAAGATCAAACATGGACAATGTGAATAAATAAAATGGTTTATTGTACAAACTCAGGGCCCTTCCCACATGAAAACCAAAAACATACGAAACCCCCAAAAAACACTCACACACATGACTCACTCCCACAACCTGGGGAGGATTAACAAAAGATGTAAACAAAAATGGCCTTCATCGTCGGCCTTCACAAAACACCCATTCCAAAAAACAAAACATTTGGACACACCCTCTACTTTGTGGCCCGCGAGGGCGATGCCTTCTGCAAACTTTGGCGGCCCCTGCACGCCCTGCTGCTCCTCCTCAAAGTGAGGCCAGTGGCTGCTGCAAGGCTGGGGGAAGGCTCCTGAGGGGCACATGTCGTGACGGCAGATGCCCTTGGGGGTCGGCCTAGACGAGGTCTGGCCCTCGAGGGGCCGGCTGGTGAATGCTGCAGCTGTGGCTGGGCAGCATCAGTCGCTGCAGCAGCTCGTGGCAGCTCCACTGGGGGAGTGGCAGTGGCGGCTGGAGGAATGGGGGCAAGCTGGCGGATGGCAGGCGCTCGCTGGTCGCCTGAGACACTGGCACTCGCCCGGCCCAGCACTGCAGCATGCGCAGCAATCTGCCGAGGGACAGACCGCTGTGCTGCTGCAGTGCGGCGGGTGCCCTGGCGATGCCTGGCTGACACAGCGAGTGTGGCAGCAGTGAGTGCCCGTGTTGCCCTGTTCTGTGACCGCATCAGAGCAGCCAGTGACTGCACGGCACCACTGATCACCTGCCCAGTCGCTGCCTGAGCTGCCCCGAATTCCGCCCGACTCGCTGCCTGATCTGCCCCGAATTCCGCCAAACTGGTGGTCTGTGAGGCCCCGAATTCGGTCACACTCCGAGACAGGGACTCGATGGCCTCAGGCATCCATGCCACTACCCCCATGAGCTCCGTGTGCCGGCGCTCCGAGTCCGCGGACATGTCCTCGAGGAGGCGCAGCTCCTCGGCGTTGACCGTCTCCGGACTGGAGGCCGGACTCTCCCTCTGGGGAGAAGGCCGCCGAGCTGGCCGACCCTTCCTGCGTTGCTGGACGCCGCTGGGCCCAGCAATTGGACTCCCCTCCGACCCTTCCCCCCTCTGGGGAGAAGGCCGCTGAGCTTCCACCCCCCTCCCGCGTCTCTGCAGGCCGCTGGTCCCAGGAGCTACACTCCCCTCCGACACTTCCCCCACGCTCCCCTCCAGGGAAGACGTGTCCCCTACATTGGCATGGCTTGCCGCGGCTGAGGGTTCCCCTGATGGGCCGCCTTCCTCTCGCTCCTCCTCCTCCTCCTCTTCTGAGGGGCTGTCACTGGCAACTTCAGGGACCTCCTCCTCACCATCTGAAAGCAGGAAGGCACAAGAGTAGCTTTAGAGTGAGGAGAGGGCGTCAGCGAGGGATGCATGAGTGGTGGCATTCAGCGCATTGGTCGGACAGTGGCAAAGGATGTAGATCTGATGCGCAAGTGGGACGAGAGAGGTCCAAAAGGTGATGTCCTTACCATTGGTGCCCAGAACAGGGTTGGCATCTCCAGATGCAACGGGGCCAATCACCCGGGCACCCATGATGCGCTCCACGCGCTGTTGCAGCTCTGTGAGCTGCTGGATCTGGGGTCCGCCTCCCCCAGTCTCAGTCCGGCTCCTCTTATTATTGGCCAGCTTGGCCTGCAAGAGAAAGGACGGCCTCTAAGTACAGTGTGTAGCCCTGATCTTGTGTGCACTGCCTCCCATGGTGGAATAGCCTGGCCAGTGTGTAGCCCTGATCTTGTGTGCACTGCCTCCAATGGTGGAATAGCCTGGCCAGTGTGTAGCCCTGATCTTGTGTGCACTGCCTCCCATGGTGGAATAGCCTGGCCAGTGTGTTAAGTGCACAATGTGCAATTGATGTTCATGACTGTCCCATAGCTGCTGCATGAGGGCTGGCCATTAGGGCTTTCAGGTCCCTTTGCCCATAATGTGAGGTGCACATGCAAGGATGAGGAGGACACTGGAAAGGGTACTCACCCTGACAATCCTGGCGAGGTCATTTAGCTTTTTGCGGCATTGTACAGAGCTCCTGGGGACCTCACTGTTGGATGTCACCCTGGTGGCGACATGCCTCCAGGCTTTCCGGTAGACGCGGGCCGCCGGCTTCTTCCCATTGTCCGGAAACAAAATATGGCGTCTCTTCTCCACAGCGCCAACCAGCACCCTCAGATCATGCTCTGAGAAGCGCTGCGCTCGTTCACGGGCCTTCTCCATCCTTTCAGGCGCTATTTGGGTCCAGCAGCAGTGTTCAGGCCTAGCTGGAGGGCTGCAGTGTCCAGGGCGTGGCAGCAGACCAACTCGACCCTTCCCCCTTAAGAGCTGGCCGGCGCCAGGGTGTCTGCTGTCAATCAAGAAATGGCCGCACCTGCGCTGCGCCCGGCCTTGGCGGTATCGCTCAGCACCTCCGGCTTAGCGCCTAAAGAGAGCCGTGCATCGCCAGTTTTAGCGCTCGAGCAAACTCTTAGGGCGAAGCTAATGAATATCAGCGAAGTGGCCTCGAATTTGCGCCGGGCGCAAACTTTAGCGGCCGCCCGACTTTACCGCCCCAAAAGTGGCTATAATGAATTTCTAGGCCTTAATTCTCATCCAGTTAAAATAAGGGAACTTATCTTACTTAGGACCATTAGCTTGGAAATTGTGGTTTGCAATATTCCCATTAGAATGATTAAGTGATTATGACTTACCACCTAAATGTTGATCATGTGATTTATTTTGATATAAGAAAATCAAGTAATGCAGTGGATTACTATGGTAATCTTTAACCTCTGGGATCTTTGTTCAAAACCTGTCGCTCTCTCTCTAACTGTAATATGGGTCATGGGGGTAGTTTCATTCCAGTGTTTAACTAATGGATATGGGACCCAAAGTAAAACTGGCCACTAATCAACACACATTGCCACACATTTGCAAGTATCACTCAGATAAGTTACAAGGATAGCTGCTCTGTATTGTGCAAATGTCACAGTGTTGCTGTAGAGGAATATACACTGCCGAGGTTTACTCTGGGCCTGAACGATGGCCTGGAAGTGTTCGATACTGACACTGAACATCAAAAGTGGAGAAATGACCCAATAATTTTTTTTTTTAATTATCAATCAAATGAAGAATATCACAAGGCTGTTTGCTTTTAGGTGAAGTGCATAGTTTTCTACAGATCCACTGTTTTTGAAATGTCACACCATTTCCAAGATTGTACCCTTGCAAGTGCCAAATGACTCAGGTGCCTTTAAATGTGTACGAATTTCAGAAGTGAAAAAAAAGGTGCAATATCATCTAGTTAGCTAGAACTTGTTAGGTTTAAAGACATTCTAAACTGACTGGTGTTTTTGAGTGATGAATTTAAAAGGTAGAATTACTAAGATTGTTGGGGAACATTTATGCAAATCTTACTGGATTTCTAGTTAATGGCAACAACTAGGAACCACTACCTAATTGGAAAATTTAAAGAAATCTTTGTTTATCCCTCTCTGTACACAAGCTGAAGGGTGGACCTGTGCCAGGTACACCCTGCTGAGCACTCGGGACCAGGGATCTCCCTAAACAATAGGTGTCAGGTGATTACCAAGACAAGCTAACAAATTATTTACAGTTTTTGAATCTTTGGGGAAACAACTTCAACGCTTAGCTCATTAGAATTTTAGCCATCTTTCATCTCATTGCTTTTTTTTAAACTTGTGTGAATATGCTTTGCTTTGAATTAAATGTAAAAGTCTTTTTCCAAATACTTTCTGTGGGAAAAATGGTCAAAAAATCCTGAAATGTGATAGAGCCAAATGGTACAAAATGGAAACAGGTAAGTGCAGTGATGATCTACCACTGGATCTCTTACTAGGTCTAGTTACTCAAATAAGTACAGAGTAATTATAGTATCATTAGACAACAACTGCTTTTTAAGTAAGAGGCTGTGGGGGAGAAATTGGGTACCTTTGCGCCTCCGGGGGGAGGGGGGAGTGATGATAACGAGGCGCTAACCACTTACTGCCCGGGCGCAGCGAGAATATCGCCTCCCGCGAAATTCAGCGAGCGTTTTGCGGTGGCGGTATGGCGTTGCGCCTGGAGATCATGACATCATCGCCGTGCGCATCACCCTGGTTGCGCCATGGACCCAAACTTTGGTTTCGCCCCCTGCAGCACCACCGGGCGAAACCACCGGCAGCTGCAGGAGGCGTTCATCAGGAGGCCGGGTACTTCAGAGGTGATACTTAAAGGCGAGGTGGCCGAGGTAGGGGGAAAAAAATCAAATGCTCCTTCTCTGTTTTTTTTCTTTTTTTCCCCAGCGCTCGATCAGCCCGGCACTCTGCTGCAGTGCATCGGGCTGATCGGGCTGGATCGTGGCTGCCATCGGAGACCAGGTAAGTTCTTTCCTTGCAGAGCCTGCAGCGATGGCTCTTCCCTTTAAGGGAGGGAAGGAGCCTCCAATGCGGCAGCGCTGCACAGCCCATTGTGCAGCGCTGCTCACCTACCGCCCCGCCTGCTGCCTCTTGCGCTCCAGGAAGGAAGTGGAGCGCTTGATATAGTGCTCCACTTCCTTCCTGGAGCGCAAAACCTAATTTTTTAAAAGTTGAGAAACATTAGCGCCTGGTGCTAATTTTTTCAACTTTTAAAAGTTAGCGCCCCAAACGGGGCTATAATGAATTTCCCCCCCTGTGAGTCTAATAGTGCTTCACCATTAAAACATCAGTTAAAAAAACTTAGTGCAAAAATTGCTGTTCTTGCATTTACAAGTGTGCAACAGGAGATCAATGTACAATGATGGAGCCAATAATGTCCACAGAATCTATAATCTTGACCTAATATAAAGAAAGTCATATACTGTAGTCAACAGTTATCCTAATGCAAGCCTACATCACACTGAGACAAGATCTCTCAAGTGCCCTCTTCTCTGGCCTCTCACCCTCCAACGTTTAGGTGGACGTTAAAATTCCCATGGCACTATTTGAAGAAGAGCAGGGGAGTTCTCCCTGATGTCCTGGCCAATATTTCTCCCTCAACCAACATAACAAAAACAGATTATCAGGTCATTATTTCAGTGCTGTTTATGGGACCATGCTGTGCGCAGTTTGACTGCCATGTTTTCTACATTATAACAGTGACTGCACTTCAAAAGTACTTCATTGGCTGTAAAGCGCTTTGGGATGCTCTGAGGTCGTGAAAGCTGCTACATAAATGCAAGTCTTTCTTTTCTTTTTTTCCACATACTTCAATTAATCCAAAACTCTGGCCTGAGTCAATTTGCTCATCAGATTATGCACTCCCATTGACCCTGTCCTTGCCAAGTTCCATTGGCTCCTTGTTCCCTAGCACATTGATTTCAAGGTCTTTGTCCTTGATTACATCTCCCTCCATGGTCTTGATTCTTCCTACATGAGTCATCTCTCCAATTAAGTGTCCCAGAATGCACTCGCTGCTCCCCTCCATTTTACTTCGCTCTTTAAGCACCATCACCGATGAAAGCTCTTTCATTCACTGAACCTCTGCCTTCTGAGGAACTTAAATAAATTAGTATTAGTAAAGATATAGTACTGGAGAAATTAATGGAACTAAAAGTCAACAAATTCCCTGGACCTGATGGCCTACATCCGAGGGTATTAAAAGAGGTGGCTACAGAGATAGTGGATGCATTGGTTTTGATCTTTCAGAATTCCCTAGATTCTGGAATGGTCCCCATGGATTGAAAGGTAGCAAATTTAACCCCGCTATTCAAGAAAGGAGGGAAAGAAAAAACGAGGAACAATAGGCCAGTTAGCCTGACATCGGTAGTAGGGAAAATGTTAGGATCTATTATTGGGGATGTGGTAACAGGGCACTTAGAAAATCATAATATGATTAGGCAGGGTCAAAATTATGAAAGGGAAATCGTGTTTGACAAATCTAGTTTTTTGAGGTTGTAACTAGCAGGTTAGGTAAAGGGGAACCAGTGGATGTAGTGTATTTGGATTTTCAAAAAGCATTCGATAAGGTGCCACACGAGGTTATTACACAAAATTAGGGCTCGTGGGATTGGGGCTGATATATTAGCATGGATTCAGGATTGGTTAATGGACAGAAAACAGAGAGTAGGAATAAACGGATCATTTTCAGGTTGGCAGGCTGTAACTAGTGAGATACCACAAGGATCAGTGCTTGGGCCTCAGCTATTTACAATCTATATCAATGATTTAGATGAGGGGACTGAGTGTAATGTATCCAAGTTTGCTGATGATACA
This sequence comes from Somniosus microcephalus, assembly GCF_052327205.1. Lineage (NCBI taxonomy): Eukaryota > Metazoa > Chordata > Chondrichthyes > Squaliformes > Somniosidae > Somniosus > Somniosus microcephalus. The sequence continues at coordinate 215,573,974 of NC_140988.1, forward strand.
AAGTTAGGTGGAAAAGTAAGCTGTGAGGAGGACACAAAGAGGCTGGAAAGGGATATAGACAGGTTAAGTGAGTGGGCAAGAACATTGGAGATGGAGTATAATGTGGAGACTTGTGATGTTATCCACTTTGGTAGGAAAAATAGGAAAGCAGACTAGTTCTCTAAGGGCCGACTGACCTACTCCTGCTCCTATTTCTTATGTTCTTTTATTCTGGAGCTCTCTCCCTACATCATTCTACCTCGCCACTTCTCTCACTTCCTTAAAAAGCCTCTTAAAAAATTATCTCTCTGAGCATACTTTCAGAAACACCTCCACACACCCCTTGATCTCTCTTTTTCACACTTGGTATCTTCGTTCTCATTATTAAACACCTTCCTCAATCAGAGGCGCTATACAAATGTGAGTTATTGTTTTTATTGTGTGGGAGAAATTATGTTGAGCAGGACCATGATTTTATAGTAACATTAATATTAAATTAGAGAATTGCAACTGAGACAAGGAAGTCGATTTTAACCCTAACCACCTGGTGGAAACCGGGCAGTGGACAGTTAAAAATGAGCAGGTTACTTACCCACTCAGATCCTGACCTATTTTGGATTTTAACCTGCCAGCAGATGAGGAGGCCTCATGAATTTAAGCAAATTGAGGTCCTATTACATCATTCAGACCCCGATTGCCTTTTAACTGGGGCCTTCAGACCCCACAAGGAAAGTTGTGGCCTTTGGTGCCCGAGACTCCCCCCTTCGCTCCCATGAGACCATGCCGAACACCCCCACCCGTGACTTACCCGTTTGCCGATGAGCCTTCGTTTAGTGTTGGTCAGTGGCCTCTACCCACCTAAACTTTCTCTCCTGCCTGTTAGCAAGCTGCTGCTTTCTGCCCATTTCAAGCGGGCAGCTGACCGGTGGCATATATGAGACCTGGGAGTTAAAACACCCCTGGTATTTTTACTTGTCTCATGCTCCAAACAGGCCCGAAACCTGTGTGCATTCATGCTCCTCCTGGCTGCCACAAAAAACCCTACCGGCCCCTCCATGTCTCCCTACCACAGTTGCCTCTCTCTCCCCCGCCCCCCACCCCCACCCCCACTTTAACAGTTGCTATCTGGCTCAGCTCCACAGAGGAGACACTGGAATTCCTGCCTGACCTGATTGGAGACCTGCCTGGGAGCAATGGTTCAGCACTAGCAGCTGCTGAATCACATGTAAATGAGGCCAAACTATTAAAATGGTTTGGGGCAGTTGCTGCGGAAATTGGGTGGGTGGTGCAATTACTCTGCCCACTGTCCGCCTGAAATCTGCTGATAACAAACATTGGCCCCGTTGGGTTTTTGGGGGGGGGGGCTGTTCAACATTGACATCACAGTAAAGTATAATCCTGTCCTCATTTCGGGAGTGAGGAAAGAATTGCTGTGGTCACTATGTGCAGTGCAATCATAAACAAGTTGACCTTTTGCATTATCACTTAATAGCATTGGATGCAGTATGGTAAGAAAATGGAGTGGTAAGAAAGGTAAAGATAAATCTGTATAATCTAAGAAGTAATTTCTGATTCTGAGAAGATTATAGAAATCGTGGAACTCAATAACTAGCAAATTGCTTAGAGCACACTTTTGATGTCATCCGATGACATCATCCGAACATCTTAACTGAATTGTAACCATAAGATCACAGCCTAATTACAGGTGAGAATGGCCATTCAGGCCATCTTAATTCATCCAGCCAGAATGACCCTACAGTCCTCCCATTGCTGCATCTAATTGTTTCTTAAACAATTCCAGTTTTCTGCTTCACTAGTCTATATGGAAGTTCATTCCAAGTGTTAATCACTCTTTGCATGAAGAAGAACTTCCTGATATCAGTCCTACATTAGTTTGAACCTGTGTCCTCTTATCCTACTCCCACAATTTAATATAAAGTAATATTCTGGATTTACCTTTTCCATTCCATTAACTATCTTGTATACGTCTATTAGGTTACCTTTCAGATGTCTCCTATCTATGCTGAGCAGCCCAAGTTTCTCTAGCCTTTCTATGTAATTCAGACCCTTGACAATAGGGAGCAACTTCATGGCTCTTCTCTGCACTACCTTCTGTGCCTAAATGTCATTTTTGTTTCTCTATGATCAGAACTGGACACACGAACCAAGGTGTACTCTGACCAGAGAGCTGGACAGTCTGATCACAAGTTTTATTGTTTTGGCCCATGTAATTCAACATTCTATTGGTTTTGTCAATTGCTGCTCTGCATTGTTTGCACCCGTTGAGCGTTGGGTCTACTAAGACTCCAAGGTTTCTTTGAACTTCATCCCTTGCTATTTCAACACAATTCATGGAGCATGTGTGTTGTCCATTTTTCCTTCCAATGTGTAGCACTTTACATTTACCTACATTAAATTTCATCTGCTGTTGTTCTGTCCACTTGCATATTTTGTTTAAACCATTCTGTCATTTCTGAGCTGCCTCCTTCAATTCCACTAGCCCTCCTAGTTTGGTATCATCTGCAAATTTGACCAATTTGCACTGAGTTTCTGAATCCAAGATATTGGTGTAAATTAACAACAGTCGTGGTCCCAACACTGAGCCCTGGGGTGTCCCATTCAGTACTCCCCCACCCCAATATACTCCTCGAACGAGTACCCACCATTTTCTACCCTTCAGCCAATGATTTCACCTGTGCTTGAACCCACACAGCTTTAAGTTTAACTGGTAGACTTTCATGTGGAACTTTATCAAGTGCCTTAGTTTAAGTACACATTGATGTAGGGTTTACCATAGTCTACTTTCTCAAAAAAATCCAGGAGGTTGGTCAGGTAGGATATTGCCTGTCTAAAGCAGTGTTGAATGCTGTTTACTCCTTTAATCTACTCTGGTACATTTTATATATTATTACAGTTGATTAACTTACTGTAATAATACCCATTTACAACATATGGTAATATGATTAGAGTAGTTTAATACATCCGAATAACTGTACGCTCACTGTGTTAGTGACCTCCTGGGTTTCAGTCACACGAGAGTAATCAGCTCACATAGTGAAAGCCTATTCTGCTCCCATAGTATGTGTTATTTGAGTTAAAATAAAATTTGTAATGCGCTCCTGTAGTTATTTTGTATGTATATATTTTCCTAATACCCCTGTATAAAGATTAAAATAAAAAATGACAATGTATTATTGTAATGGTAATTGCCGAATATGCATAGCAAAATCAGTTGTACAAGTCATGCCTTTGGAAATCCTTTGTAGTACTGATGAGACATTAGTGTGACTTACAGGGTAAGTACCAAAATAGAAATTACATAAGAGGGGAGTAAAGTATACACAGATCTGCATACATAATAGCATAAGTCTAACAGTACCTCTATGGGATTACAATCTGCAGCAAGATCTTTGGATCAATAATTAATTACTGGTCAAAATCAGTTATAAGAAATGTATTAATATTACATACTTGTATATATCTATGTTACCTAAAACAAATCTATTCTTGTAATTTAAATACCCACATAATATAATTTTGTTGTCAGACATTTTCTTATGATTTCTGTTTCCTTTTTTATTTTATTCTGCTACCTACCTTAGAGCCACCTAATACTGCCAGTGTTCCGGTTACAGTTCGGAACTCCTGGCGACGCTCAGAATTTTTCTCACAGCCAGGTAAAAGTCGTGCTTAGTCATTTCCTCCTTCTGTTTTGCTTCCTGTACCTGGGAGTGCTTTGGGACACACTAATGATCACATGAGTCATACTCATTCCCTGCTTTTCTAGATTTGCCTATCTCATTATGTGTTGCATAGTTGCCAATGCATACCAGTGTGGGAAAAAGCAGCCTGTAAAAGTCATTTATTAATTGCTTTTTTAAAAATAAATGTCAACTCAAAGGAATTAAAGTAAGTTTTAAAAATTCTGTCACTAGAATAAGACTTTTTAGATGCTACACAGATGGAGACTTCTGAATAGGACGTACTTCCTTTTTATAAAAATAAATGCCTTTCCCATCATTAGATACAGGACATTGGAGTTGACTAAAAACTTTTACAGCTCAAACAAGCCTATCTAGAATTTACAGAGAATACAGAAGTGTCAGCTACACCAGACTTCAACAGCTCCTCTCACTTTAACTTATTATAAATTGACCATTGTAATTGGTACCCCGCTTTCAAAAAGAGATTCAATGCTCTTACATAGTTCTATGCAACATGCCATAATCTGAATATGATGATTGAATTAAAAATTTTATTATCACAAAAATGGTATCACTGTTACTATATCACATCCCAACGGGCCATGGGGTTTGCTCAGGGATTACACCATGAACATCTCTGTGTTGAGAATAGTAACAATCGGTATTTCTAGGCATCAGGGGCTCCCTGAGAATGTAAGTCCTGGTCAAAACCAGGTATGATATAAATAAGGAATTTCAGAAATAGCCTTTGCTAATATATGCTAAGCATCAACATTAACAAAATTTAGACCCATTCCCATGCAGATATGGGCCAGGCGACATGATCTGCCCATCATAACTGTTTCCTTTTTTAGTTTGCTTAATAGTTGCAAGATAATCATTGCATACATTTTTTGTAGAATTTTTTACATTTGTGATAATCTTATTTCCCTTTACTTAAAATGCCAGTCTGATGCCCGTAACGGTACCTAACATTGATAGGGTTGGCAACTATGTACATTGCAAACTCTTGGGACTCGAATGTGTTCTCCCGACTAATTTGCCTGTTTTCCTATTTCAGGTGGCAAAATAATAAAAGACTTAAAAAATAAAAAGAATCTCAACAGCATGGTGTTAGCGCACAAAATTCTCTACAATCCAAGGCTGTGTTCTAAAGTTGCTTGATTTATTAGCTGCTGGATATCACCAATAGTTGATAGTAAATTCCAGCTCTATGGCTCACTTCCTGTACCATCACTTGCTGTTCAGTCATCATTCTTGGTAATCATTTTGTTGGTGGTGGGTCATGTATAATTAACTGGTCATTATGTCCTTTTAATCATTATTTAAGCCTAGATTTCCACCTGTCCATCGATAGTTTCAACAGTTGGTGAGCAACATGGGGTTCTCTCTGGTGTCCTGGCCAATATTTATCCCTCAACTAACACCAAAAACAGATGGGCCTAGAAATTCAGTTGGTTGCGCCAGCAGTTAGCGCCTAAAGAAAAGTGAATGTCGGGCGCTATGCGTGTTGCGCCCGGGCGCAGCGCAGTTTGCGCCTCGCCCCAAATTAAGTTGGCCGTTAGCGCCAGCGCAAAGTTTAGCGCCCGCCCGGATGCGCGCGCAGAAAATGACGTCACATCCTCGTGCAACGCCCTTTGGCCGCCCCGATTCCAAACTTCAGTCGGACCGCCCCATTGTGCGGCTGGCGGCCGGAGCGTTTGAAAAAGGGAACGCAACACAGCCAGCGCGGGCCCCGGGGGGCGCAAATTAAAGGGGACGTACCCTCCAGTATAAAGGCCAGCCATTTTGCAGCAAACACTCTTGTGCAACGCATTTCTGGACACACAACAAGGAGGATAGCTAACTGGTTTCAAGCAGCAACAGCTCAGGTATTTTTGGACTCAGGCCAGAGCGCTGCAAGTGGCCTTTTGGAAATTTGACTGTTTGCCAGGATTTGATGGGGGTTGCATGGGGTGCCAACGCGGAGCTGCAGCGCCATGTCCGTAGGGCTCGCAGACGCATTGTGAGAGGGGCAGCCCTGGCTAGAGGCAGAGGGGGCAACAGGCGTCGGCCACGTAGGCCTTACCCAGTCAGGCTATACCGCCAGCAGCGCTCCTACCTCAACATGACTGACGCGCGATGTGTTAGAAGGCTCCGATTCCGAAAGGAGGTGGTTGCAGAGATCTGCCACCTGCTTCGCAGAGATCTGCGTCCAAAGCTCAGGTGCAGGACGTCTCTGTCGGTGGAAGTGAAGGTGACGGTGGCATTGAACTTCTATGCCACCGGCTCCTTCCAATCCGCTGCTGGGGACATAGCTAACATCTCCCAGTACGGCGCGCATCGCTGCATCCGCCAGGTGACCGAAGCACTGTTCAGAAGGAGACGCCAATTCATCTCCTTCCCCATGGCCCTGGAGAGCCAGCATCAGCGCGCATTGGGATTTGCAAGACTCACGGCCTTCCCCTTGGTGCAGGGCGCCATTGACTGTACGCATGTGGCTTTGCAGGCCCCTCTGGAGCATGGCGAGCAGTATCGCAGCAGGAAGGGCTACCATTCTCTGAATGTGCAGCTGGTGTGTGACCACAAGCAGCGCATCATGGCTGTCAATGCCAGCTTTCCAGGCAGCAGCCACGATGCGTTTATCCTGCGGCAGAGTACTGTGCATGACATGTTCGAGGCACAGCCTCCCCCAAGAGGATGGCTACTCGGGGACAAAGGCTATCCTTTGTGTACCTGGCTCATGACCCCGCTCCGCGCGCCCAGGACCGCTGCTGAAGAGGCATACAACGAGAGCCATCAAACCACCCGCAACATCATCGAGCAAACTATTGGGGTCCTCAAGCAGCGGTTCCGCTGCCTTGATCGCTCCGGAGGATCTCTGCAGTATTCGCCGGACCGGGTCTCCCAATTTGTGGTAGTTTGCTGCATGCTACACAACCTGGCTATCCGCAGGACTCAGGCACTGCCACCTGACGTTGGACCACCACCTCAGGAGGAGGAGCAGGAGGAGGAGGAGGAGGAGGAGCAGGAGTACGTTCCCAGGAGGGAGCGGCCAGGGCCAAGGGCCGCGCGACGCCACCTTATTACACGTTACTTCTAAGCCCCCTGTCAGGGAATGCCTTGTGGCCATGAGGGAAGATGAATGCAGCCGCTCCGCAAGCCCTCAGCCGGCGAAGCCAACAAACACTAACAAGAACAACCATGGAGACTCTATGAATAAAGATAATTATTTATTGCACAAAAATGAAAACCCCTTCCCACATGAATCCCCAAAAACAATCAACGGGCCCCACAAAAAGCCCAACAAACGACTCACTCCCACAAACTGGGGAGGAGTAACTCCACATTTGTACAAACCTGGCCTCAACCTCGGCCTTAACGCAAAAAATAAGCCCACGAACCAAACAACCATGGGCAAAAGAAAGATGGCCACCGCCATATAAAACGAAAGCTGGCCACACCCTCTACTGAGTGGCCCGCGAGGGCGAGACCTTGTCCAGCCTTTTGCCTCCCCTGCCCGGCCTGCTGCTCCTTCGCAAGCTCTGCCCAGTGGCTGCTGCGAGGCTGGGGGAAGGCGCCTGAGGCTCAGATGTCCTTCCGCCAGATGCCCTTGGGGGGCAGCCTACACGGCCTTTGGGCCTCGAGGGGCCGGCTGCTGAGTGGCACACCTGAGCCTGGCCACCATCAGCTCCAGCCGCTTGCCCTTGACGCCCCAGTGGGGGAGTGGCGGCGACGGATGGCGCAATGTGGGCAAGCTGGCATCTGGGATGCGCTGGCTGGTGCTGTGGCCCGCACTGCAGGATCCGCACCAATCAGCCGAGGGGCGGCTCGCTGGGATGCTGCAGCGCGGCGGGTGCCCTGGCGATGCCTGCCTGAGACAGCGCGTGTGGCAGCAGTGAGTGCCCCTGTTGTCCTGGTGTGCGCCCGCATCACACCCGCCAGGGACTTGACGGCATCAGTGAGCACGCGGCCACTCGCGGCAGCTGATGCCCCGAACGCGCGCACACTGGTCGCCAGCGACTCGATGGCCTCAGGCATGCGCCCCACCACGCGCATGAGCTCCGTGTGGCGCCGGTCCGAATCCTCGGCCATCTTGTCCAGCTTCCGCGCCTCCTCCGAGGTGAAGGTGTCCGGACTGGAGTCGGGACTCTCCCGCTGGGGAGCAGGGGACCGAACTAGGGGAACCTTGCCACGTTGGTGGCGGCGAGTGTCCCGATCAACTGCACTCCCCTCTGATCCTTCCCCCCTTTGGGGGGAAGGCCGCGGCCCACGCGCAGGGCTCCTGGGTGGCTGGACGCCACTGGTCCCAGCAGCTGCAATCCCCTGCGACAGTTGGTCCAGGCACTCGTCCAGTCAGGACGTGTCAATCATTTCGTCCTCTCCTGCGGGACCTGAGTGTTCCCCTGATGGTCCGGCTTGCTCTTGCTCCTCCTCCTCCTCCTCCTCCTCCTGCTCGGAGGGGCTGTCACTGGCAGCTTCAGGGACCTGGTCGTCACCAGCTGAAAGCAGGAATGCACAAGAGTAGCTTCAGAGTGAGGAGACGGCGTCAGCGAGGGAGTCAGGACTGGTGGCATTCAGCGCATTGGTGGGACAGTGGCAAAGGAGGTAGCTCGGATGCGCAAGTGCGACGCGAGAGGGCCAAAAGGCGAGGTCCTTACCATTGCCGGGCAGTGGAGGGTCGGCTACTCCGCACGCTGTGGGCACGATCAGCTGGGCTCCCATGAGCCCACTCACGTGCTCCTCCAGGGGAGTGAGCTTCTGCAGCTTGGCGCAGCCTCCCCTGGTCCTGGCACGGGCCTGGCGATTATTGGCAAGTTTAGCCTGCAAGAGAAAGGACGGGCTGTAAGTACGGAGTGTAGCCCTGATGTAGTGTGCACTGCCTCCCATGGTGGAATAGCTTGGCCAGAGTGTAGCCCTGATGTACTGTGCACTGCCTCCCATGGTGGAATAGCTTGGCCAGAGTGTAGCCCTGATGTACTGTGCACTGCCTCCCATGGTGGAATAGCTTGGCCAGAGTGTAGAGTGCAGAATGGGCAATTGATGCTCATGACTGTCCCAAAGCTGCTGGCTGAGGGCTTGCCATTAGGCCTTTCAGCTCCCTTTGCTCATCATGTCAGGTGTACTTGCAAGAATGAGGAGGAGACTGGAAAGGGTACTCACCCTGACAATCCTGGTCAGGTCGTTGTATTTTTTCCGACATTGGGTGTGGGTCCTGGGGGCATCGCCGGTGACCGTCACCCTGTTGGCGATCTGCTTCCAGGCTCTGGTGTATTCTTGGTGGGTCGGATTCCTCCCAGTCTCTGGGAACAAGATCCTGCGCCTCTTCTCCAGAGCTGTCACCATTATTCCCAGATCACGCTCTGAGAAGCGCAGGGCACGCTCACGGGCCTTCTCTGGCGTTGCCATGACTCCCTGGGGCTGAGCAGCAGTGTTGAGGCCTATTTGCAAAGCTGCAGTGTGCAGGGCGTGGCAGCAGACCAAATCGTCCCTTCCCCCTTTAAGAGCTGGTCGGCGCCACGGGGTCTGCTGTCAATCAAAAAATGACCGCACCCGCGCTGCGCCCCGCCTCGGCGCTATCCCTCTGCACCGCCGGCTTAGCGCCTAAAGATAGTAGTGGAACGCCTCTTTTAGCGCTCCAGCAACCTCTTAGGGCGAAGTGACTGAATTTCCGGCAAGGGGGCGCAACTTTGGGGCGGGCGCTAACTTCGGGCGGGCGCTAACGTTAGCGCCCCAAAACTGGCTATACTGAAATTCTAGGCCCTGATCTAGTAATTTATTTAATTGCTTTTTGTGGGATCTTGTGTGCAAATTGGTTGTCATGTTTCCTACATTAAAACAGTGACTACACTTCAAAAGTACTTCATTGGCTGGAAAGAGCTTTAGGACATCCTGAGGTTGTGAAAGGTGCTATATAAATGCAAGTTTTTCTTTTTTCTTTCTTTTGGTATCAGTTATTATGGCAAAATAATAGCAATTCATTTTTCTTTCACCGTCCTCGTTCATGTTTATCATGATGTTGGTTGCGAGCTCCAAGAAACTCACTTGATGCATCTGCACAACTTTTCAAGCAAGTGACAAATTCCAAAAAGATCTTCTCTGGCCTGGTGGCACACTGCTGATTGCTCGCTCTTTATTGTTACTGCTTGTGTTTGGCATTCTAGTTGGACATCAACATATTAGAGCAAATGCATTTTCAAACCAATTTTTTAAAAAAATTCTCCAGCATGTCACTACCCGCTGCGTGTAGGACTCCTTCATGGACAGGTGGAAACTCGTCCCATGATTGTTAATTCTTTATAATAAGCCTTTTCTTTATCTTTCAGCAGAAGTGGAAAGCAGTGAAAATATAAATATAAATGTAAGTATATAACATTATCATTTTATCTGTATAATGTGGAGTTGCCTTGACAGAAACAGTTCTTGACAGCTAATATCTTCTATGTAGTGGTTTGGATAGTTTTCAGGGTATGCTTTTCTAATGTTACAATGAAAAATCCACCTTGATTAGACCAAGATTAGCACGGAATCATTGAGCATCATGTGTGCAGCACTGTTTTTAAATTTGTTTATCAAATTGCTGAATATTCAAACAATTTCAATAAGAGCATTGTGAAAAATGATGCCTTTCAAAGACAAGGCTGTAATGTTAAGTTAAAACTTCAAAAAAGTTGCAGGGTCTGATAATCTTCTAAATAGGGTCTTCTTGTCAATTTGAAGAATGAAGTAGCATACATTTATTTTATTATTTGTGCAATTTCTTAATGAACCTCTTTTTAGCCCTTGATGTACTGCATACCAATCTTAGGCCACAGGTCAATGTCTGGGTGCTCTGGGATGGATCCTCTAGGTTTCCTTCCTTTTCTCCCAGTGGGGAAACTGTTGGCCTCGGGTTGGTGACTGTGATAAACCCACACTGATGAGGATCTTGCTGTATGGGGCACTACACGGAAATCATACCTCCTTATTCCATGGCACGGTGCATTAACTGTACAGTACTCTTTGCAGTATATGTTCAATTATCGTCAGAATGCCACCATTTCTGTTCACTATTCATGCATCCTCTGATCCCTGATTTCATGGATTATCTCCATTAAATAGGTGCAAAAATGTTTTTCCATATTACTTAAGCAGTTTTAATTCTGTGTATTTTAACTTGGAAATTGTGGTACATTTTAGAAAATAAATATTGAACAGTGAGTGAACTAAAATCTTATGGTGCTGTTACATCAACTGGGCAGTTTTCAGTGAACCTCGGTTCCTAGCTAAAACTAGGAACAGCAGACTCCAAAACACTATGGTGGAGAATTTTGGTACGGGCCCAAATCAGATAGGATATTGGCAGTGCGCCCAGGGTGCCCGCCCAAAGCCAGAGTTGGGACATTTACATTTTTCTGGCTGCTTCAGGGCTTAGAAATTGATTGTTTTCTGTACGGAGCCAGTTGGCATGTAGGGTTTGTTGGTGAGTGGTTCCTGCTGGGCAAGGGGGTAAGACAGGCTGGCAGTGGGCCGGAAAATCTTAAAAGAAGAAAAGGAAAAATTCAATGTGATGGCAAATGGGTGAACAGGTTCACCACCAGATTTTCTTCTGCTGGTCGCCATTTTTCAGGTGAAGAACGGGCAGTAAGTAGTTGAAAATTCCCCATGACTTATGTTGGTGTTCTTCTGGTAGTTATGGAGAATTGGCCCTGTAGCAGCAATGAGATGTTTTACAGTAGTTCTGACAACTATTGCAATAAATGGCAGAAACTGTCGACGAGATTTTTCCAGGGGGGTCAGCGAGCGTGATCGGTGGCGGGTTGGGCAGAACATTTTTTTTTTTTGACAGCGGGTCAGGAACCTGCTGTCAACCCGCTGCAGTGCGCCTTTCCCAATGTCGGGTCTGTCAGTGCTGAGCAGACCCAACAGGCAGCAGCGGGCGACCCAATTAAACTCATTAGCATCTAGTTGACAGATGACTGACAGGCTTTTTTAACTTACCTTCTGACCTTTTGACCTTAACTTCATGGCCACGGGAACTACGTTGTTCGGTGACCACGTCTGTCAACCTGAGGTGGGAGTTCAGTGGCCATTGCTCCAGCTGATTACTTGACAGCTTCAAATGTACAGTAAAAGCTCCCACCTGACAGATCATCACTTTCCTCAGCCACAAGCTGTTTCTCAGTCCATTTCCAGCACAGATTCTGCAGGCTTTCCACTTTCCACTCTCCATCCACTCTTAACTCATTGGAAGAACTCTTTCACCATTGACAGAATGCTTCTGTCATCTCTACTTCACCTGCCATCTATTCCATCAACATGGGTGCCTTTTATACTGTCTCACCTTGGTCCTCAGAATCCGACCATGATCAGCCTCAACACCAGCCGCACCAGGCGTACTAGCAGCACCAACAACAACACCGCCAACCTTCTCCACAATCACATGATGCTGCACAGGACAGAGGGCATCAGCACCTGAGCACATTTCTGCCTGGGAGGCTGCCACATGATGTGCAAGGTTGGCACCACCCCACACCAACACCATAAAGCATCCCTACAATGTACAAGCCATTCCTTTCACACTCGCCACCATTGCGGGGGGTACCGTTATATCTCACCATTCACTGCAACTCACTAAGCCACTTCCAAAGCTGCACACAAATCTGTCCAAGAACGGAAAGTGTTGAAAATAAAGGTTTCAATGTTTGACAGCCCATTAACAGAAACTTTACATGAACATTGGATAAAACACCCAAGTGCCTACCCTTGTGTGTTGTTAGTTGGTCATCAGTCACCTGAGAACTCATTTTTAGTGTGGAAGCAAGTCATCCTCAGTTCCGAGGGACTGCCTAAGAAGTTAGTTGGTATGATTGCGCTAGGATGAGGGTGAGTGTGAGGGGTGGCTAGTGAGATTGGGATGTGATAATGTTGATAGAGAGAGAGAGGGAAGGGTGGAGGTGCAAGGTAAGCTGGTGTGAGTAAGGATGTGCAAGAGTAGGGTAGGGAAGGCAGAGTGATGGGGATGTGATGAGAGGCACAGCAGGATGAAGGTGAGTGTGGCTTTGTACTAATGTTTCGTGATCTAATGAGATCATTGAAAGGTTTGCACCACTGCATCCAGGTCCTCCTGACAACATCCCTGCTTGTGACCTCCTCTGCAATGTCAACCAGGCTGTGTTGGTCTCCTGGGGAGGTCTCTTCCGCCCATCGGAAGGGACGAGGACCTCCCTGCGTGCTCTGACTCCCTCCATAAGCATCTGGAGGGAGTCATGGGAGAATCTGAGTGCAGTCCTGCACCTCTGTGCCGTCATTGTCAGTGTTTACAGCACTTTAATGCTGTATAACACTGACAGCACAAATGTTAATAGAAAGTTAGCCATGGTCCCTTTAAGGAAACCGGCTGATGATGCGTCATGAATGACGTCACCAGACCCGCTTCCTCTAATTGGACCAGGAAATGTGCTGGGCGGGCTTAACTAGCCCTATCAACGGAAAGTCATTTTAGACAGCGGGATGGAGCCAGCAGCGGGGTCGGGACCCGCCACCGACATCGCCACCCCAGACCCGCCAAGGTAAGGAAAATCTTGGCCTGTATTTAAGTAGCACATCCATATTGTATTTCAATAAAATGGTAATATTAATATCAGTATTATAATACATTTTATCCTATCACTGTGTCTACCCAACATGATTTAAAAAGCAGTGAGGACCATTCAGTGGAATTAAAAACCTCCATAACAAATAAAGAGAACATGGAGTAAAAGTTAAAGGATAATTTTAGATTATATTCTTCAGTGATTGTCCCTTTATGCTAAGGTGAGTCATTATGAGCTGACTTGGAGATGGCCTTTGTCCAGGAAAACATAGGTAGAATTATTCTACAATGGACCTACAATTCTGAAACCTAAGGGCGAATTTTAACTCCCTCCACCTGGTGGAAATCAGGCGGAGCAGGAATTAAAATCGAGAGGGTCAATATCCCGCTTGGTCAGGTACCACATAAGAGACTCATGACAAAAGTCAGGAGTCAGGGCCCCGGTAGTAGAATAGATTGTAAGATGGTTACAAAACAGAAAACACAGGGTAGGAGTTAAGGGAAATTTCTCAGACTGGCAGAAAGTGAGAAGTGGCATCCTCCAGGGATCCGTGCTGGGACCATTGCTGTTCACCATATAGAGAAGTGATTTGGACTCAGGAATTGGAGGTATGGTGTCGAAATGTGCAGATAATACCAAATTGGGATGTGTAGCTAATAATGTGGAGAGCTGCACCAAAATGCAGGAAGACATAAACAGGCTTTCAAAGTGGATGGATAAAAGGCAAATGAAATTCAATATAGCGAAGTGTGAGGTGGTTTATTTTGGTAGAAGGAATAAGGAGTCCACTTATTACTTGGAAGGTAAGAAACTAAATTGGGTAGAGAAGCAAAGAGATCTCGAAATACAGGTACATAAATTAGCAACTTAAGTTGATATGGCCATAAAGAGCGCAAACGAAGAACTGGAGTTCATTTCTAGTGGAGTAGAATACAAAAGCAGGGAGGTAGTGTTAAATTTATATAGAACCTTGGTTAGACCACATTTGCAGTACTGTGTACAGTTCTAGTCTCCATACTACAAAAAGGATATTGAAGCACTGGCGAAAGTGCAAAAAAGATTCACAAGGATTGAGCAGGTTGTGACTCTTTTCTCCAGTTAAGAGGAGATCTGATAGAGGTCTTTAAAATTATGAAGGAGTTTAATAGGGTGAATGTGAAGAAACAGTTTCCACTTGTGGGTGAGCCCAGAACAAGATAGCCACTAAAAGATCAAATAAAGAATTTAGAAGGAATTTCTTTAAATAGAGTGGTGAGAATGTGGAACCTGCTGCCTCATGGAGTGGTTGAAGCAGTTATGTTATGTTCTTATAGCATTGACGCATTTAAGGGGAGACATGACATGAGGGAGAAGGGAATAAAAGGATATTGGGGCAGAGGGGGATGAAGTAATTAGAGTGTGTGGAGGCTCGAATGGAGTATAAACACTGGCATAGACCAGTTGGGCCAAATGGCCTGTTTCTGTAGATTCTGTGTAATTTTATGTAAAGTTCCTAATCTCAGGTGTGCCATCTGGTGGAGTCACCATGCACAGCATAGCTGTCTGCCCAGAGGTATGGGAGGGAAGTCATTGAATGAGTCATGCCTTGTTGCTCTTTTGTGCCTCTTAGCTCAAATGCAGGTACAGACCCTGGCACATGTCATATTCCCATTCCTTTGGCTACGCCCAGGATAAAGGAAAATAATCACTTCAAATGTGGGGAAAAAAGGATAAGGATTATTGGCACTCATACTGCTCTTGTCTTTTCTAAATACATCTCATAAGCGATATTGTATGAGAACATAAATTAAATCATAACAATTAGAAATGACTGTAGGTGTCATGGCTAAATCTTTCATTACAGAAACCATCTGTTAATGTCTTTCATATTTAACAATCTGTCCATTTAAACTTTTTGAAGAGAATGTGACTGAATCCGTCCCTGGCTTTAGTCTTTTATCTGCCTTCCTCAGTAGCTGTCATTATTACTCTTACTTACTGGAAGCATCAACTTAATTGAAATTTCTCAAATCATGAAATAACATCAATCTGTCACACAACTTTTTCTTGATGTGGATTGTTAGATCCCAGTTGCTCCTTTAAATCTCCCTAAGCGTTTTGACCGCTGGTATTGGGACCCAGAAGAAGAACGCAAGCGTCAGGAAAGATGGCAGAAAGAGCAGGAACGCTTGCTCCAGGTACATTAACACAACTTGCATTGACCCTCTGCTACAACGTGCTTATCCTGCTGCTGCTTGTCATGTAGGCTTGCGTAGATGCGGTGCACCCTCCGTAAGGCTCTTTGCACTAATCCTTTATACATGTTTTTTTCACAAACATGGTTCTGATTAGCCAACTAGAAGACAATAGTGAAAGAGAAGCAGTGCATCAGTGTTCTGCTAGGCAGATTGGAACCATGAAAAACTGAAAGGCTTTTAGGATTGCTATGGGAGGGAGCAAATTACTGTCATTCAATAAAATATATTTCTGGAAATTTGATTTTGGTATAAATTTTTACTAAGTTGCGATTGATGCTACTTGCAATCATTAACTTATTCAATCCAGTCCATCTTCTCCAGTGATTTCTTAAGATCAGTTTTCCGAGGGAGATTGCTCGAGCATTGGACGAGGTAACTTGAATTTGAACGTCAGTTTTGACTAATGTTCAAACTCGTGATTCCCCTGAGATCTAGTATCACTTGTATCACTTGTATTGACTGGATCATCTCAGGAAGAGAAATTCAGCCAAGGAAACAAGATAGGGGACCTTTTACACAATGTCAGTACATCTTATGACTGCTCATGTAAGGAGTGACATTGATAGCATTAACAAGCACATCTTGACTGAGAAAGACATGAATGTGAGGAGCTAACTTGGTACAGTGAGGATGAGGCAAAAATGATACCAATATAAAAAAAGAAAGTAATCTTCCTTTGTTAGAACTACCTTTAATTTGATTTAGTTGTTTGGATCCTTTTTATTAATACTGCCACCATTCTGCAATAATGCTAGTAATAATACAAAGCCGTGCTGCCTATAGTACAAAGCTTCATGTTAACAGTAATTTGCTGACTACTGCAGTAATTAGTTGCATTTGCAAATGCATAGGAAGTTGAACTATTCAGAAGAATGATTAATTTTCCAAAAAAGGCTGATAGTACTGCTTCAGTGAGAAAGATACTTAAGATGTATGAGAGGTGATGGAAATTGCAACAGCTGAAATCGTGACTTTGTGCATGATCCCAGTTTTTGTCTTTTTCACATAATATATCTGTGTTCATCTACCATGTGGCAGTCATCTTTGCTTAATATTTCTTAAAAGTGTTGCATAGTGTATGATACTCATGCCAGTGCAAGTGGTTAAACCATCTAACCTGTGAACCCAACTGATGGAGCATGCTTTCCATGATATCCACAGTCTCCATGTAAATGGCTGCATGTGTTCTGCTGCTCCTCGTTAACTCAACACAGCAAGGAGTAAAGATATTACTAGACACTGTTGACAGTGAGAGGGAGCTTCTGCTGAGCTATTATAATCAGTTACACAAAACAACTGGCTTGCGTCAATTTATGCGAATTAAATAATTGCTCCTGATTTTCAACAGGTAAGGTGACGTGCTTGAGAATAGCATGGACTGTTATGCCAAAACTTCAGTGATCATTGCAATAGCATGGCTGCTTGGATGAGCATTAGTGAAAATGGAATCAAATAGAAAGAGTGGCTAATCCCCTGCTTTCCAAACTTTTACCTAGGCTGCTTGAATTAAACCTTTAGCAATATTACAAATATGCATTGATCATGTGTTACACTTATTTTAAAGGACATTGACTCTTCACATAGTTGACTCTTAACTGCCCTCTGAATTGGCCAGGCAATCACTCAGTTGTATAAAACCACTACAAAGAAAAATCTTCAGTAGTTCAAGGAGAAGGCCCAGCACCACCTTCTCAGGGCAACTTGGGATGGGCAATAAATGCCAGCCTTTCCAATGATGCCCACATCCTGAGAATGGATAAATAAAGGAATGTGGACTGACTCACCACCTGAACATATACATGCCAAAATACAGTGCAGTGGTCAGAATCTGGAGTTATCTCATCTTTAGAAGTGGTAGTTCTGAAGAGGTTATACCATGACACTCGCAAGTATAGGACAATAATTGGAATCTGTTATCCCAATGTGTATAATGGATTTTAAGCATATTTTAGTGACAACTTGGTCTGATGGGGTTTAAAGCCCCTAAAAGGAGGACTAAGAGGTGAGAAAAAAGCTTTTAGAATTTACAAAAAATATAAATAGCTAAAAGTGGAACTCAGACAAAGAGTTCAAGAAACTCCCAGGTGTGATCTCAGATCAATGGCTATTAGGTGATATCTGATGTGGTGCTACAATTATCCTCACCACCCTGGGGGAAGAAGAAGTTAGCCAGGGTTTGCACTCCTGCGTGCAACTAGTAACTCCTGCATGTATGAGGACAAGCTGGGGCTTGGCTGCTCAATGGTTTAGGTTCTCGTATGAAGAATGGCTGTTTGGCTCAGGTACTGAGGGCAGCTGGCCCCCATGAAGGGGTGAAGAGCAGGGGAGAAATTAGAAGGATAAATTAGCAATGATTCACCACATACAAATTTTGAAAAAAATGTTAACTCTTCACTCTCCTATGAGTGTACCATCCCTGATTTGATCACAGTAAGCTACTTCCTTCATTAAATAACAACAGAAAAAGCTGGAAATTAAATACTCTTGTTGTATGAAGGGTGCTGGTACGAGTGAGGCACATTAGACAATGTTGTCTCACTTACTGTAGCAGGGCTTTAATTACCATAGACAGCACTAGACTGTCTTTCTCTAAAAGTGCAGTGGTCATCCAAGGTTCAGAGGGAACCAGAGTAACCAGTCTGACAGCCAGCTTCCCTGGATGCACAACCTTAAATCTATTTAAATCTAGCTGCCCTTGGGGGGTCAGTCTCATGTTGATAAGTAGATATGGTACAATGCACAGCATGACATAAGTTGATTTATGAGGCACTCAGCTCTCTCCAGCTATTATAGTGAAGCTAATACTATGCCATTGCATTGCCAAGCCAACAAATCATGTTGTTATGCTAGAAGGAGGAGACAAATAAATGTGATTCAGCTAATCTATACAATAATTTTCATGCTAAATTCATGGCATTACTCATGTAAATTTGACACAATAATCCCAATATAAGATTGACATTGCATGTGCTAAAATATGAGTTTCCACCCATGGTTCTCCATAAAGTGAGTTCCCTATCTCAACCATGAGAATCCTAACCACATGCCCTCAATAAACCTCAATGTCCTCCTAGAGTAGACTGTAATTAACCACACTTCTCATAATTTTACTCAAACCATTCTTGTGCATGGAATTATTTTATGTGGCAGGCTGGTCGCTAACAGCCATGCATGTGCTGATCATGTAGGACTTCAACTTTGGTAATCAATAATGCTCTGTGTCACACCACACAGTGCATTTGCTCACTGAGGTCTGTGGCCATGATGGTCCACTAAGCCAATGGGATAGCAAATGTTTATACTAAGATCTGAGAGCCTGTGTGTGATCCAATGACAATGGTCCTGTTTATTAACAGTTCATCCAAATTCCTGTTATGATTTATAGGATTTGCAGAGTTGAATGAGGGGATAAGTAAATGTATTATGATTAAACGTCACAGGAATACTTTTACATCGGGTCTTTAACATTTATTGTGATTTTTTAACTGAACAGTTGCAAAGTTGTGTGAATGTTGATCTGAAATATTCTGTGGGTACTCAACTTATTTTAGGGTGGACTGTACCTGTACTTGTAAGTATATTTTATATATATTACTACGTATTTTAAATTTGGTGGTGGCAGTAAGAGTGAATGTGATTAGAATTCTCACTTTAGCTAATGATCTTTTAATATATTTAGTGGTCTTGCTTGACTGGGTTTGCTCTGAAATGCTTAATGTAATTACAGGGAAAGTAATGAACTTGTAAGATTTGCATTAATTTCATCATAAACAAAAATAAATCATTTAATAATTAATCTGATGACAGTTTTCACCAAAAGAAACAAAGGCATGAGTCTTTGAGAGGAAGGCATAGTAGGTTATCTGTTCCTTCCAGTTTAACTCACTGACTGGCAATGATAGGTGACACAAGTGTTTTACTCGATGGCAGGAGAGGTACAGAAGGGAACAAGAAAAACTCCGCCAGGAATGGGAAAAAGCACAAAGAGAGGTCGAAGAAGAAGAACGTAGATACCATGAAGAGGTAAGAATAAAATCAGATTACTGATTTGTGATATAATGTTATACTGTCAATTTTAAAACCACTTCACTTTTCACTAAAAGAAAAATCAAGTCTTTCTATGTAATTCTGCTAGCTATGTGACCAATGACCTGCACTTCCTCAGTGAGCAAATGCACTGTGTGGTGTGACACAGAGCAGGAGGGTCCATGGTTTTATCCCTGATCTGCGCTGAGTTAGCTGATTGCATGTGGGCAGGGTAGTATCAGTAGGGTATTTATTCTCGCTGTCACGGAGATAAGGAGAGGAAGGAACAGCCAGAGTACCTGCTCTTCATTGCTCCCCAGTGACCTCAGTAGGAATGTGAGCTCACAAGGATGCCATAACATAAGCAACTTCAAGAAAGCAAATGGCCTGTTGATGCTCATCTCTCAGGTGAGGGCTAGATTGTGTTTGGCTGTGATATACCTCACAGTCAAATAGTCGACTGATACTTAATATCGAGGCTGGCACGTGAGAACTGGCTACTTAACGGAGGTACTGGAAAGCAGCCAGTGCTCGTGAACCATTCCCCAGTACAAGTCAACACCTTCAGAAGAAAAGAAAGAGAAAGACTTCCATGCCTAATTTTCAGGAGTCCAATGATAGATGCAAGGAATAAAAATGAAAGAAGTGTGTGTGCACTGATAATATTTTGTCTACAATATATACTGTAATGTAATGTAATATATTTACTAAATGTGATACTGACACCTAGTGATGAGCATAAATACTACAGAATGTACTTCTCCAATTAATTATTTTCAATAAAAGCTTTGCATTACTAGTCTGAACTGACCTTTTCCATACAGCCATTTGAAAACTATTTGAATTATTGTGAAACTGTTCAATTCTTTAGTAAGAAATATGATTCACTTGTCTCCAACTTTACTTCTTCCAGGAGCGTAAAATCATTCAGGAAACGGTGACTCCACTGACTCCACGATCACCGGCATTGTCCATCCAGCTTCCCACTGAGTGGATTTCCCCCTCAAAAACTGAGGAAAACAGGAATTCTGAGCCAACTGAGAGCTCCTCTGCAGACTGGGAGAACAAGCAGACAGACTTACAGAAACAAACGGTAAGTTGGTTTTGCTTAGAGCCTGTTGGAATATTAAAATTCTGTGCATATAACTCTAATTATCCTTACAGTATTACTGTATTCAGCAATACCTCACTCTCCATTAGGTTCCAGCCTTATACATGGTGTTGTATGTTGTTTGTTAACATTTGTAAAATATTAATGGCCCAGATATTCCGTTCGCAGGCCTCCCGCGGGCGGAGGGCTGCGATCTGGAAAAGTCTGCGCCCTTACCTGAGGGCTCCCGGGAGGTGCACAGTTCCACTGCTGGGCCTCTCCAAGCTGCCAGTGCGCAGGGCTCACGTATCCCAGAGGCGTTGGTAGTTCGCAGCGTCCCTGGGATCACGTGGGCCATGGGGAGCCAATGAGAGAAGGGAATCTCCCTTCATACATTTGACAGGAAGACCTGTCAAATATATGAATAGAGATCACCCCCCCAAAACATAGTAAAACTTCAAATAATGTTTTTATTTAAATCACATTCTTAAAATGACTTGAAATTACATAAATTACCTATTTTAAACAAAAATTTAAATTTTTGAAAAAAAGAATTAAAGTTTTTAACGGGGCTAAAAATAAACTTACCTTTTTTAAAGTATTTTTAAATGATAAATCAGTGGTAAAAAAAAATTTTAAAACTTTTTTCAACTCTTACCCTGGTAAAAGCAGGTCTTATGCCTGCTTTTACCAGGCGCAAGAATTGTAAGTGTTTTCTGCGGGCAGAGGGTCTCCAAAAAGCGGAACTCTTCCCCCTCAGAGGCCCTTCTCCTGGGCAGCCGGAGGATCTGTCAAGAGCTTTCTTGACAGATCAGATATGCCGGTTTCCAGCGTATGCGCAGTGCATGCCTGAAACTGGCATTTCCAATGTACCTGCGGGTGGGTACACAGCGCGTACACACCCGTAGGGATCGGAATATCTGGCCCATTGTCTTAATCTAAAAGGCAATTGTTAAAAATTTTAACCTGGGAAGAAGGTGCATTTTATATCCTTTTTATGTTTTCCAACACATGGCGGTTCCAAGAATTACTTTAATCTGTCATGTTGTCAAATGAGATCATCCACGGGGAGAAGATTTTGTCCGATTGCTACTTCTAGCAAACTCATAAATTTCTTCACCATTTTACTAGATAGTGCAAACTCTAGAAATCGTCCCACTATGTTTACCATGTCACTAATATATAGCAACTGGAGGAAATGTCCCCCTAAGGTTCGTAAACAAAAGGAAAGCAATTGTGACATTAGTGGTTTGACATGGTGATGTCATCATGTAGTGGATCACATTCTGTAGCTGCGTGTTTGTCATTTCTTAATCAATTATAATAAAAGCTAAGATATAAGGTTGTGTCTATTTGCAACACCAAATTGCCGATTGGTCCCCTTGAAGGACAAGACACACCCAACAGTTTGTCGGGAATGTGTAATTTAATCCTGCCTGCTGGAGTAATCAAGATCTTTGCAATGTGTAATTTGATCCATTCGTGTGACAGCCAGGCTCCAGAGCTCACAGTGCTGCTAACACTACTGCCTTCAGAGAACAGACGGTGCTCCACCACCACCCGCCCCCACCCCCAGGTTAGGAGCACTCACAACACTCACTCTGCTGAGTTCCGATAGGAAGGGGTGAGGCCACGGAGGGATTTTAAAATGAGGATGAGAATTTTAAAATCAAGCTGTTGGTGGACAATGTTCCCCCTAATTTGTTTTTTGGTTGTGCCGTCCCTTTAATGGGCTGCACGGCCCATTCAAAATTTTGCGCATGCGCAAAATCTCCCATTTAAAAGGCAGTAAGCGGCCTGCGCAGGACCTCCAGACAGCCGCACGGCTTAGAGGGAACGTTGTTGGTGGACTATGAACCAGTGTAGGTCACCGAGCACAGGGTGATGGGTGACACTGGGACTTGCTGCGTGTTAGGATACGTGCAGCAGAGTTTTGGATGAGCTCAAGTACATTGAAGGTGGAAGATGGGGGAGGCTGGCCAGGAGAACATTGGAATAGTCGAGTCCGGCAAATAATACATGTTATGCAATGTTGTAGGACCAACATAGAATATGCTCTCATTTTTAAAAATTCATTTATTTATTGCCCATCCCTAGTTGCCCTTGAGAGTGGTAGTGAGCTGCGAACCTCTGCGGTCTGGGGCGGGGGCAGGGGGGGAGGAGAGGGAGAACGTGGTGCAGGTGTAAAGGGGGTGGGGTTGGAAAAACGTGATCCAGGCCTAATAGTGGGCAGGAGAACGTGATCTCTCTTCCCATCTGGATCACGTTCATGCTCTCATCCTCCCCCACTTTAGACCAAGATCACGTTCTTCCCCCTCCCCACTATTCGCACCATGCTCCATCCCCCCTCCGCAACAAGTTCCTGACCTTCTCCCCCTGAGTTCCTGACCTTCCCCACCTCCCAAGCTCTTGACGTTCTCCCCCCCCACCCCAACCCCCGAGCTCCTGACGTTCTCCCCCCCCGAGCTCCTGACCTTCTCCCCGAGTTCCTGACCTTCTACCCCCTCGCTGAGCTCCTCTCCCCCTCTTCGATTCCCTCTCCTTACCCCCTTCAATCCCCCCACCTCTCCCCCACTTTGATGCCCTGTCCTCTCTCTCTCCCCCTTCGATCCCCTCTCCTCTCTAGCCCTCACATCCAAATCCCCCTCCTCCTCCCCTTCGATGCTCTCCACCCCCCCCCCACCACCCCATCCGATCCCCTGACCTTCTCCGCACGGAGCCGAGGAAAACGTGGCTGTGCAGGCCGGAGCTGCCGCATCATTTGGTACTACACATGCACGACCACATCACGTGTACATGCGCAGTACCAACCAGGCGCACATGCGCAGAGGGAGTCAAAATCGCGTGTAAATAATCACTCCAAAGATATAAATTCTGAGTGATGTGTCTTTATCACAATGATCAACATAGCTTAACGGTAGCATAGTAGTTATGTTACTGGACTAGTAATCCAGAGGCCTGGACTAATGATCCGGAGACTTTCCAAGGGGAGCTTCCTCCATACAACCCAAGACCTACCGTAAACACGGGGAACTGCCCTTTTTGTTTTGTCTGTTGCTCCAGGTACTTCTGTACATCAGGCACGGGAATGGTAGCGTAGTGGTTATGTTACTGGACTAGTAATCCAGAGGCCTGGACTAATAATGCAAGTTCAAATCCTAGCACGGCAGCTGGAGAATTTAAATTCAGTTAATTAAATAAATCTGGAATAAAAACTAGTATCAGTAATGGTTACTATGAAATTATTGGATTGTCGTAAAAACCCATCTGGTTCACTAATGTGCTTTAGGGAAGGAAATCGTCTGGCCTATATGTGACTCCAGACCCACAGCAATGTGGTTGAATCTCAAATGGTCTAGCAAGCAGTTGTAACAAACCGCTACAAAAAACAATAGGAATAAAACCAGACAGATCACCTGGCATCGGCTATGGACACGACCCTGCAAAGTCCTCCTCATCAACATCTGGGGACTTGTGCCAAAATTTGGAGAGCTGTCAAGCAATAGTCTGACATAGTCATACTCACAGAATCGTACCTTTCAGCCAATGTCCCAAACTCCTCCATCACCATCCCTGGGTATGTCCTGTCCCACGGGCAGGACAGATCCACCAGAGATGGCAGCACAGTGGAGTGGTATACAGTCGGGATGGAGTGACACTGAGAGTCCTCAACATTGACTCTGGACGCCATGAAGTCTCAGGTCAAGCTTGGGCAAGGAAACATCCTGCTGATTACCACCTACTGCTCTCCCTCAGCTGATGAATCAGCACTCTTCCATGTTGAACGTGACCTAAAGAATAGATGGTGGGTGGAAAGAGTGCAGGAGATCCAGCAACTAGCTGACAACCATGACGTGCATTGATTCTTTAGCGCAGTCAAGACCATCTACAGCCCAAGGACCTATACCGCTGAGAGCTAAGGACAGAGAGGCCGCTGGAAGGAGCACTTTGAAGATCTCCTCAACCAAGACTCCGTTTTCGACGTGAGTGTCCTTGACTCCATCCCACAACATGCTATCCGCCACTATCTCGGTGCAATCCCAGCCCAGGATGAGGTTGAAAAGGCCATCCGACAGCTGAAAAACTACAAGACCTCCAGAGCAGGTGAAATCCCCGCCGAAGTACTAAAGCATGCCGGAGAAGCACACTTGTGCGAATCCATGACCTTATCTGGAAGGAGGAGAGCATGCCAAGGGATTTCAGAGATGCCGTAATCGTGATCATCTTCAAGAAAGGAAACAAGTCCGATTACGGTAATTACAGAGGAGTTTCACTGTTGTCTGCCACAGGGAAAGTCATTGCAAGAATCCTCCTCAATTGGCTCCTCCCAGAGTCACAATTTGGATTCCGGCCACTAAGAGGCACAATGGACACGATTTTCACTGTGCGACAAATCCAAGAAAAATGTATGGAGCAGCATCAACCTCAGTACATAGCCTTTTTTGACATCACAAAGGCCTTCGAGTCTGTCAACCGAGTCGGATTATGGAGTGTCCTTCTCAAATTTGGCTCAGTTCAAAAATTCGTTACCATCCTCCGTCTGCTCCATGATGACATGCAAGCCATGATCTTTACTAATGGATCCATCACAGACCCAATACAAGTGAAAACTGTTGAGTCTGTGTGTCCCAGTTATGTTTAGGATCAATCACTGGACACAGACAACAAGAATAACTTTTAACAGGTCTTTACTATTCGGAGGTCAGGGCTGAACTGCCCAGCAAATCCTTACACAACACTTATATACCGGTGTGGTCACCACCGGTATTACAGTATACAGCAGCCAAGAGAAAGTAGTACATCTCTTAAAGTAGTTCTCTTAAGGTGGAACAGGTTACATACACCACAATCCTCCCTTTTTAGCTTAACAGTTATATCCCCATTTAACATAACATAACATATATACAACTTCATGCAAAACAGTTCAAAGATTCAGTCTCTGAGGAGGCCTCCTGATTCGAGTTGGATAACGCCTTTCAGGGGTCTCTGATTCTCGTTGTTGGGGTGACTCATCTAGTTCGTCTCTTATGGATTGGACATCATCATCAGGTACATTCACTTCTGAGGTAGATGCTTCAGGTTCACTAACTTCTTCCACGGTTGTCTCTGCCGTAACCATGGGTTCGACCCTTGTTCTCGATTCTACCAGTTGGTCAGCATGACGCCGTATTACATTTTCACCAACATCTACCGTGTACATCAGGGGTCCTTGTCTGGCCCGAATTGTTCCAGATTGCCATTTCTCATTTTTATAATCCCGGGCTAACACTGGTTGTCCTATTTCGAAACTCCGAGTGGTCTTGTTATTTATATGCTGGAACTGTTTGTTTTCAACTTCCCTCCGCACATTTGGTTTTAACAAGTCCAACCTGGACCGCAACCTCCTGTTATAGAACATCATGGCAGGACTTTGGTTTGTCACTGCATGGGTGGCGTTTCGATATGCCAGTAGGAATTTGTCCACCTTGTGTTGTAGTGGAATCTGATCTTCGCTCATGGCCTTTATCGCTTTTTTGAACGTTTGTACAAATCTCTCGGCCAACCCGTTTGTAGCCGGATAATATGGGGCAGAGGTATAATGTTTCACCCCATTCTTCTTCATGAATCTCTGGAATTCTTCTGACACGAACTGCGGTCCGTTGTCTGAACATATTTGTTCTGGCAATC
The DNA here is from genome assembly GCF_052327205.1 of Somniosus microcephalus. Taxonomy (NCBI): domain Eukaryota; kingdom Metazoa; phylum Chordata; class Chondrichthyes; order Squaliformes; family Somniosidae; genus Somniosus; species Somniosus microcephalus. Next base: position 215,600,231 of record NC_140988.1, read on the forward strand.
CATTTCTTGCAAATATCGTTCTTAACACCGCGATCGTCTTTTCCGAGGTAGTGGTAGTCATCTTAATCACTTCTGGCCATTTAGAATGTGCGTCCACCGCAATTAAAAACATGGAGTCCATGAAAGGACCAGCAAAGTCAATATGCACACGTTGCCATGGGGTTGAAGGCCATTCCCATGGATGCAGCGGTGCAATCGGAGGTGCATTTTGCACTTTTTGGCACCCTGAGCAGCTTTTCGTCAGCTCCTCTATCTGTTGGTCGATACCCGGCCACCACACATAAGCCCTAGCAAGGCTTTTCATCTTGACTCCCCCCAGATGACCTTCATGCAGTTCCTTTAGAACTCTCTCTCTTAACTTAGGAGGAATAATCACCCTTGTTCCATACATCAATGTTCCTTGACAGACAGACAGCTGTTCTCGTCTTGCTGAGAATGCCGGTAACAGTAGATCACCATGTGCTGGCCATCCTTTCACTGTCACTTCGTAGACCCTGGACAGTGTCGGGTCGTTCCTGGTTTCTCTTTCAATACTTGCATTGGTGACTGGTAAACATTCGATGATGGTCGAGTGAAATAACTCAACAGGGTCAACCGTCGGTGCCTCCTCCTCTGTAGGTAGTGGCAGGCGCGACAGCCCATCAGCATTATCATGCTGCTTTGTACCTTTGAATTCTATCTGATATTGATGTGCCCCTAGGAAAAGGGACCATCTCTGGAGTCTCTGTGCTGTCATCACCGAAACACCCTTCTTAGGGTTAAAAATGGATACCAATGGCTGGTGGTCAGTCAGAAGCGTAAACTTTTGGCCCTGCAGGTAATGATTAAACTTCTTTACTCCCCACACAAGGCTGAGAGCCTCCCTATCTATCTGAGCATAGTTGCGCTCAGTGGAGGTCAATGATCTGGATGCGAACGCAACTGGCCTCTCCTGGCCATTTGGCAACTTGTGTGAGAGTACTGCCCCAATACCATATGGAGAAGCATCACAAGCCAAACGAATAGGCAGCGTTGGGTTGAAGTGAGCCAACACTTCCTCTGAGGTGATCAATGCCTTGCTTTCGCGAAAGGCCCTCTTACAGTCCTCGCTCCACTTCCATGGTACTCCCTTCTGCAAAAGAGCGTTCAGCGGGTGCAGCACCGTGGATAAATTTGGCAGAAACTTATGGTAATAGTTAATCAACCCTAGAAACGACCTCAATTGGGATACGTTATCTGGAGCGGGAGCCTTCACAACAGCTTCGATCTTGTCAGGAGACTTATGAAGCCCCTCCTGGTCAATGACATGACCACAGTACGAGATCCACTTCTGAAAGAATTCACATTTCTGGCGATTAACTCGAAGACCATATTCTTTCAATCTGGTGAGCACCAGTTCCAAGTTTGCAAGGTGTTCCTCGTCATAGAAACATAGAAACATAGAGATAGGAACAGGAGTAGGCCATTCGGCCCTTCGAGCCTGCTCCGCCATTCAATGAGATCATGGCTGATCTTCGTCTGAGATCATAGCTGATCTTACCAGTTCAGTACCCCGTCCCCGCCTTTTCTCCGTAACCCTTAATCCCCTTAGCCTTCAGAAATATATCCAATTCTCTCCTGTAATCAGAATATCGTCCAGGTAACATTGTGTACCTGGAATTCCCTGTAATACCTGCTCCATGGCCCTCTGCCAAATTGCCGGAGCCGATGCCACTCCAAAAACCAGTCTATTATACCGGTACAAGCCTCTATGCGTGTTGATCGTGAGATACTGGCGTGACTCTTCCTCAACTTCCATCTGTAAGTACGCCTGCGCCAGGTCTATCTTGGTGAAGTGTTTCCCGCCAGACAATGAAGCGAAGATATCCTCAATCCGTGTGAAGCACCGGATTAACAGTGATCTTGAAATCTCCACAGATGCGAACCTTCCCCGGTTCCCCCGGCTTGTTGCTCGATGAACGCTTCATGACGGGGACAATGGGCGTGGCCCACTCACTCCAGTCTACCTTAGACAGTACTCCTGAACGTTCTAGCCCTTCCAGCTCAGCTTCCACAGCAGGTCGTATTGCATAAGGTACCGGTCTGGCTTTGAAAAATTTCGGGTTTGCATGTTCTTCAACCTTGATGTTTGCCGTAATTCTTCTCAGTGTTCCCAGTCCCTGTTGGAACACCTCTTTAGCATCGTCCAATATTCTGGACAATCGTTTAGGTTTGACATCTTTTGTACCGGAATCTACCGTTAGTGCTTTTAAGGAATGCCAGTCCATATTCATTTTCCTAATCCACTCCCGTCCCAGTAGTGGTGGACCTCCCTCAGGTAGCACATATAAGTCCATTCCTCGGCTTTCTTTGCCCTTGTGGACCACCTTTACCTCTATCTTCCCGATGGGGTATACTTTTTGCCCCGTGTATGGTTTCAATACAATCTCCGTATCCCGTAGGGGAATATGTGGGAATAACCTTTTGTAATCTTTCTTATTCATGACCGTCAATGCCGATCCAGTGTCCAATTCCATCTTCACTTGGACTCCTGCTATCTGAAGTGTGACCCAAATTGTTTGGAGGTCTGCTTCCTTACCAACATTGTGTACTCTTAGACTACCCAGTTCATTACTGCTGGAGTCTGAATCTGACTTCTGTTCGTTCGAACTGTTCTCTGTCACCTTGTGTACCTTTCTGTACTTTTCCTGCGGTGACTTTTTGTTGCTGGTCTTCTTTCCTGACCGGCATACTTTAGCTATGTGACCAAGCCTGCCACATTTTCTGCATTCCTGATTTTTGAACCAGCACTGGTTCTGATCGTGTGTTGTCTTTCCACAACGATAACATTTTACTGTACTCAAGACCATTTGATTGGTGCTGAGTTCCGGTGACCGTAGCTGCATTTCCACAGTGCCTCTCGCTGCGGCTTCGTGCGATGCTGCAATAGTGACAGCTTTATCAAGCGTAAGCTCATTCTCCTCAAGCAGTCGCTTTTGTGTTCCTTCTTTTAACAATCCACACACAAATTTATCTCTCAGCGCATCTGCTAGTCCTGTTCCAAACTGACAGTACTTTGCTAGCTTACGCAGTTCAATTAAAAATTCAGCGTTGCTTTCGTCTTTCAGCTGCGTTCTTCTGTAAAATTTAAATCGTTCCACTATCATCAGCGGCGTGGGGTGTAAATGATCTTTCAGGACAGTAACAATATTCGTAAAAGTCTGATCCGTCGGTTTATTTGGTGATAGAAGGTGCTTCAATAGCCTGTATGTTTTCGCACCCATTGAGCTTAATAAGGTTAGTGCTTTCTCATCATTTGGTACCTTATTTGCTTTACAATACACTTCCATGCGTTCTACATACGTGGTCCAATCTTCGATATCGCTATCAAAGGTATTAATGCTCCCATGTTTAGGCATCCTTGCAATTTTTAAAAAAAAAAATTCTTTTTCTCAAAATGGTGGCTTCCCGCGCTTGTCTTCTTCCCCCGCCTACTAAAATGGCGGCTTCCCGCGCTTGGCGGTCTTTCCCGCGCTCGTCTTCTTCCCCCGCCAACTACAATGGCGGATTCCCGCGTTTGCCTTCTTCCCCCGCTGGCTGCAATGGCGATTGCCTTGCTGCTGCCGTTCTCGCCTCCCCAGCGGTTCTCACTCCCCGACGCTGCTTTGCCTCGCAGCCCCGCTTGCAGCCCGGTCCTTTACACCGGCTGCGTTTTAATTCTCCGCGGCTCTCGTGCCTTAAGCTTCTCAACTCCCCGACGCTGCTTTGCCTCGCAGCCCCGCTTGCAGCCCGGTCCTGTACACCGGCTGCGTTTGAGTTCTCCGCGGCTCTCGAGCCTTAAGCTGCCCCAGTCGCTGTGCCTCTCGGCCTCGATTGCAGCCCGGCCCTTTCTACCGGCCGTGGTCGAGCTCTCCGCCCTTATTCCTCCATTTTCCCTCCCCTACTCCACAGCCAACGCGGCCGACTTTCTGCTCGTGTCGCTGATCGGCTTACCCACCACCGTGGTAGAAGGGATGATCACTGCCTGTCGCTGATGGAGGGCTTCGTGGTCAGAATTCTTTTTCTTTTTAACCCGGGTTCTCGATGCCTCCCGTGCGATGGTGCTCAGCAGGATGATGAGGGCGGATGCCTCTTCTCGACGCCTGTTCTGAGGACGAAGCTGCCTTGGATGTAAAACTGCCGCAGGGTAAGATCGGACTCGTCGCCACTGTTGAGTCTGTGTGTCCCAGTTATGTTTAGGATCAATCACTGGACACAGACAACAAGAATAACTTTTAACAGGTCTTTACTATTCGGAGGTCAGGGCTGAACTGCCCAGCAAATCCTTACACAACACTTATATACCGGTGTGGTCACCACCGGTATTACAGTATACAGCAGCCAAGAGAAAGTAGTACATCTCTTAAAGTAGTTGGCCTAGAAATTGGGTTTTGGCTTAGCCAGGGCTTTGGCGCTAAGTCCCCTGCGCGCGCCAAAAATTCAGTGGCGCCGCGCCCAAACGGCTGCCGGCGCTACTGAAGGGTCTTAGCGCCTGGAAAAGGGCGCTAACTGCCGTTTCGCGCCGCAATTCTGGCGCTGCGGCACCCGATGCGGTGCGGCAGGCTGGGGAAGTGCAGGCCTCCTCCTTCCGTTAAGGAGGAGCTGCCTGCACCCGGCCGCGGCCCGCGCAAATCTGCTTAAAAATGAGCCCGGCACCTCGGACAAGTGCCGGGCTTGCATCTGTTCCGGGGGGGGGGGGAGAGAAGTCCGGGGAGGGAGCTGCGGGCAGGCGGCCGGCGGGAAAGCGGCCGGCCGCCGCGGGGCCTTTAATGCGCCGGCGCTAACTGCAGTAAGGCACCTCTGACAAAACGCTGGTTGCGGCTGCCACGGGCGAGGCGGCCGCAACTCAATTTCGGAGTTCGGGCGGGTTACCACGGCAACCGGGACGCTGCGCACACCGATGACGTCATCGGTGCCGGCGCAGCGCTACCGGAGCAACGCCGATTTAGGGCCCCAGGGAATTTCACTACTGGCCATAACTCCGGCGCAAGGCCCTCTAGCGCCTCAAATGAGGCGCTAAGGCTACTGAATTTTCAGCCGGTTCTCTTAAGGTGGAACAGGTTACATACACCACAAAAACCGGGGTCAAGCAAGGCTGTGTCATTGCACCAACACTCTTCTCAATCTTTCTTGCTGCAATACTTCATCTCAGCTCTAACAAGTTTCCCGCCGGAGTGGAGTAATCTACAGGAGGAACAGAAAATTGTTCAATCTCCGTTGCCTTCAGTCCAGAACCAAAATTATCCCAACCTGTGTTATTGTAGATCCCGCTTAGGACTCATTAGTCACCTTAGGACCCACAATATTGGAGTGGAAGCAAGTCATCCTCGACTCCGGGGGACTGCCTAAGAAGAAGGATGTTGAACACCACTTGGAAGAAGCACTGAGAGTAGCAAGGGCACAGAATGTACTCTGGGTGGGGGGCTTCAATGTCCATCACCAAGAGTGGCTCGGTCGCACCACTTCTGACCAAGCTGGCCAAGCCCTGAAGGACATAGCTGCCAGTCTGGGCCTGCGATAGGTGGTGAGAGAACCAACACGAGGGAAAAACCTACATGATCTCGTCCTTACCAATCTACCTGTCGCAGATGCATCTGTCCATGACAGCATTGGTAGCAGTGACCACCACACAGTCATTGTGGAGACAAAGTCCCATCTTCACACTGAGGACGCCCTCCATTGTATTGTGTGGCACTACCACCGTGCTAAATGAGATAGATTCAGAACACACCTAGCAGCTCAAAACTGGGCATCCTTGGGCCCTCAGCATCAGCAGAATTGTATTTCACCACAATCTGTAACCTCATGGCCCGGCATATCCCCCACTCGACCATTACCACCAAGTCAGGGGACCAACCCTGGTTCAATAAGGAGTGCAGGAGAGCATGCCAGGAGCAGCACCAGGAGTACCTAAAAATGCAGTGCCAACCTGGGTAAGCTGCAATACAGGATTACATGCGTGCTAAAAAGTGGAAGCAGCATGCTATAGACAGAGCTAAGCGATCCCACAATCAACGGATCAGATTAAAGCTCTGCAGTCCTGCCACATCCAGTCGTGAATGGTGGTGGACCATTAAACAACTAACGGGAGGAGGAGGCTCCATGAATATCCCCAATAATTCCATATTCAATTAGAGGGTGAGAAGGTTGGATCTCAAACAAGCGTGCTAAGCTTGAATAAAGGAGACTATGAAGGTATGAGAGCGGAATTGAGTAGAGTGGATTGGGAAAATAGATTAAAGGGTAAGACGATACATGATCAGTGGTGTACATTTTAGGAGTTATTTTACAACTTCCAAAAAATATATATTCCACTGAGAAGAAAAGGGTGTAAAAGAAAAGACAGCCATCCGTGGCTAAGTAAAGAAATTAAGGATAGTATTCGACTAAAAACAAGGGCATATAAGGTAGCCAAATCTAGTGGGAGGATAGAGGATTGGGATAACTTTAAAAGACAGCAAAAAATAACAAAAAGATTAATTAAGAAAGGGAAGATAGATTATGAAAGTAAATTAGCAAAAAATATAAAAACAGATAGTAAGAGTTTTTATAGTTATATAAAAAGAAAAAGGGTGGCTAAAGTAAATGTTGGTCCCTTGGAGGATGAGACCGGGAAATTAATGGTGGGAAATATGGAGATGGCAAAAACACTGAATGAATATTTTATATCAGTCTTTACAGTAGAAGACACTAAGAATATCCCAACACTGGACAAACAGGGGGCTATGGGGGGGAGGAGCTAAACACGATCAAAATCACTAAGGAAGTGGTACTCGGTAAAATAATGGGACTCAAGGCGGATAAATCACCTGGACCTGATGGCTTACATCCTAGGGTCTTGAGGGAAGTGGCGGTAGGGATTGTGGATGCATTGGTAATAATTTTCCAAAACTCCCTGGACTCAGCAAAGGTCCCGGCAGACTGGAAAACTGCTAATGTAACGCCCTTATTTAAAAAGGGCAGTAGACAGAAGGCTGGAAACTATAGACTGGTTAGCCTAACATCTGTGGTAGGTAAAATATTGCGGTCCATTATTAAGGAGAAAGTAACAGGACATTTGGATAATCATAATTTAATAGGACAAAGTCAGCATGGTTTTATGAAGGGGAAGTCATGTTTGACAAATTTGCTACAGTTCTTTGAGGAAGTAACATATAGGGTGGATAAAGGGGAACCAGTGGACGTAGTGTATTTAGACTTCCAAAAGGCATTTGACAAGGTGCCACACAGAAGAGTATTGCTTAAGATAAAAAATCACGGGATTGGGGGTAATATTCTGGCATGGATAGAGGATTGGCTATCTAACAGAAGGCAGAGAGTTGGGATAAATGGTTCATTCTCAGACTGGCAATCAGTAACTAGTGGTGTTCCACAGGGGTCAGTGCTGGGTCCCCAACTCTTTACAATCTATATTAACGATTTGGAGGAGGGGACCGAGTGTAACATATCAAAGTTTGCAGATGATACTAAGATGGGAGGGAAAGTAGTGAGTGAGGAGGACATAAAAAACCTGCAAGGGGACATAGACAGGCTAAGTAAGTGGGCAGAGATTTGGCAGATGGAATACAATACTGGAAAGTGTGAGGTTATGCACTTTGGCAGGAAAAATCGTAGAGCAAGTTATTATCTTAATGGCAAGAAACTGGAAAGTACTGAAGTACAAAGGGATCTGGGGGTCCTGGTGCACGAAACTCAAAAGGTTAGTGTGCAGGTGCAGCAAGTGATTAAGAAGGCCAATGGAATGTTGGCTTTCATTGCTAGGGGGATAGAATATAAAAATAGGGAGGTATTGCTTCAGTTGTACAAGGTATTGGTGAGACCCCACCTGGAATACTGCATACAGTTTTGGTGTCCATACTTAAGAAAGGACATACTTGCTCTCGAGTCAGTACAAAGAAGGTTCACTCGGTTAATCCCGGGGATGAGGGGATGGACATATGAGGAGAGGTTGAGTAGATTGGGACTCTACTCATTGGCGTTCAGAAGAATGAGAGGCGATCTTATTGAAACATATAAGATTGTGAAGGGGTTGGATCGGGTGGATGCGGGGAGGATGTTCCCGATGATGGGTGAAACTAGAACTAGGGGGCATAGTCTTAGAATAGGGGGCTGCTCTTTCAAGACTGAGATGAGGAGGAACTACTTCACTCAGAGGGTGGTAGGTCCATGGAATATGCTGCCCCAAAAAGCTGTAGAAGCTACATCATTACATAAATTTAAAACAGAAATAGACAGTTTCCTAGAAGTAAAGGGAATTAAGGGTTATGGGGAGCGGGCAGGAATTTGGACATGAGTCTAGGTTCGGATCGGTCATGGCCCTGTGGGTAGCGGAGCGGGCCCAGGGGCCGTGTAGCCTGATCCTGCTCCTATTTCGTGTGTCTAATTCTGTTAGATTCAGGAGATGGTTCTGTGATAGTGGATTGGCGGTTAGGATCAGATCAGCCATGATCTTATTGAATGGCGGAGCAGGCTCGAGGGGCCGATTGGCCTACTCCTGCTCCTATTTCTTATGTTCTTATGTTCTTATCCCCAATGATGGTGGAGCCCAGCACGTGAGTGCAAAAGACAAGGCTGAAGCGTTTGCAACCATCTTTAGCCAGAAGTGTCGAGTGGCTGATCCATATCGGCCTCCTTCTGAGGTCCCCACTATCATAGAAACCAGTCTTCAGCCAATTCGATTCACTCCACATGATATCAAGAAACGGCTGAGCGCATTGGATACAGCAAAGGCTGTGGGCCCCGACAGCATCCCGGCTGTTGTGCTGAAGATTTGTGCTCCAGAACTAGCCGTGCCTCTAGCCAAGCTGTTCCAGTACAGCTACAACACTGGCATCTATCTGACAATGTGGAAAACTGCCCAGCTATGTCCTGTCCACAAAAAGCAGGACAAATCCAATCCAGCCAATTACCGCTCCATCAGTCTACTCTCAATGATCAGCAAAGTGATGGAAGGTGACGTTGACAGTGCCATCAAGCAGCACTTACTCACCAATAACCTGCTCGCTGATGCCCAGTTTGGATTCTGCCAGAACCACTCAGCTCCAGACCTCATTACAGCCTTAGTCCAAACATGGACAAAAGAGCTGAATTCCAGAAGTGAGGTGAGAGTGACTGCCCTTGACATCAAGGCAGCATTTGACCGAGTGTGGCATCAAGGAGCCCTAGTAAAACTGAAGTGAACGAGAATCAGGGGGAAAACTCGCCACTGGCTGGAGTCATACCTAACACAAAGGAAGATAGTTGTGGTGGTTGGAGGTCAATCATCATAGCCCCAGGACATTGCTGCAGGAGTTCCTCAGGGCAGTGTCCGAGGCCCAACCATCTTCAGCTGCTTCATCAATGACCTTCTCTCCACCATAAGATCAAAAGTGGGGATGTTTGCTGATGACTGCACGGTGTTTAGAGCCATTTGCATCTCCACAGATAATGAAGCAGTCCATGCCCGCATGCAGCAAGACTTAGACGACATTCAGGCTTGGACTGATAAGTGGCAGATAACATTCATGCTACACAAGTGCCAGGCAATGACTACCTCCAGCAAGCGAGCATCTAACCACCACCCCTTGACATTCAACGGCATTACCATCACCGAATCCCCCACCATCAATATCCCAGGGATCACCATTGACCAGAAACTTAACTGGACCAGCCACATAAATACTGTGGCAACAAGAGCAGTTCAGAGGCTAGGTATTCTGCGGCGAGTGTCTCAGCTCCTGACTCCCCAAAGCCTTTCCACCATCTACAAGGCACAAGTGATGGAATACTCTCCACTTGCCTGGATGAGTGCAGTTCCAACAACACTCAAGAAGCTCAACACAATCCAAGACAAAGCAACCCGCTTGATTGGCACCCCATCTACCACCTTAAACATTCACTCCCTCCACCACCGGCGTACCGTGGCTGCAGTGTGTACCATCTACAAGATGCACTGCAGCAACTCACCAAGGCTTCTTCAGCAGCACCTCCCAAACCTGTGACCTCTACCACCTAGAAGGACAAGGGCAGCAGGCGCATGGGAGCACCACCACCTCCAAGTTCCCCTCCAAGTCACACAGCATCCTGACTTGGAAATATATCACCGATCCTTCATTGTCGCTGGGTCAAAATCCTGGAACTCCCTACCTAACAGCACTGTGGGAGTACCTTCACCATACGGACTGCAGCGGTTCAAGAAGGCAGCTCACCACCACCTTCTCAAGGGCAATTAGAGATGGGCAATAAATGCTGGCCTTGCCAGCGACGCCCACATCCCATGAATGAATAAAATAAAACTTAGCCACACAGTAGCTAAGCTTTCAAATAGGCTGCTTCTGTCCCAGCAGTTGATTCTGCCACAAAACAACAACAACTTGTATTTGTATAGCACCTTTAACGTAGTAAAACATCCCAAAACTCCCCACTGAGGTGGTAATCCACGTACAATATTATTGAAAACCATTGAGTTGGTATAAAAAGGATAGAAATTACTGTCACCGATGTTATTGTATATAAATGCTTCACAATTTGTAACAAATTCCTCTCTCAGGGGGCATAGATTAATTGGTAGAAGGATTAGAGGGGAGTTGAGGAGAACTTTTTTCACCCAGAGGGTGGTGGGGGGTCTGGAACTCACTGCCTGAAAGGGCGGTAGAGGCAGAAACCCTCATCACATTTAAAAAGTACTTGGATATGCACTTGAAGTGCCGTAACATACAGGGCTACGCACCAAGAGCTGGAAAGTGGGATTAGGCTGGATAGCTCTTTGTCGGCCGGCACAGACACGATGGGCCGAATGGCCTCCTTCTATGCCGCAAACTTCTATGATTCTCCAATGGAGGCTTTAACCTATTTATGTTATTAAAAAAAGCAGTTTGATTAAAGTGTGTTACACATTTATACAATTACATCTGCAACAGTAATTCCTCCCCTAAAATCTTTAAAAGGATAACTGGAAATTAAGTATTAAAATAAACAAACTAAGGGACACGGTGAGTAGTGAGCAGCTTCACATCTCAATGACTAACTTCTCCTCTTGGAAACAATGAGGGTGAGAGACTGTAGTCTAGAAATTACTGATTTGTTTTATTGTTCTCACAAAGCGGGTGACTCTGGCCCATCCCGAGCTGTCCCGAGTAGGTGTTGGTGGGCATTGTGCTTCCACAATGTTATTATTCTGCTTTATAACTGCGTGGCTTGCTAGGCTGCTTCAGCAGGCATTGAGGGACTGAAGTCACATGTAGGCCAGAGGCAGCAGCTTCCCTTCCCTGAAGGACATTCATTAACCATTTTGGTTGTTACAATTATCCAGCAACTTAATAATCATTTTTTTCTGGTGCTAGGCCACCAGATTTATTGAATTCACTTTCACAATTTAACATGCTGGGATTTGAACTCTCAACTGCCAATTACTAGTCCAGTAACTACTAGGTTACCATAACCATGTAGTATCAGTGAGAAAATGCTTAACACGTTTGTACAACATTCCTCTGTCCACTATTTCAGAAGAAGCATTAACCCATTTAAAATAATCGGTGGCTAAATTGTGGATTTTCTGGTGACGTACCGATGAAACATGGAGCTGGCAGCAGATGGAACAGCTCCCTGGCAGCAGGAGCTTGGGAGCCTGGAAGTTAAATTTAGAATAATTCCAAGTGAAAAACATGAACACTTGCCATGTGTCCAGCAGATTATGCTACATTATCTCAATTAATAATTCGGGATCCAGTTGAGATGCCGTGCTCTTGAATCTGAGTCCTGAAAGGCACGAATCTGGCATTATTGGGATGACCAGTACAATTTGATCACTCCCCGTACTTTAATTTATAAGACAAGTTTTTATTTTATTTTATATTTCATTAATAAGGCAACTATTTTATTTTTTAAATGTGTCTTTTTTTTACTGTTACATTCAACTACATACATTTAAAGGGCACATGATGAGCTCTTCCATAATACTGGCAGAGATGAAATTTCACTTTGTCTCAGTGGGGGTGAGTTTCCTCGGGGCTTCTCTTGCTCTACCGCCATAACTTCAGCGAAACCCCGCTTTTGCGCATAAACGGGATTTCCGCCGGAATTACAGCAACGTAGCAGGGGAAGTCCGAGAAAATTCGCCCCCAATGTCTCCATTCTATTTGCATTTTAATGTAGATGCAGGATCTCTCGTTTAAATATCTGAAAATAATACTCCACGCCAGATTTTTCACATACAGTATAAGTTTCAGAACAGAACAAGGCTGTCAAGCAACAGGAGAGAAATACATGACCATAAATCTTTCTCTTGTAGCAGTGCTTCTGTACATACGTAGATGGGTGTGAGTCATTACAAAAGTATGTGAGGAGAAGGTTTGAGCGCTCGCGGACAGTTTTATTCTGATGCGGCCTCAAGACAGTTCTGATTAAGGTTAACCCCGAAAGGTTGATTTGTCTGATCTTTCTATAGATGCTGACTGAGTTGCTGTGTGTTTGCAGCATTTTCTGTTTTCTGATTCAGATTTCCAGCATCTGCAGTTTTTTGTTTTTTGTTTAGACTAGAAGTTTAAGTCTTGCAGTGCTGACAAATAAGAACATAAGAATTAGGAGCAGGAGTAGGTCATACAGCCCCTCGAGCCTGCTCCGCCATTCAATAAGATCATGGCTGATCTTCAACCTCAACTCCACTTTCCCGCCCGATCTGCATATCCCTTGATTCACCTAGAGTCAAAAATCTATCTATCTCAGCCTTGAATATACTCAGTTCAGTTCAGTTCAGTTCAGTTCAGTTCAAATGCTTTATTGGCATGAAAGTTTACAGAGAACCATATTGCCAAAGCTTACATAGCAAAAAGGTACAGTTTTCCAACATTCTGTAGGTGTCAATCGATTTGACATTTGTTGGGTATATACAATATTACTTTTAAACAATATTAATTTTAAACAGTCTTTCTACTTCATTTGGTACGTTCAATATTAATCAGCATCCACAGTCCTCTGGGGCAATTCCAAAGATTCATAACCCTCTGAATGAAGAAATTCCTCCTCATCTCAGTCTTAAATGGCCGATCCCTTATCCTGAGACTATGCCCCCTAGTTCTAGACTCTACAGCCAGGGGAAACAACCTCTCAGCATCTACCCTGTCAAACCCCTTCAGAATCTTACATGTTTCAATGAGATCACCTCTCATTCTTCTAAACTCCAGAGAGTATAGGCCCAACCTGCTTAATCGCTGGATTGAGTGGACATTCAAATGCTGACTATCAGCATGCAATGGAGATAATTGGCTTGGTGCGTCATTATGCTAAGACTTTAGCCATCAAGAGATAAATGTTGTATATTGTTTTGCTCTATAAACTCAATAGTGCCTTTAACTGCTAGCAGATGGTGGAAACAGAGAGTTGGCAGGCAGAAGACAAAGGACAAATGCAGGCAGAAGAGGAGAGACGATGGCAGAAGGAAGAACAGCAAAGGTTGACGTGGGAGCAAGCGGAGACACTGGGCCCTAAAAAAGATGAGAATGGACAACAGGAAAACTGGGATGAAACTGAGAGAAACAAATTGGAGAAATGGCACTGGCAGGAGACTGAACAACTGGGATCTGCAGAGCAAAAGTATGTATTTGTAAAGTATTAAGTTTCACAAACCCTCATATCTATAGCTCTGAACAGTAATTACAGTACAGCAAATTTCTCATTATTGCTGTCATAGTAGTATAGAAGGCACATTTTTAATTTTGTAATATTTAATATTATTCCTAATAAATCATTGTCTATTAGGCACTAAGAGGTCAAATGATATATTTTTTAATTTGTCCACTCTTTGACATACCAATCATCTAGAGCCTTTCAGACACAGCCCAAAACCAAATCAGAAAAGAATCTGTTGATACGAAAGGTGAAACATTTTTGGACTGTTTCTGGTGTGGTCTCACTCGATGGATTGGAGACCAGTGAGCCCAACATGTGGCACACCTAATTTCCTGATTATTAAAATTACGTCTCATAACTTTTTAATGAATAGATAATGAGGAGCGCTTCAGATTGAGACTGCTGGGGCTGGATTCTCATTGGGAAGACGGGTTGGCGCCGGGGGCTCCGATGAGGGCGGGAAACTTGGGAGAATGGGTTTCCCGCAGGCCCTGCCGACTTTAATGGCAGGGCCTAATTTGCATCTGAAGCCTCTGTTTCCCACCCGCAGCCAGCCAGATGGAAAGACTGGCTGGCTACGGGCGGGTAGACCTGTGGCACTAGGCCGCACAGAGGAGGGAGGGAGGTCGCGGGTGGGGGCTGGTACCAGCCTCCGGAAGATCGGGAGGGGGAGGGAAGATCGGGGCCAGCCACAGAAAGATCGGCGGGGGGGTGGGGAGGTGGAGGGAAGGGAAGATCGAGGCCGGAGGATCGGGGATGAGGGGAAGCTCGGGGGCAGCCACCGGAGGATCAGGGGGTGGGGGGGGAGGGCGAATCGGGGCTGGCCTCAGCATCATCAGTGGGGGGGGCCTCATGAGGGGGTCTCCAACCGTGGGGGGTGGGTTCAGCAGGGACCCTGGATCCAGGAGGTAAGTGTAAAGACAGTTACAGCCTGGATGGAGCAGTCCTCGCCTTGCTGTAACTGCCGGGTTTTATGAAATGTGTAAAACCCGACCATCTGCAGTTATAAACAAAATGGATGTTAAAGAAGAAGCTTCCAGCCTCATTATAATATTTAAATTGATGCCCCATCTCCTGGCAGCAGGTTGGCTGCCCGCCTCCCGTCCCGCATCCGTTAAAACCGGAAGTGGTTGGGTTGGAAGCGGGTTCAGGTCAGAATTCTAATTTTTAACAATTTAACTAACCCCACGTTCCAAATCCACCCTTTTGTTAGGTTAAAATCCACCCCCCCCCCCCGATCTCTGTGCCTGATTATTCAATCTGTGCTGCTATTGAGTGGGACTCTACAGCAGGTGTGGAGTCTCTGAAAGTTTACTGATTGGAAAATGAAGAAAGCAGCAAATCAGGCGTGCTGACTGATTCTCCAATCCGTGCTCTCATTGAGCAGGGCTGCATGCTATGAGTGAAGTCTCGGAAAATTCACCCCTTTAAGAATTGTTCAATGTTGAAGATTGAAGACAGAAAATAATCCCATCGTAGCATTTTGATCAAATAATCATGGTTGCATAAAAGTCTTACACCGGAAATTATTAAAAGATGAGTAGAGTAAAAATCTTCCCTGTCTGCAGGTCACAATTTTACTTTGACAGTGTTATACCTGCTGAATGTTTTATGCTGATACTGGATGCCCAAAGTATTCTAACTTGCAATGTGAAATGAGCTTGGGCAGTCGCAACCAATTCATAGTGGGCTTGGGCCCGCTATGGAAAATTGCCCCAAATTCAGCACTGTTTGGGAATCTCACTCAGAGAGACTACAGGATGGCTACTGTAGAAAATATAAAATGTCACTCTGGTAAAGTAGAGGGTGCTCTTCTGAGATTGGAACTGAGGGACATTGCTGGGGCAAAATAAAGAAAATTTTACACTAACTGTATTATACCTGATGAATGTCTTATGCTGATACTGGATGCCCAAAGTATTCCAACTCCCAGTTCTAACATTCCTTCTCTCGACGAGCCCAAAAATTTACTATTTCTTTAAGTCTTAAAAGGATGACAATTAAGTAAGTATTTTGGAGGTTTACAGTTTGCCAGCACAATAGTGCCCCCATGAACACTGGCTGGTGTTCAATGGCTATTGATGAACAACAGTGTGGTGGGCCCTCTTCTGGTCAGAACTGAAATGTGTTTGTTTAGAGTTAGAAGCATTATTGCTATTGTCTGGTGCCTAACTCTCAAAATGAGCAATGTAAAATACTTAAGGGTACCACGTGCAAATATTTTGATCTCCTATTACCTAATTGACAATGATCCATCAATAGGAGGGAAGCCTCAGGCTACAGGACGATATAGGGCTGGAGCGCTTCAGCTATGAAGAGAGACTGGACAGGCTGGGGTTGTTTTCCTTAGAGCAGAGAAGTCTGAGGGGGGACCTGATTGAGGTGTACAAATTTATGAGGGGCATAGATAGGGGAGATAGAAAGGAACTTTTCCCCTTAGTAGAGGGGTCAATAACCAGGGGGCATAGTTTCAAGATAAGGGGCAAGAGGTTTAGAGGGGATTTGAGGAAAAACTTTTTCACCCAGAGGGTGGTTGGAATCTGGAACTCACTGCCTGAAAGGGTGGTAGAGGCAGGAACCCTCACAACATTCAAGAAGCATTTAGATGAGCACTTGAAACGCCATAGCATACAAGGCTACGGACCAAGTGCTGGAAAATGGGATTAGAATAGACAGGGCTTGATGGCCGACGTGGACATGATGGGCCGAAGGGCCTCTTTCTGTGCTGTATAACTCTATGGGGGAAAAATTCAGTATCGCCCCGTTTGGGGCGCGATTATTGGCTGTGCGCAAAGTTTAGCGCCTGGCGCTAATTATCGCCTCCGACAGCAAACTTGGCTTTTATCGCCCCTGGAGGTGATTGGAGCGCTAAATCAGGTACGTCACACCTATCTTAAGGCGCAAAGGCCGAGGAGCGAGGCGCTACCTCAGAGCGCTGGCAAAGCAAGGAAGGGCAAATCAAAATAAACCTGCAAAGTGCTGCTCAGTACTCAAAACTCCTTCACACAGCGTTGAATCTCTCCAGAAGTCTCTCTCTCTCTCTCTCAGAATGCGTGGTGCAAACATGTCACCGACAAAAAAAGGCAGGAAGCGGTCGCCTTTAAATAGCGCTCCCCTAGTCCCTTCCTGACAACATAACACTCCCCTCAACCTGTCGTTGCTAGCGGCAGGCGGTAAGGCAGGGGGCACCACTCAATATCCAGTCCGGGGTGCTAATGGGGCATTGCGCACTCGACTGACGTCACAATCTGCCGGCGCAGGAGATCGTGGCGGTAGTGTTTAGCGCCGCTGCAAAATGTCTAGTTAATTTCGCGAGCGGCGCAAACATCGCCGCGCCCGGGCGCTAGTTGCTTTGCGCCCTATTAGCGCCCTCTTAAGGCGCTAACGGGAGGTGCAAACAACTGAATTTTTCCCCCTATGACTCTATGGGCTCGATTTTCATCGGGCCGTTGAGGCGGGATTGGAGGCGTGTGGGGGGTTATAATTGCAAAAACTGGCGGGCGGGCCCAACCCCGCCTCCATCCCGCCTCCAAGCAATTTTCATTAAATCGTGTCTACTGGTCCCGTCTCCGTCCCACCTCCAAGAGGTGGGATAGGCCGTTAAGGCCCTTAACAAGCATTAAATTGCCTCTATAATGCCATTTTGATAGGCCTTGGTGATTTTAACCCTTTTCCGACGTGAAGCACGCCTGTTCTGAAACACGACGGTGAAACCTGGCGGTAGCACAATTGGATTGCTGACTATTAGCTGCAGCTCCACCATTAAATAGGATATTTGATCAGCCATCATTTGCAGATGGCTGGACTTTGTTGTCTCAGGTCTGGGGTAACTTTTAGAAGGTAAAACCACAGCTGTGGAAGTTTGGAGCCTGACACCCATCTCCAGTGTGACTTCCTGGGAAACACCTCTCGCCATCTTCACTGAGCACTTCCTCAACTGAGGCATATACCAAGTAATCCTAAGCCCTCAATGTGGAAGTCCCATTCGCGAAATGACATATGCCACAACTACAGCAGTAGCCATCAGATTTTTTATTTACAGTAATCATCTGATGGCTTTTTAACGTAAAACATCAAATTTCACCCAAGTGACTACCCTTGTGACTATTTGTGCAGTATCTTTCTCTTACGCGTGCTCCTATGTGGTGCTTCCCCTGTGGCTTCAGCAGATGTGGAGGCCCCTTGCTCAGTTTCTTGCTGCTCCTGTCTCGTCACCTTTGGCGGGCGTCCTCTGGGGTTGCAAACCTGTGAGGGCTCGTCAACAGTCTGCTGCTCCTGCGGCTGTGCCGGGGTTGAGACGCCGATCTCAGATGGGTGTGACTCTGGTGGGACTCTGACCGAGGGCTCTGCAGTGGCATGGAAGTGTGAGCGCTTGGAGAGGAGCCCCCACTTCCTTGATGTCTGCCACCAACTTCCCTCTCATGAGTCAGGACCCCCTCAGCACTTGCAAGTGGCTTGAGAGCACCTTGCTGCACATCAGGGGGGCCATGGGGACCTGTATCTGCACTGGCAGTCCTACTCAGAAGGCCTTCCATGAAGGTCTGGTTTCTCTGTTCAAAAGATGACCATCGCTCCTCTAGAGATGTCATTCTATTCAGAACACTCATCATGTTTTCTGCACTCTGGCAACTTATCACCTCCATGGAGGTTGCCACCCTTTCCATGGTGATGCATTCATGCGCCAATGACTCCACAAAGGCTCTGCTTATGTTCGCAATGGACTCCTCCATTCGCTCCACACTCGCAGCGACCCTGGAGACAAAACCTGCCAGAGACTCCTGCATCTGTTCCTGGAGTTCCAGCACCGCTGATCTTATGGATGGACCCAGAGGCAGAGGGTCGACATGCAGCTGAGCCAAGCTGGCAGACTCCTGCGCCCTCCGACTAGGACTCTCCACTGCTGTCCCTGTCTCCACAATCTGCTGATGCTCACTTGTGAGCTGTGATACACCAGGTGACAACACTACTCTATCTCGC